>NC_134272.1:20674578-21274578 GCF_031893055.1 Leptodactylus fuscus | reverse complement strand
AGCAAGGAGCTGAACTGTGACAGCTCCTTGCTTTAGCTGCGTATGTGTTCAACTCAGATCTGCGTCCTCTGGACACAGATCTGAGTTGAAATCGGGACATACCTCCCTCCAACCGGTACCGCGGGACACGTCACCGAAATCGTGAATGTCCCGCGGAAATCGGGACGGTTGGGAGGTATGCATTTATCCGCAATTGCAGGTAAAAACTACAGTCGTGTGCATGAGACCTCGGTGTAAAGTCCTTTAGAGGAGTTGTCTGTAGACTTGGTCTCTAGTCCTTATCTCTGCTCTATGCACAAATCTGATCTGACATCTTTACAAACAATAAAATAAAATTCAATTGTGGTTTGTCGGCTTTATGAGCATTCAGAGAAGAGGAAGACAACAGACCGAGGTGTTAGACAGAACCTCTAATGGGTTTTACAGTGAAGAAGACTGAGCAGCCTGCAATGTAGGAGTATACATACATACAATGTAAGAGTATATATATACGCTGCAGAAGACAAATGGAACAATAATTCTTATATACGCCAGTTTCAAGTACTGTATATACTAGAATATAAGCCGACTTTTTCAGCACAGTTTTTATGCATCCACATAGATACTGTCGCTTTTGTGGCTGTGTGTCCGAGCCAAATTGAAGAGCTGCAACTTATGGAGCAGGTCCTATATGTGTCCTATACCTGTCCTATATGTGTCTGCATTTGCAGCCCTATCAATTCATTTTTAATGTAAAGATCAGTGATTAATTAATGTAATTTTATTGGTATCTATTTTAATTTTTGAAATTTTCCAGTAGCTGCTGCATTCCCCCCCAGGCTTATACTCGAGTCAATATGTTTTCCCAGTTTTTTGTGGTAAAATTATATAATTAGAGGCCTCAGCTTTTATTCAGGTCAGCTTATACTAGAGTATATACGGTATGTTTCTATCCTATTTTACAGAAAATGCAATAAACCCATCGGGTTCTATTGCATGTAACTACTTCCCACCCAACATACTACTATGGGTTCCAGCTCTAACATACCACTGACACCCTGATCTAGTGACCACAAGTGGTGAAAAGATTGTTTGTGGCAGTTTAACCCCTTAGATTCTGCATTCAATAATTGCAGCCTTCAATTTGTGTATCCACAATGCATCACAGGATTCTGATGCATTGTTGTGGTTATTTTATTAGGCATTGCCAGAGCTAGGAGTATTGCCGTGTATTACTGTGACTGGTAGCCATTGTGTTCGAGTTTTCACCGCATGGGGCCCCGGCCTAAATAGCTCATTTCCTATTAAAATTAGTTTTACTCTTCTCTACTTGTATTACTCCCTACTTCATTCCCTTAACCCTAGTATTCCCTTCAATTGTTGGCGTTGTCAGACAGACATGGGTACACTGTGTCATATTTTCTGGGATTGCTCAGGAATCCACCACTTCTGGCTGGAAGTTAAGTCCCTTACTGATACCCTTTTTGTTCAAGGTGTTCCCCTGGATCCCTTCACCTATTTGCTTAATCTCCTTCCTAAACATCTGGGCATACCCTACCTTCCCTATAGGAGTTCCAGCTGTAGTGATATTCAGCCTTCTGCTTCTATGGCCATATGATTTTGTGAAGCTGCTTAAGGCAATGGCCCCACATTGTAAAAATACAGCATTTTTTTTTACAAGGACGTATATATAGGTCTTTGCAGTATTAATAGTGGACCGTCCATAAAAGTCAATGGGAGGTTTGGAAGTAGTTAAGTAGTCTGTGTCTTTGTGGTGTTAAATTTTTCACCGGTGTAATAATCTGGCTCTTAAACTCAAAAACAATTCTTAAAGCTGCCTCTCACCTCCTGGGGTTATTGAGCCCCAGCCGGTTACCCAGCATTCCATACCACAGGGGAAGGTGACGGAGGCTGATGGCAGACAGATGGGCATGATGTACTTGGTGTAGGTGACAGGACTGGAGAGCTTCACCAGAGCGATGTCCCCTTTGGATCCAGTACCAGTATACCAGAGATGTTTGATGATGTGAATAACATTAGAGATGACGGTATGATTATCCGGCACTGATAACTGGTACGTCCCCAGGTATACGGTGTAGTCAGGTGGTGAGACAGAGCTGGGAAGGATAAGATGTGATGATTATATACAATGTAAAGTGACACAACACAATACAATATTCCCTTATCTATATCATGTATAATAGATGTATTATCATATATAACACTTACTATGCAAAGCAGTGAGCGGCAGTCAGGACCCACTGGCTGGAGATCAAGGACCCACCACAGATATGAGAGCCCTGGAACCGCAGACTGATCTGCCAGGGCCATTCTCCATCCGCAGCGTCCGTGCCCCCTACTATCCGGTTATTGACCAATGGAGATCCGCACACAGGTGGGGAGGGGGTCGCTGGAATTAAATCATATTAAAAGGCAGATCGAGAAAAGTGAAATTGTATAAATTACAGAGGAATCCATTCTCTCACTACAATCTATGGAGCTTAAAATCAGCAAATCAGTGCAATGTTGTTTTAATGAATTGTATTACTTTGTTCCTTTAGTAATATTGTCTGATTTTGTAAAAAAAAAAAAAAAAATCAATATAGTCTTGATGCTCGATTCTATCTAGTGCTGGATGTGATATTAATATTAGTACATGTAGTCAGTGTGAGATCGGGCCACAGAAGAACGAGGAAACCTTTTTTGTCTTACAATGTAATATGGAATATTATTTCTGCTATGGAGATTATTGATTCCTTATTACCAAAAATAGAAGGTAGAGGAAATAATCTAGAAGAAAATGAGTCTACTCATGATAAACATCTTCCCCGAGTCTTGGCTTCATTGTAGCGTCTCCTCCTTACCTGTAGATTTAGACGTAGCTATCGATATAGTTGTAGAAGTAGCTGTAAAGTTAAGACCTGTGCCACATTCAAGGGAAGGTGGAGGAATATTTACAAGGTCAGTGAAGGTCACATTTGGTACATAGCTCTGGATCCATGATGTATAGACTGGTACCAGGGTGTACACCCCAGGGCGATACGATTCAGCACAGCCATATCTCAAGCTTACAACTCCAGCTTGGTACCAGGCACCCTGTACCTTACACACTAGGGGTCCCCCGGAGTCTCCCTGGAAGACATCAATGATTCTACTGAAATCTCCAATGATAGATCAATATTATCAGAACTGAACAAACACATCAGTGGATCAGAGTCAGAGGAAATGATGAAAATAAAACAAAATTCACTCTGATAAAACCATCCTGATCTGGCAGGGGGACAAACGGTAAGTAATAATGAAGGTTCTGTACTGAAGGTGAAACTTCCATCACACTGTGCCCGGACCATCTACATACAGTAGTCATTGACTTCTTTTCTTCTTTTCTTGGTGCTGTCCAGACACTTTCCTCCATTTCCGGTAATAGGACACATGAGCCGCCCATCCCATAATAATCTGCACTACAAATGCTCCACATTTATTATTTGTTTTAGATACTTTTTTGCACCTTGTTCAAGAAGGGGGTATGGCCTAGTGGGGTAAAAATTTTGATGCATGGGCCTACGTTTACTATTGTGGTTCCAACTAGACACTATCACAAACGTGGTGCATCTTTGGTTTACATAGTTTGGGCCAAAATTTTTCAAATTGATAGACATGTTGGTGTAAATTCTCTGAAAAAGGGGCACAATGTGCCAAAAATACATCAAAATTGTTTTCTAATGTATCTCAAAGTAAGCAAACTAGAAGGTGATATAAACTTTGAGTAACAGTAAACAATGATCCAGATTTACCATCCAACTCCAGTCACTGTGATAAATCTGCCAATCCCTTCACTGGCTACCCATTGCCCAGTGAATAGAGTTCAAAATACTAACACCGACATACAAGTCATCCACAACCTCTCCCCTCCATATACCTCTGTCTTAATCTCCCGCTACCTGCCCACATGTAACCTCTGATCCTCCAAAGACCTCCTACTCCACTCTGCTCTTATCCACTTTTCATACAACCATCTACAAGATTTCCCCTGTGCATCCCCCATATTCTGGAACTCCTTACCAAGACACATAAGACTGACCCTCACAATCACAGGCTTCAAGAAGGCTGTGAAGACTCACCTATTCAGGAAGGCAATCTATCACAATCTAGCACATTTCTAGACTTTCTGATCTAAGTTCACGGTGTATTAGAGAGGATTAGTAAATCTGCCCCATTCTAATATCTTACTTTTTCTCATGTATTAATCATTATTATACATCAAAGTAATATAGAGGAAGCTTCAATAGAAGGAGGAGGCCTAATTTCTCATGCTTTTACTTACCTGGCAGGAGTCCTTGCCTCCTTCTATGTAACCAGAACATATCATGTCTTCCAGGATGATGGGTGTGCCGCTGTTGGTGGTGGAGTTGACATGGTAGTAGTTATCACATGTTGTTTGGTCAATGATTGGTGTCATCACCTTCTGGAGAGTCTTAGGGTACGGTAAGTTCACTAGAAAATACAGAGAATTAAGGGCTAGGAACAGGGTCGGACTGGCCCACCGGGTAATCGGGAAATTCTCCAGTGGGCCCCGAGCCCCAACTATTAATCCTCATTTTGTTAATGCAAATGCTTTTGTCAGAGGCCTGATCATGCCCCTCACTATCCAGATCAGTCCTTTAACCAATGCATTTGCATTGGCAAATGAGGATTAATAGTGGTCACTACCTTCTTCTAGACCAGGCGTCGGCAACCCCTGCACGCAGCACAGGACGCTCCTCCTTCTCTTAATATAGACAGAGGAAAGCCCAGGAGGTGCGAGGACCCTGCTCCTGTGTTTGCATCCTGCATAGATGAGGAGGAGAGGAGAGGAAGCTCCATACAGTAAAGTGAAAATAAAACACACAGGTACATGCTGGTATTACTGTTACTAATAATGTCAGGCTTTGGGGGTTATAACTTTAGTTTTAGTAACTTCATTTGGCTCACCTTAATAACCGCATAATGTCCCTCATATTAACCCCTGTGTGCCTAACTTAAGAGTTACTAATATGTGAGACATATGGGGGTACTAATATAGGACCTCAATGATGAAGAAACCTAATTATTACCTCCATATGTCTCACCTATCAGTAACCCTTATGTGAGGTATGCAGGGGTTAATGTGGTGTTGTGGTGTTCTGTTTGTAAAATATAAAATAATCTTTCAATAAAAACTGCAGTTAAAAAAAAAGTTTACTCCAGAATAAAAAAGGTGGGCATATTTGGTACTGAGGAGTAATAATTCATACTATAACACATACATACACATTGTACCTGTGTACCCTACCTTCCCTATAGGAGTTCCAGCTGTAGTGATAATCAGCTTTTTGCATTTACAGACACATGATTTTGTGAAGCTTCTTAAGGCAGAAGCCCCACATTGCGAAAATGCAGCATTGTTTTACACGTATATATATATATATATATATATATATATATATATATATATATATATATATATATATACATATATATATATATTGTAGGTCTTGGAAGTATTAATAGTGGACCATCCATAAAAGTCGATGGATGATTCGTAAGTAGTTAAGTAGCAAACTAATCTGTGTCTTTGTGGTGTTAAATTTTTTCCCAGTGTAATAATTTGGCTCCTGAACTCAAGAACATAAAGCCGCCCCTCACCTCCTGAGTTTATTGTACCCCAGCCGGTTACCCAGCATTTCATGCCACAGGGGAGGGTGACGGAGGCCGATGGCAGACAGATGGGCATGATGTACTTGGTGTAGGTGACAGGACTGGAGAGCTTCACCAGAGCAATGTCCCCTTTGGATTCAATACTTGTATACAAGGGATGTACAATGATGTCACTAACATTCGAGATGACGGTATGATTATCCGGCACTGATAACTGGTACGTCCCCAGGTATACGGTGTAGTCAGGTGGAGAGTCAGAGCTGGGAATGATAAGATGTGATGATCATATACAATGTAAAGTGACACAATATAATACATCTCTCTCATCTATATCATGTATAATAGATATCTATATATATATAAAACTCAAAATCTGTAGTAGTCTGCTCTATACAAATCCAGAGTTCTTGCCCAATTTGGGTGAAATTTGGCACACCCCCTCTCCACCTACAAGAGCAGAATACTGCGCACGTTGCATCTCACTAGCGTCCCCCCGTCATGAGATACATATAATGGAGAAAAGTGAAAGCAAAAGTGCCGAGGGAAAAACAACAGTTGTGACTAACAGTAACGGATTATAGTGACGGCGCCAAAGAGTCGCTGCTGAAGGGGCCGCACCACCACACACAAACACCATATGAACATCACACAGACAGCACATAGACACCAACCCACAAGCACAACACCACACAAATGTGGCTTCATGAATATGCAATACTTGCTCCTAAAAATGATAGTGTCAGCTCCATAAATGTACTAATTCAGGGAAGGCTGCCAGGTCTAGAAACCACATACATGTCCATTGATTCATCCATGGAGAGTGAACAAGCCGTAACTAGAGATGAGTGAGCAGTATTCGTTCGAATATCGAATCCTATTATAGTCTATGGGAAAAAACGGGAATGTTGTTCCGGTTTCCATGGAAACCAAAGTTCAACACCTTGGATCCTCCAAGTTCCGGAAGTAGCAGGATGAGGAGCACGAGGAGGTTTTTGCATTGAATTCAATGGAATTTTCCCGCGTGGTATTCGACCGATACGAGTATTCGATCGAATAGTAGTATTCGATCGAACACTACTCGCTCATCTCTAGCCGTAACGTATCCATTGGAGTTCCAGAATTCTTTGGGGCCTCCTGGGATGCCACCGTATAAGTTCACTTTAAAAATAGGAGCCACAATAATTTTGCTTCGGAACCTTGACCAACCAAAAATGTGTAACGGCACAAGATTGTGCATTAAGAGTCTCCTGCCCAATGTTATTGAAGCCACTATTCTTATGGGAAACTCTAAGGGAGTAAATGTTTTCATTCTGCGTATTCCTTTGCTACCAAGCGACATGCCCTTCAATTTTAAGCATCTGCAGTTCCCAATCCGACTTGCATTTGCTATGACTATAAACAAAGCACAAGGTCAATCACTTAAAGTAGCGGGCAATAATTTGGAGAGCCCGTGTTTTTCACATGGACAGTTCTACTTGCTCTTGAGTGGGTAACCCCAAAAATCGTTTCATATACAGGTATGCACCTGAAGGTAAAAGCAGAAACATTGTTACCAAGAAGCACCACAATAGATAGTTGTATAACTGTAAACCAATGTTTAGTCTTTGGTCTGTGAACTACTTATAGCTTACACAGGAGGTAGAGGGAAGAGTTGCACTATGTTGTTAATTGGGTGTAAAGGTTTTATGTGTTTGTATAAGGTGCATACATTTTAATTTTTATTTAAAAAAAAAAAAACAGTTAAAAAATAGATGTAATAGTTTATACTACATAATATACAGTCCTATGAAAAAGTTTGGGCACCCCTATTAATCTTAATCATTTTTAGTTCTAAATATTTTGGTGTTTATAACAGCCATTTCAGTTTGATATATCTAATAACTGATGGACACAGTAATATTTCAGGATTGAAATGAGGTTTATTGTACTAACAGAAAATGTGCAATATGCATTAAACCAAAATTTGACCGGTGCAAAAGTATGGGCACCTCAACAGAAAAGTGACATTAATATTTAGTAGATCCTCCTTTTGCAAAGATAACAGCCTCTAGTCGCTTCCTGTAGCCTTTAATCAGTTCCTGGATCCTGGATAAAGGTATTTTGGACAAACAATTCAAGTTCAGTTAAGTTAGATGGTCGCCGAGCATGGACAGCCTGCTTCAAATCATCCCACAGATGTTCAATGATATTCAGGTCTGGGGACTGGGATGGCCATTCCAGAACATTGTAATTGTTCCTCTGCATGAATGCCTGAGGATTTGGAGCGGTGTTTTGGATCATTGTCTTGCTGAAATATCCATCCCCGGCGTAACTTCAACTTCGTCACTGATTCTTGAACATTATTCTCAAGAATCTGCTGATACTGAGTGGAATCCATGCGACTCTCAACTTTAACAAGATTCCCGATGCCGGCATTGGCCACACAGCCCCAAAGCATGATGGAACCTCCACCAAATTTTACAGTGGGTAGCATGTGTTTTTCTTGGAATGCTGTTTCTTTTTGGACGCCATGCATAACGCCTTTTTTTTATAACCAAACAACTCAATTTTTGTTTCCAAAATGAAGCTGCCTTGTCCAAATGTGCTTTTTCATACCTCAGGCAACTCTATTTGTGGCGTACGTGCAGAAACGGCTTCTTTCTCATCACTCTCCCATACAGCTTCTATTTGTGCAAAGTGCGCTGTATAGTTGACCGATGCACAGTGACACCATCTGCAGCAAGATGATGCTGCAGCTCTTTGGAGGTGGTCTGTGGATTGTCCTTGACTGTTCTCACCATTCTTCTTCTCTGCCTTTCTGATATTTTTCTTGGCCTGCCACTTCTGGGCTTAACAAGAACTGTCCCTGTGGTCTTCCATTTCCTTACTATGTTCCTCACAGTGGAAACTGACAGGTTAAATCTCTGAGACAACTTTTTGTATCCTTCCCCTGAACAACTATGTTGAACAATCTTTGTTTTCAGATCATTTGAGAGTTGTTTTGAGTAGCCCATGATGCCACTCTTCAGAGGAGATTCAAATAGGAGATCAACTTGCAATTGGCCACCTTAAATACCTTTTCTTATGATTGGATACATCTGGCTATGAAGTTCAAAGCTCACTGAGGTTACAAAACCAATTTTGTGCTTCAGTAAGTCAGTAAAACGTAGTTAGGGGAATTCAAATCAATAAAATGATAAGGGTGCCCATACTTTTGCACCGGTCAAATTTTGGTTTAATGCATATTGCACATTTTCTGTTAGTACAATAAACCTCATTTCAATCCTGAAATATTACTGTGTCCATCAGTTATTAGATATATCAAACTGAAATGGCTGTTGCAAACACCAAAATATTTAGAACAAAAAATGATTAAGATTAATAGGGGTGCCCAAACTTTTTCATAGGACTGTATATTGAATATGTAAAATCAATAAAAATGTTGAAATAAAAAAAAAAGTTGTTCACATCAATGTCACGACAAAATAGGAAAATGCCAAAATAATAAAAATGTGGAAAAAAGATTTACTGTAGCTCTGAAAATGTCAATTTTAGTGTGACACAGAAAATTTTACTTTAGCATAACCAACAGTCTAACATATTTTCTGCAAGCGAAGCCGCCGGGTACTCTACTAGTATCATCATATATAACACTTACTTTACAAAGCAGTGAGCGGCAGTCAGGACCCACTGGGTGGAGATCAAGGACCCACCACAGATATGAGAGCCCCGGTACCGCAGACTGATCTGCCAGGGCCATTCTCCATCCGCAGCGTCCGTGCCCCCTACTATCCGGGTATTGACCAATGGAGATCCGCACACAGGTGGGGAAGGGGTCACTGAAATTAAATAAAATCATGATAAACAGATCAAGAAAAGTGAAATTGTATAAATTACAAAACCAGGGGAATCCATTCTCTCACTACAATCTATGGAGCTTGAAATCAGCAAATCAGTGTAATGTTGTTTTAATGAATTGTATTACTTTGTTCCTTTAGTAATATTGTCTGATTTTGTACAAAAAAGAAAAATTAAGGGGCCACACGGTGGCTCAATGGTTAGCACTGCAGCTTTGCAGCACTGGAGTCCTGGTGTTCAAATCCCACCAAGGGCAAAAAAAAAAAAAAAATCCTCAGGGAGTTTGTATGTTCTCCCCGTGTTTGCATGGATTTCCATCCCATATTCCAAAAAGACATACTGATACGGAAAAATGTACATTGTGAGCTCTGTGTGGGGCTCACAATCTACATTAAAAAAGAAAAATTAATATAGTCTTGATGCTCGATTCTATCTAATGCTGGATCTGATATTAATATTAGTACATGTAGTCAGTGTGAGATCGGGCCACAGAAGAACGAGGAAACCTGCTGGCTGGTGAGCTGCTGCTTTCTGTTATCTGCCTATTATTTGTCTTACAGTGTAATATTGAATATTATTTCTGTTATGGAGATTATTGATTCCTTATTATCAAAAATAGAAGGTAGAGGAAATAATCTAAAAGAAAATGAGTCTACTCATGATAAACATCTTCCCCGAGTCTTGGCCTCATTATAGCGTCTCCTCCTTACCTGGTGATGTAGAGTTCTCAACACCTGTGCCACAGACAAGGGAAGGTGGAGGAATATTTACAAGGTCAGTGAAGGTCACATCTGGCACGTAGCTCTGGATCCATGATGTATAGACTGGTAACAGGGTGTACACCCCCGGGCGATACGATGCAGCACAGCCATATCTCCAGTTTACAATTCCAGCTTGGTACCAAGCACCCTGGACCTTACACACTAGGGGTCCCCCGCCGTCCCCCTGAAAGACATCAATGATTCTACTGAAATCTCCAATGATATATCAATATTATCAGAACAGAACAAACAGATCAGTGGATCAGAGTCAGAGGAAATGATGAAAATAAAGCAAAATTCACTCTGATAAAACCATCCTGATCTGGCAGGGGGACAAACAGAAAGTAATAATGAAGGTTCTGTACTGAAGGTGAAACTTCCATCACACTGTGCCCGGACCATCTACATACAGTAGTCATTGACTTCTTTTCTTGGTGCTGTCCAGACACTTTCCTCCATTTCCGGTAATAGGACACATGAGCTGCCCATCCCGTAATAATCTACACTACAAATGCTCCACATTTATTATTTGTTTCAGATACTTTTTTGCACCTTGTTCAAGAAGAGGGTATGGCCTAGTGGGGTAAAAATTTTGATGCATGGGCCTACGTTTAATATTGTGGTTCCGACTAGACACTATCACAAACGTGGTGCATCTTTGGTTTACATAGTTTGGGCCAAAATTTTTCAAATTGATAGACATGTTGGTGTAAATTCTCTGAAAAAGGGGCACAATGTGCCAAAAATACACCAACATTGTGTCCTAAAAATGTATCTCAAAGTAAGCCAACTAGAAGGTGATGTAAACTTTGAGTAGACAGTAAAGAATTCGCCAGAGTTACCATCCAACTCCAGTCACTGTGATAAATCTGCCAATCCCTTCACTGGCTACCTGTTGCCCAGTGAATAGAGTTCAAAATACTAACACTGACATACAAAGCCATCCACAACCTGTCCCCTCCATATACCTCTGACCTTACCTCCTGCTACCTACCCACATGTAACCTCCGCTCTACTCTCCGCTCTGCTCTTATCCGATCTTCACACAACCATCTCCATGATTTCTCCCGTGCATCCCCCATACTCTGGAACTCCTTACCAAGACACATAAGACTGACCCCCACAATCACAAGCTTCAAGAAGGCCCTGAAGACTCCCCTATTCAGGAAAGCCTACAACCCCCAATAACACTACTGCCATCACACTGCCATCTGACCAGTCTCTCCCCGCACCTTCCATCTCTAGCCCTCTTCTCTCATAGACTGTAATCCATTGCGGGCAGGGCCCTCTATCCCACTGTGCCAGTCGGTCATTGTTAGTATTACATTTGTTTGTATATTTTGTGTACTGTATGTAAACCCTCAAATGTAAAGCAAAATGGAATTAATACAATAATGTACAGCACCATGGAATTAATATAATAATGTACAATACCATAGAATTAATATAATAATTAGAGATGAGCGAACACCGTTCGATCGAATAGGTATTCGATCGAATATCAGGCCGTTCGAGGTATTCGTTTCCAATCGAATACCACGAGGCAAGCACAGTAAAAATTTGTATCCCCTCCCACCTTCCCTGACACGTTTTTTGTACCAATAACTGTGCAGGGGAGGCGGGACAGGAACTACGATAACGGAGGCAATGAAAAAAATTGAAAAAACCCATTGGCTGCACATGTGACCTCCCATTTATAAGAATAGCCAGTGACATCTTCGTGTCATTTTGCGGCTTGTAGATGTAGGGACAGACGTGCTGCTGAGGGCTAGAGGGTATTAGCTTCTAGTAGGCAGGGAAAAACTGATGTTATGTACGCGTGCAGGCGCAAGGGACAGCACACCAAGAGAAGTAGTAACGGCTAGGCCCAGCATAGCGAGGTGCCACAGCTGCCATCTGGTGCTGGAAGGCCTGGGTATCCAGAAGCATAAACGCCAACATCTCCAGGGCCAGCAGTTTTTAGATGAGGCCGTTGAAGGCTTGGGCATGTGGGTGGCTTGCACTGTACTTCTGCCTGCAATGAAACGCCTGGGAGATGGGGAGTGGCTGGGAAGAGGCGCATGATGGTTCAGGCAAAAAGGTTGGATGGGGGTGAACTCCCCAAAGTGTCAGAGACAGATGTGTAGGTGTCCAGGCTGGTAGTCTGGACTGCAGCACCAGCACTGTAAACAGTGGAAGAGGCAGTGTCGGCAACGCCGTGCGACGATTGTCCTGCGATGATTGTCCTGCGTTTGCTCTCTCCCACTGAGCCCAGGGCTTGCCTTCCAAATGACAGCACACGCAAGAGGTGGTAAGGTTGCTGTTTTCAGAGCCCCTACTCAGTTTAGACTTGCAAAGTGTGCAAACCGCACTAAATTTGTCATGTAACTGACATGTAAATGATGGGTCTATCCACTGGCTGTTCATCTTGATGAAAGTCAGCCGGTCAGCACTGTCAGCTGACAGCCGGCTGTGCTTATCCGTGATGATGCTACCGGCTGTGCTGAAGACGCTTTCCAATAGCATGCTGGCGTCAGAGCAGGAAAGGACCTCCAATACGTATAGCACAAGTTCCAGCCACAAGTCCAACATGGAGACCCAATAGGTGTAGGGCGCAGAGGGATCGGAGAGAACAGGGCTGGGGTTGGCCAGGTACTCCCGCAACATGTGCCTATACTTGTCCCTCCTGGTGACACTAGGCCCTTCAGTGGCGGTAGTTTGGCCAGGGGGTACCGCTAGCCTCCTGTGTGACAATGAGATCATCTGCCACTTTGTCTTCCTCCTCTTCCTCCATCAACATATGCTGTGAAGCAGACAACAGTGTGCACTGTGGAATGGTTTTGCTCCTATGCCCGACTCCTCAGCATACAATGCGTTATCCCTGATGGCGAGGAGGGATTCTTGCATCACACACAGGAGCGGGATTGTTACACTCACTAGTGCATCGTCACAGCTTGACTCACTTGGTGGACTCCTCAAAGACATGGAAAGATCTCGCATAAGTCTGCCAACATGGGCAAGTATTGCATGAGTGGCTAGTACACGGAAAATCTTTGGCCTTGCTGCCTCTGGACATGCCTCTGCCTCTAGCCACCTTTTTTCCTGCTTAGCTTGCCTCCACATCTACATTACTTTCCCCGCTATACATCAAGCCTGTCCATGTCGGGTCGGTGGCCTCGTTGTCCACCAACTCCTCTTCCAATTGCTTACTTTCCACTTACTGCAAACCGGACATAATCACACCTTGCCCTGATGGCAACTGTGTCTCGTCATCATCACTGAGGCCCAGAAATGGTGGTTGCGGTTCCACAACCACAAAACTTGTAGGAAATGGCGGATGCTCCAGTATTTGGGCATCAGGACACACAAAGTCGTCTGGTAGCTCCTGCGATTCGGGAAGTGGTTCAACAGAGGGAGAGACAGTAAAAGGACCCGAAAAGAGATCCTGGGAGGGGGCAAGGGTGGGATGACTCTGTTGGGAAGATTGGGCATGTTGGGAGGAAGTAGGGGCAGACTCTTGGGTATGAAGACGACTGCAGGTAGTGGCTGACTGGGTGGTAGAAAAGCAGCTGGAAGCATTATCCACTAGCCATTGTAACACCTGTTCCTGGTGCTCAGGCCTGGTCTGTGTTGTACCCTGCACCCTGCTTAATGCAGCTGTCATATCAGGAATTGTGATGAGCACATGCTAATGTTGATGAACCCTTGGGTTTTGGAGATGGAACTCTATAAAAGGTCTCTGCTGCTCACACACCCTGCTCAACATATGGTATCTAGGGTTTCAGCATGTAGTGACCTCGCAGAACAGCCGGTGCTTCAGGCAGATGTAGGCGTTGCTGGAGTGTATTGAGGCTAGCAGCAGCTACTGTAGACTTGTCAAAGTGAGCACACAAGCGCTGCACTTTCACCAGTAGCTCGTGTAAACGTTTTTAAAAACCATTGCACCAATAAGTTGAAAACATGGTCCAGGCATGGACCGTGTTGGAGACTGGCAAGCTCGAGAGCCGCTACCAGGTTCGGTCCATTATCACACACGACAAAAATTCCTGGCCCCAGGTGCAGCGGGGAAAAACACACTGTCATATCATCCAGGATGGCATCCCTCACCTCGGAGGCACTGTGCTGTCTGTCCCCCAAGCTGATGAGCTTCAGTACGGCCTGCTGACCTCTCCCCACGCAAGTGTTGCAGCGTTTCCGGCTCGTAGCTGGGGTTGATTTAACGGCGGAGGAGGGTGGTGTTTCAGCACTCCTGCCAGGAATATTGGGCAGGGAGACAAGGCAGGCCGCCACAGTTTGCGACCCAGTCCCAGCCTCAACTACATTCAACCAGTGTGCCGTGATTGAGATCTAGCGTCCCTGGCTGCATGCACTTGTCCACGCGTCGGTGGTCAAGGGGAACTTTGTGCAAATTAACACAGATAATAGGGCCCACCTGATGTTAAGGGACACGTGCGGGTGCAAGGCTCAATTCACCCTAAGGTCCAAAAACACTGCTGGTGAATTTTGTTAAGTTCAAAAGGACTCTGTTTAGATTTGGCTCAGTCACAGCTCCTCAACATGCCTTGGAAGACAAGGTTTCCTTTAGTGGCTCCATCTCAACAGGATGATGATGATGATGATGATGATGATGATGATGATGATGATGAAGCTTGGTTAAATCTGATGTCGGAAGGGAAAGTGGTTTCTGATCTACATCTAAAGTACTGGAGCATGTTGTTTGGACTATTAACACCTGGTCAGAACCCTCTAGAGGTAATGTAGAGTCCAATATTAGAGGACCATTACCGGTAGTAGTGGTTTCAGCCAATTCTCCCCCTTTGCGGTCCTCTAAATAAAAGTTACCCCCAGGACTTGATGCCAAAATGTTATCAATTTGACAGTCAAAATCAAGGTCAATGTCTGGGTCCTCAGTCCAATCCACTGCATCAATCCAACACAATGAGAGTGGTGGTTCTAGAACCTCCGTTTTAGGGGCTAGCGATTTTAAAGGGGCTAACACTCTGCTGGTGCAAGGCTCAACTCCCCCAAAGGGCAAAAAACTCTGCTGGTGCAAGGCTGAACTAAGTTAAAGGGCCTAAAATTATGCTGGTAAGAGGCTGAAGTCCCCTAAAGGCCCTCAATCTCTGCTGGTAGCTCAGCTTATGAGCCACATCACACACACACACACACATCCACAATGACAGTTCAGGGTGGGTACTGTTGGATTTCTCATTGCCTATTCCATCTGTGGTTGTCATGGGCAACGTGATTTAAAGGGGTGCTTGGTAATGTTTCTTTAGTGTCAAATTTGGGTTTCTGTCCATCTAATTGGGGAGGAAAGAAGGTTTCCAGGTGTTTTCCCACTTTCAGGCCGGGTTCACACGGAGTATTCTGGCTCGTGATTTGGTACGTAGACGCCGCGGGAGCTTTTGCGGGCCGTATACGCTCCCATTGTTTTCAAACAATGAAAAACAATGGGAGCGTATACGGCCCGCAAAAGCTCCCGCGGCGTCTATGTACCAAATCACGAGCCAGAATACTCTGTGTGAACCCGGCCTCATAGTGTTTTCTTTTGAGTGTGGAAAGTGTGTAGTTGATGGGCTGTGATGCTGGGGTAAAACAGTGACATGGGCTTGTTAGATGCCCCCAGGCATGCTTCCCCTGCTGTCCCAGTTGCATTGCAGGTGTTGGCATCATTTCCTGAGGTGTCATAGTGGACTTGTTGACCCTCCTGAGTCGAATTGTGGGCTCCCCTGAAACTAAGCATTTTTCCCCATAGACTATAATGGGGTTCGATATTTGTTCAAATAGTCGAATATTGAGCGGTTATTCGAAACGAATATCGAATATTTTACTGTTCGCTCATCTCTAATAATAATGCACAGCACCATGAAATTAATGGTGCTACATAAATAAATAAATAATAATAAAAAATCTAACACATTTGTAGACTTTCTGATCTACGTTCACGGTGTATTAGACAGGATTAGTAAATCTGCCTCATTCTAATATCTTACTTTTTCTCATGTATTAATCGTTATTAGAGATGAGCGAGTACTATTCGAAAAGGCCGTTCCAAATAGCACGCACCCATAGGAATGAATGGAAGTGGCCAGCACCCAGACTTTGCCGACGGCCGGCCACTTAACTCCCTGCGTGCCGGTTGCATCCATTCATTCCTATGGGTGCATGCTATTCGAAATGGGAGTTTCGAATAGTACTCACTCATGTCTAATCATTATCATACATCAAAGGAAACTACAAGAAGCTTCAATAGAAGGAGCAGGCCTCATTTATCATGCTTGTAAATACCTGGCAGGAGTCCTTGCTTCCGTCTGTGTAACCAGAACATATCATACCATCCAGGATGATGGGTTTGCTGCTGTTGGTGGTGGAGTTGACATGGTAATAGTTATCACATGTTGTTCGGTCAATGATTGGTGTCATCACCTTCTGGAGAGTCTTAGGGTACGGTAAGTTCACTAAGAAATAGAGAGAATTAAGGGCTAGGAATAGGGTTGGACTGGCACACCGGGGAACCGCTGAATCCCCAGGTGGGCCCTGAGCCCCAACTATTAATCCTCAATTTGTTAATGCCCCTCACCATCCTGATCGGTCCCTTAAGCAACGTATTTGCATTTACAAAATGAGGATTAATAGTGGTCACTACCTTCTTCTAGACCAGGCATCGGCAACCCCTGCACGCAGCACAGGACGCTCCTCCTTCTCTTACTATAGAGAGAGGAAAGCCCAAGAGGTGCGAGGACCCTGCTCCTGTGTTTGCATCCTGCATAGATGAGGAGGAGAGGAGAGGAGAGGAAGCTCCATACAGTAAAGTGAATGTAAAACACACAGGTACATGCTGGGATTACTGTTACTAGTAATGTCAGGCTTTTGGGGGTTATAAATTTAGTTTTAGTAACTCCATGTGCCTCACATTAATAACAATTAACCCCTTAATGTCCCTCATATTAACCCCTGTGTGCCTAACTTAAGAGTTACTAATATGTGTGACATATGGGGCTACTAATATAGGACCTCAATGATGAAGAAACCTAATTATTACCTCCATGTGTCTCATTTATCAGTAACCCTTATGTGAGGTACGCAGGGGTTAATGTGGTGTTGTGGTGTTTTGATTGTAAAATATAAAATAATCTTTCAATAAAAACTGCAGTTAAAAAAAAAAGTTTTACTCTAGAATAAAAAAAGGTGGGCATATTTGGTACTGAGGAGTAATAATTCATACTATAACACACATACTCATTGTACCTGCGTACCCTACCTTCCCTATACGGGGTCCAGCTGTAATGATCTTCAGCCTTGTGCTTCTACAGACACATGATTTTGAGAAGCTGCTTGAGGTAAAAGCCCCACATTGCGAAAATGCAGCATTGTTTTACAAGGACGTATATTTAGGTATTTGCAATATTAATAGTGAACTGTCCATAAAAGGTTGATGGGCGGTTCGGAAGTAGTTAGGGTCCATTCACACGGAGTAAACGCATGATTATTTTGGCAAAATACACGTGTAAAAATAAGATTTCCATTAACTTCCATGACATTTTTTACACATGTAAAAAATGCACCAAAAAACACATCAAAAAACGTGCGTGTTTTTTGGCACATATTTTAAATGTCTAGAAAATGTCATTGAAGTCAATAGGAGTCTTATTTTTACATATGTATTCTTTTTGCCAAAATGAGCGCGTGTTTTTATTCCGTGTGAATGGACTCTTAAGTAGCAAACTAGCCTGTGTGTTTGTGGCGTTAAATTTTTCACCAGTGTAATAATTTGGCTCCTAAATTCAATAACAATTCATAAAGCCACCTCTCACCTCCTGATTTTATTGTGCCCCAGCCGGTTACCCAGCATTCCATGCCACAGGGGAAGGTGACGGAGGCCGATGGCAGACAGATGGGCATGATGTACTTGGTGTAGGTGACAGGACTGGAGAGCTTCACCAGGGCGATGTTCACTTTGGATCCAGTACCTATATACCCGGGATGTACAATGATGCGACTAAGCTTAGAGATAACAGTATGATTATCCGACACTGATAACTGGTACGTCCCCAGGTATACGGTGTAGTCAGGTGGAGAGACAGAGCTGGGAATGATAAGATGTGATGATCATATACAATGTAATGTGACACAATATAATACAATATTCCCTTATCTATATCATGTATAATAGATGTATTATCATATATAACACTTACTATGCAAAGCAGTGAGCGGCAGTCAGGACCCACTGGCTGGAGATCAAGGACCCACCACAGATATGAGAGCCCAGGAACCGTAGACTGATCTGCCAGGGCCATTCTCCATCCGCAGCGTCTGTGCCCCCTACAATCCGGTTATTGACCAATGGAGATCCGCACACAGGTGGGGAGGGGGTCGCTGGAATTAAATAAAATCATAATAAACAGGTAGATTAAGAAAAGCGAAATTGTATAAATTACAAAACCAGAGGAATCCATTCTCTCTCTACAATCTATGGAGCTTGAAATCAGCAAATCAGTGCAATGTAATGTGGAATATTAATTCTGTTATGGGGATTATTGATTCCTTATGTAAGCCGATTACTGGTCAGGTAATGGAGGGGGTGTAAATCTCACCCAGACTACTCATGTGGGTGAGATAAGAAAACTCCAGGAATGTTTGTTCCTAGCAGACAACTTTCGTCTGCTGAGCATTTTGGTAACTGCTCAGTACTGGGCTGGATTTTTAGGAATGACAGGTAGGATTGGTAGTGGTATCTGTCATTCCACCCCCTCCAGTCCTTACTTTGGGGATGCTCCAGCAGCGACACAGCTGCAGAGAGTCTCTTCGTCAAGGAGGCTTAAAAAGCCAGCTCCAGCAGCAACACTTTGGCAGAGCTTGGCTGGAGAGCAAACAGAGAGGTCATATTCTTGGAGCTGTCCTGAATGATTCTACTGGCTTTTGATTTCTGTTATTCTAGGTGAAGTAACCTATTCTTTCTAAACTCATTTTATTGAAGGAGAAGTAACATAACAAACGATGCAATCAGGAAAATACAGGCAAATATCTTCAAAAATAAAATACAAAGTAAATTTCAAACAGACAAACAAACAAACATCTGCCACGCTGCCGTCCCGCCGCGGTTGGCCATCAGAACACACACAGGGAAATGCAGCAGGGGAGCAAAACAGTTCGACAACTCCTACTCAAGGTGAAAAGGTGCTCAGCGCCGAGCGCATGGAGGGAGGTGAGTACTGGGTAGCAGGAGAGGCACACCACGCTCCCCAAACCTTAAAGAATTTCTGGGGGCAGCCCCTACCCTTATATATAATTTTATTAAAAGGGAGGATTGAATTGACCAATCTCCACCACTGAGATACCGATGGAGACTGCGAGGCCATCCACCGGAGGGAATGGCCTTCCTGGCATAAAACAAACCCTCCCAGAGGAAGATCCGGACGTGATGTTGCCACAGCTCCTCTTCAAGTACACCAAACAGACAGACTTCGGGAGAGAGTGGAACAGGACGGCCCAAAACATCGGTAGAAGGTCCACCACCCCTCTCCAGAAGGCCTGCACAACAGGGCAACGACACACCATGTGCCAGAAGTCCACCTGAGGACACGGACACCTGAGGCAGTTTGGGCCAGGTAGACAACCCATCTTAAAAAGATGGGCCGGGGTCAGGTAACACTGATGTAAAATAAATATTTGAATCAATTTATTATTAGCCGAGGGTGAAACGTACAAAGAAGATTCCTGAAACGTCTCATCCGTCAGCTCCGGGATATTGGTGCGCCACCGTGCCAGGGATGGGGCCTCGGTCAAGGAGACCTTTGCGTAAATTAAATACTCATAAAGAGCAGAAATCAGACCCCTCGGACCCTGGGAACAGTGCACACCAATAAGCGGGTATTCAGAAATAACACATGGCTGAGCGGGGAATATGGAGGAGAGGGCATGCCGTGTTTGGAGAAAGCGAAAGAATTGATGGCGGGGGATTTCACGTGAGGAGACTAGGGAATCAAATATAACAAAGACACCTTGTTAGTATAAATCTGATAAGGAGGACACACCATAACGGGACCAGGACTGGGCATCAGGCAATCTATGGAGGTTGGGCAAACCAGTGTTGTCCCATAGAGGGGTCTCCGCAGGGATGACACTTTCCTGGCTTGCTTCCAGACTTGCGCTGCCAAAGAGTGAAGGGCAAAAGTCTGATCCTAAACAGTCGAGGATGTTCCAACACAGGCCACAAGATACGCAAGTCCAGATGGTGAACCAGGTGGGCCTCGATTCCCACAAGCAGTCCAGGGGAGAGCCAGGGTTTGAGAAAACGAAGCTGTCCAGCTAAGTAATAAAGGAGCAGATCGGGGAGAGATGTACCACCGAGCTGGTTCGGCCTCCGGAGGGTAGACAAGCTCAAGTTAGACCTGGAGTGGCCCACACAAAGGAGGACGTCAGAGAGTCCATCTGTTGGAAGAACCAGAGAGGCATGGGCACAGCTGAGTGGCTCAAGACATATAAACACTTGGGCAAAACTATCATTTTAATCAGGTTAATACGACCCGCTACGATCAGGGGCAACGCAGCCCAGATCTGGAATTTAATCCTAAAATGAGAGATGAGTGGGAACACATTTAGATCCAGGAACCTGTTATGGTCCCTAGGAAGAACTATACCAAGATATTTACAGGCCTGAACAACCGGAAGCCCACACATCATGGTGCCCCCCACCGCCACTGAAGCCCGGCTAATGGGCATATAAGAGGATTTAGACCAATTAGTGCGGAGGTCAGAGTAATTACCAAATACATCTACAGTCCTATGAAAAAGTTTGGGCACCCCTATTAATCTTAATCATTTTTAGTTCTAAATATTTTGGTGTTTGCAGCAGCCATTTCAGTTTGATATATCTAATAACTGATGGACACAGTAATATTTCAGGATTGAAATGAGGTTTATTGTACTAACAGAAAATGCGCAATATGCATTAAACCAAAATTTGACCGGTGCAAAAGTATGGGCACCTCAACAGAAAAGTGACATTAATATTTAGTACATCCTCCTTTTGCAAAGATAACAGCCTCTAGTCGCTTCCTGTAGCTTTTAATCAGTTCCTGGATCCTGGATAAAGGTATTTTGGACAAACAATTCAAGTTCAGTTAAGTTAGATGGTCGCCGAGCATGGACAGCCCGCTTCAAATCATCCCACAGATGTTCAATGATATTCAGGTCTGGGGACTGGGATGGCCATTCCAGAACATTGTAATTGTTCCTCTGCATGAATGCCTGAGGATTTGGAGCGGTGTTTTGGATCATTGTCTTGCTGAAATATCCATCCCCGGCGTAACTTCAACTTCGTCACTGATTCTTGAACATTATTCTCAAGAATCTGCTGATACTGAGTGGAATCCATGCGACCCTCAACTTTAACAAGATTCCCGATGCCGGCATTGGCCACACAGCCCCAAAGAATGATGGAACCTCCACCAAATTTTACAGTGGGTAGCATGTGTTTTTCTTGGAATGCTGTTTCTTTTTGGACGCCATGCATAACGCCTTTTTTTATAACCAAACAACTCAATTTTTGTTTCCAAAATGAAGCTGCCTTGTCCAAATGTGCTTTTTCATACCTCAGGCAACTCTATTTGTGGCGTACATGCAGAAACGGCTTCTTTCTCATCACTCTCCCATACAGCTTCTATTTGTGCAAAGTGCGCTGTATAGTTGACCGATGCACAGTGACACCATCTGCAGCAAGATGATGCTGCAGCTCTTTGGAGGTGGTCTGTGGATTGTCCTTGACTGTTCTCACCATTCTTCTTCTCTGCCTTTCTGATATTTTTCTTGGCCTGCCACTTCTGGGCTTAACAAGAACTGTCCCTGTGGTCTTCCATTTCCTTACTATGTTCCTCACAGTGGAAACTGACAGGTTAAATCTCTGAGACAACTTTTTGTATCCTTCCCCTGAACAACTATGTTGAACAATCTTTGTTTTCAGATCATTTGAGAGTGGGCTGTCCATGCTCAGCGACCATCAAACTTAACTGAACTCGAATTGTTTTGTAGAAAGAAATGGTCCAAAATACCTTCATCCAGGATCCAGGAACTGATTAAAAGCTACAGGAAGCGACTAGAGGCTGTTATCTTTGCAAAAGGAGGATGTACTAAATATTAATGTCACTTTTCTGTTGAGGTGCCCATATTTTTGCACCGGTCAAATTTTGGTTTAATGCATATTGCGCATTTTCTGTTAGTACAATAAACCTCATTTCAATCCTGAAATATTACTGTGTCCATCAGTTATTAGATATATCAAACTGAAATGGCTGTTGCAAACACTAAAATATTTAGAACTAACGATGATTAAGATTAATAGGGGTGCCCAAACTTTTTCATAGGACTGTATAAGCTCCATGGCCCGAGGCAACGATACAGAGGGATTAGTCAAGAAGAGGAGATCATCGGCATAAAGCGCGACTCTCTTCTCCCGGGAGCCAATGAGAATACCCCAGTAGACAGGGTCTCACCTAAGAAGTATGGCCAGGGGTTCTACAGGTAGAGTGAACAGCAGCGGCTTTAGTGGACAGCCCTGCTGCGTGCCTCTACCTAGTGAAAAATACAGGGACAGCGAGCCATTGATGGACAAAGCCGCCCTAGGAGAATGGTACAGAAGGGACACCCATGTAATGAAGCTGTCACCAAAGCCATATCGCTTCAGAGAGTGCAAAAGAAAAGGTGTGTACACCTGGCATGCAGCCCGCAGAGCAACGTCCTAATCAGTACTGTTAATCAGACGAGCCAGAAGAGGGCGTGGGGGAGCCCCTTGGGGAGGTGGTGTAGCAGGGACTCTATGGGCCCTTTCAACAGCAAATATCGATGAAAAATACGCTTCTGGGAGGGTATCTTGCAGCCACTTCTCTATAAAGGAGCAGGGGTCAGCGCCCTCAGCCCGCTCCCGGAGGTCCAAAATCTGTAAGTTATTGCGGCATAGTCTGTTCTCCAAGTCATCTGTTCTTTGCGTCCAGAGGGTCGCCGTCCGCTCCAGCTCCTGAATCCTGGCAGGAAGAGTTTGAATGGAGTCTTCCACTTGGGAAACACAGTCCTCCACTTCACCCACCCTCCCCCCTAGAGTCTGAAAGTCCTGGCGGAGAAAACCAAGGTCAATTTTGACTTATTCGATCTTGCCAGTCAGGGAGGAAGTGCCAGCCTAGATGGCTTCCAACAGCTGAGCAGTGACCTGTTTCAGGGTGGGCTCGGCATCTTCCACAGATGGGCCAGGAGGAGAGACAGTAGGAGAAATGGAGGAAGGAGGTGGCAGATCTAGCGCACCCCCGTAGGCGTTCGGAGGCAGGGGTGGACTGCGGGCGAATCATCTTGGAGAGTCCGCTGCCACCCTTTTTCTGTGTGGCGGAGGTAGGTATGGTGGCGGATACAGAGGACTAAGTCCACAAAGGGCAAAGGCCAACAGGTCCAATAGTAAAAACAGACAACGCAAAATGGAGACAGCAGTAGATGAAAATGTGTGTAAAGGTGGTCCAAGAAATTAGATACGACAGTCCCAGGTCCAGGAGCGAGCGGGGTAGACAGCCAGGAAGGGGGACGACAGAAGGCACAAGGGACAGGGCACCCGGAGGGACCAGCTGAGGGCCACAAAACAGCAGGGGATCACCAGCAGGGACCAGGCACTCCACTATGGGGCAGTCTGTGTGCAGGCAGCAGAAGCAAAGGAGACAGCCCCGGCCGGGGCTACACTCAACAACACGTCGGAAGCAGAGTGCAGGACATGCAGGAGTCGAGGCAGCGCAGCACAGTCCAGGAGAGGCGGAGGGGAACACCACAGCAGCCGGCAAACAGACGCGAGAGAAGCAGCGCAGCCAGGACCCAGAGCAGACAGGAGAGCGCATCTCAGCAGCACACCGGAAGGAGGAAAAGAAGATGGCCAGAGGCGGCGTGGCAAGGAGTAGGCTGCAAACTTCCCAGGCACACCACACGGGGGGATCGTCACCGCGGAGGGCCACAGTAAGCGGATCGATGCTGGAGGTAAGTACACAAGCCAAGGGGCCCAGGAACCAGGGATGACAGACTGTAGGCAGGATAGATGAGTCGGCTTAGGACGGAGCACATGCTACATGCGTCTGCGCAACACCGCGAGTCAGCCATGCCCCGATGTAACCTATTCTATGTTTAGTTAGAGCCTAGCCGGGCAGGTATTTATTTTTGTATTGTTTCCTTTTGTTGCTGCACTGCCTTTTTGAGTGAAAATAAACTGTACCTTTGTTTTGGACTAAAAGAAACTGGACTTGTGTGTCTATGCCACCCCACCTAGCAATCCCAGACCCTGACACTTATTATCAAAAATAGAAGGTAAATAATCTAGAAGGAAATGAGTCTACTCTTGATAAACATCTTCCCCGAGTCTTGGCTTCATTGTAGCGTCTCCGCCTTACCTGGTGATGTAGAGTTTTCAACATCTGCGCCACAGACAAGGGAAGGTGGAGGAATATTTACAAGGTCAGTGAAGATCACATCTGGAACATAGTTCTGGATCCATAATGTATAGGCTGTAACCAGGGTGTACACCACAGGGCGATATGATAGAGCACATCCAGCTCCCCAACTTACAATTCCAGCTTGGTACCAGGCACCCTGTACCTGACACACTAGGGGTCCACCGCCGTCTCCCTGGAAGACATCAATGATGCTACTGAAATCTCCACCAATCAATCAATCATTGATCAGATCAATATTATATCATCAGATCAATATTATCAGAACAGAACAAACAGACCAGTAGATCAGAGTCAGAGGAAATGTTGAAAATAAAGCAAAATTCACTCAGATAAAACCATCCTGATCTGGCAGGGGGACAAACAGAAAGTAATAATGAAGGTTCTGTACTGAAAGTGAAACTTCCATCACACTGTGCCTGGACCATCTACATACAGTAGTCATTGACTTCTTTTCTTGGTGCTGTCCAGACACTTTCTTCCATATCTGGTAATAGGACACATGAGCCGCCTATCCCATAATAATCTACACTACAAATGCTCCACATTTATTATTTGTTTTAGATACTTTTTTGCACCTTGTTCAAGAAGGGGGAATGACCTAGTCTGGTAAAAATTTTGATGCATGGACCTACATTTACTATTGTGGTTCCAACTAGACACTATCACAAACGTGGTGCGTCTTTGGTGTACATAGTTTGGGACAAAATTTTTCAACTTGCTAGACATGTTGGTGTAAATTCTCTGAAAAAGGAGCACAATGTGCCAAAAATACACCAACATTGTGTCCTAAAAATGTATCTCAAAGTAAGCCAACTGGAGGATGATGTAAACTTTGAGTAGACAGTAAAGAATGCTCCAGATTTACCATCCAACTCCAGTCACTGTGATAAATCTGCCAATCCCTTCCCTGGCTACCCATTGCCCAGCGAATGGAGTTCAATTTACTAACCGTGACATACAAAGCCATCCACAACCTGTCCCCTCCATATACTCTGACCTAATCTCCCATTACCATCTCACATGTAACCTTAGATCCTCCAAAGACCTCCTACTCCGCTCTGCTATTATCCGATCTTTACACCACCGTCTCCAAGATTTCTCTCATGCATCCCCCATACTCTGGAACTCCTTACCAAGAAACATTGTATGCGCCGCGCTAGTTTGCGGCCGTGAATAAATGCACGGCCGCAAACTAGCGCGGCGCGTACGATTGAAATCAATGGGAGCGTGTACGGCCCGCAAAGGGTCCCGCGGCGTCTACGTGCCACAATCGAATGGGCTCAAAGCAATCGGTTGGAAAATGTTTGAATGAAGATATAAAAACTGATGTGGAAATTGGTATATATGAACCACAAATTGTCAAACTTAGAATTGTGAGACCATGATATTAAAAGTACGTAGAATAAATACGCGCCAGCATAATTCATTGTGTGAGAGTTTCTTTTTTTTATTTTGTTTTTAAATGATTCTATGGAAAGGAGAAAGAAGCAATAGCTTCTGCTCATAAAAAATAAATAAATAAATGTCATGTGATAAAAATCGATGATAAAAATAAATTAAAATGGTAATGCTGGTGGTATTGTCTAGCAACCATGTCGGGTTATTATATAATGGGATCTGGTGGGTAGATAAAATTAATTAAATTATTGTCCTGGATCAAGGACAATAATTTAGAATCATAGAATCATTTAAAAAAAAAAAAAAAGAAACTCTCAAAATGAATTATGCTGGTGCGTATTTATTCTACGTACTTTTAATATCATGGTCTCAGCATTCTAAGTTTGACAATTTGTGGTTCATATATACCAATTTCTAGATCAGTTTTTATATCTTCTTTCAAACATTGTCCAACCGATTGCATTGAGCCCATTTGGTTGTGCCTATATAGGGCATGATGCATCCTTGGGTTGGTTGCTCAAGGGTTTTTTTGTTCTTATTTTTATTGTTATGTAGGATTCTCTTTGTCTTTTCTATTGCTGCAGTGATTTGTGCACTTGAAAAAGGGTGTTCTACAACCGAAACGCGTTGTGCTGTACTGTATTTTATCCCATTAAAGTTGGTCCTATCAACACGATTGTTTCCTGTTTTTTTGCTCTTCCTGCACAACCTTCGAACGCGGATCCTTGCCTCCATCTTTTATCCTCATTTGCACTTACCTTACAGGGGCTCTTGCTTCCGTCTTTGTAACCAGCACATATCATGTCTTCCAGGATGATGGTTATGATGCTGCTGGTGGCATGGTTCACATGGTAGTAGTTATCACATGTTGTTCGGTCAATGATTGGAGTCATCACCTTCTGGAGAGTCTTAGGGTACGGTAAGTTCACTAGGAAATAGAGAGAATTAAGGGCTAAGAACCGGGTCAGACTGGCCCACCGGGAAACCGTCGAATCCCCTGGTGAGCCCCAACTATTAATCCTCATTTTGTTAATTCAAATGCATTGGTCAGGGGCCCGATCATGCCCCTCACCATCCTGATCAGTCCTTTACACAATGCATTTGCATTGGCAAAATGGGTATTAATAGTGGTCCCTACCTTTTTCTAGACCAGGTGTCGGCAACACCTGCATGCAGCACAGGACCTGCATATACAGTGTTGGTCAAAAGTATTGGCACCCCTGCAATTCCTCAGATAATACTCATTTTCTTCCAGAAAATTATTGCAAGCACAAATTCTTTGGTATTATTATCTTCATTTAATTTGTCTTCAATGGAAAACCACAAAAACAATTGTCAAAAAGCCAAATTGGATATAATTCCACACTAAACATAAAAAGGGGGAGGACAAAAGTATTGGCACTGTTTGAAAAATCATGTGATGCTTCTCTAATTTGTGTAATTTACAGCACCTGTTACTTACCTGAGGCACCTAACAGGTGGTGGCAATAACTAAATCACACTTGCAGCCAGTTGAAATGGATTAAAGTTGACTCAACCTCTGTCCTGTGTCCTTGTGTGTACCACATTGAGCATAGAGAAAAGAAAGAAGACCAAAAAACTGTCTGAGAACTTGAGAAGCAAAATTGTGAGGAACCATGAGCAATCTCAAGGCTACAAGTCCATCTCCAAAGACCTGAATGTTCCTGTGTCTACCATGCGCAGTGTCATCAAGAAGTTTAAAGCCCATGGCACTGTGGCTAACCTCCCTAGATGTGGATGGAAAAGAAAAATTGACAAGAGATTTCAACGCAAGATTGTGCAGATGGTGGATAAAGAACCTCGACTAACATCCAAACAAGTTCAAGCTGTCCTGCAGTCCGAGGGTACAACAGTGTCACCCCGTACTATCCGTCAGCGTCTGAATGAAAAGGGACTGTATGGTAGGAGACCCAGGAAGACCCCACTTCTTACCCAGAGACATAAGAAAGCCAGGCTGGAGTTTGCCAAAACTTACCTGAGAAAGCCAAAAACGTTTTGGAAGAATGTTCTCTGGTCAGATGAGACAAAAGTAGGAAAAGGCATCAACATAGAGTTTACAGGAAAGAAAAAGAGGCCTTCAAAGAAAAGAACACGTTCCCTACAGTCAAACATGGCGGAGGTTCCCTGATGTTTTGGGGTTGCTTTTCTGCCTCTGGCACTGGACTGCTTGACCATGTGCATGGCATTATGAAGTCTGAAGACTACCAACACATTGTGCAGCATAATGTAGGGCCCAGCTGGTCTCCCTCAGAGGTCATGGGTCTTCCAGCAGGACAATGACCCAAAACACACTTCAGGTCAGCACTAGAAAATGGTTTGAGAGAAAGCACTGGAGACTTGCAAAGTGGCCAGCAATGAGTCCAGACCTGAATCCCATAGAACACCTGTGGGGGAGAGATCTCTTGATGGCAGTTTGGAGAAGGCCTCCTTCACACCTCAGGGGGGACCTGGAGCAGTTTGCCAAAGAAGAATGGTCTAAAATTCCAGCAGAGCCTTGTAAGAAACTCATTGCTGGTTACCGGAAGCGGTTGTTCGCAGTTATTTTGTCTAAAGGTTGTACTACCAAGTATTAGGCTGAGGGTGCCAATACTTTTGTCCGGCCCATTTTTGGAGTTTTGTGTAAAATCATCAATGATTTGACTTTTTTTCATTCTCTTTTGTGTTTTTTCATTGCAAGCAAAATAAATGAAGATATTAATACCAAAGAGTTTGTGCTTGCAATCATTTTCTGGAAGAAACTGAGTATTATCTGACAGAATTGCAGGGGGGCCAATACTTTTGGCCAAAACTGTAGAACAAAAAATGGTTATATGTAAACGCATTACCCTTCTCGCAACCGGCATGCTTGACCACTATAACATTCTCAGTTAAGCTGAGGAAAAAATATATAAATAAAAATAAAATGTAAAAAAATAAATATAAGGGAGGAGTCAAAACTGGCAGCAAAATTATAAATTTAACAAATTTTGCTACAATATATTGTGTGCGGTCACATCAAGGGTTAATTCAAAGATGTACAGTGGGTAGCCCAAAGCGTATAATGCATAAAATATAATATTGCGGTAGATGAACTTGTTCAATGCCGGCAAATGTCAAACAATTGGCCTCTCCATTGTGTGTCTGGCGAACATATTTTATTATCAGTTGAATACAAGTATCCATACTACTTTGAGAGCAGTGAATACATAAATCCTTATTATGATTAGGTCCGGTACTCTATAGGGAGGAGTCAACACAAGAGAGGCAGCACAGGTCTCCCACTGATTGGTTATCAGCAAATCTTCACTCCAGCTTCCAAATTAAGTTTGATTGAAGTTGTATGTATAAAATTCTGGTAGTTCGAGTCTGTTTCATTGCATGTAAGGCTTGAGAAAGCGCTTCTAACAGCGCGAAACGGCTGTTGCCTCAATGCCTATATGCTATCGCTCCCTCTCAGAAAATGCTTTTAATATGCCAAAATAAAGGACTGAGTTTTTAAGAAAAAACCTCTGAGAACTACAACTCCCAACAGCTCAAGTGTGTGAAACACTTAGAATATTGAGAAACTCACTGGACTGAGGCCTAGTGAATGCAAGATTCCTGGAGGCTCAGTAACATACAGAGTTGGGGTGGGTGTCTGCATCCAGCATCCCAAAGAACTCGCATTACCTGCTGTCCTCAGTTGTACTAAACCTCTGAGCTCCTGGAATCTAGTACCAGAACAAATCTATTAGAGAGTGTGAGCAGCAGTGGAAGGCTGAATCATACTAGTGGTAAAAAGGAAGACTGGCATCTCACTATACTGGAGCAAGGTGAATCCTCCTGTAACATCTGTTATCTCCTGCTGACTACAAAAGTAAACCATAAGTGTTTGCTTAACCCCCGTCTGGACGGTATTCGTTCATTGATCATCGCTCCTCTGTTACTCCTGCTGGAAATCACCCCTTCCTCACCTATATCATCTGGCCCTGGGACCTGCCCTGGTTGAGGAGGGTATAACATCTGGCACTGCGTCACCACCTATTCCCAGAGGCCCTGCCTACAGTGTCTGGCTTCACCCCAAGCCAAAACCCCAACTGGCATCACGACAAACTTATTTTTCTTTATTACCGTATTTTTCGGACTATAAGACGCACTTTTTTCCCCCCAAATTTGGGGGGAAAAGAAGGGTGCGTCTTATAGGCCGAATGTGGCGCCTGGCATCCGCTGTAATAGAGAGGCGGAAGCCGGCAAGTGATAGACGCCGGGGCCTGAGACATCGCTGCCCTGCCCTGCATGAAGCCAGCAGCGGGAGGAGTGATGCTATTCTGCTCCTCCGTCCCCCCGCCGCTGGCTTCATGCAGGGCAGGGCAGCGATGTCTCAGGCCCCGGCGTCTATCCCTCCCCGGCATCCGCCTCTCTAGTACAGCGGATGCCGGGTCAGTATCAGCGGCCCCTTCTCCCCCGGGGCCGGTCCCCACCGGCCCCGTACCTGTAAAGTTGCAGGCCGGCTCCTGCGCGGCGATATCGCAGGAGCCGACCTGTTCGGGTGACAGCCGGGAGCCTAATGAGGCTCCCAGGCCTGTCACTGCTGTATACCAGCCGTAATACTAATAGACAGAATGTCCCATAGACGGCAATACAGTTGTATTGCCGTCTATGGGACTTGCGATCAAGTGACCGCAGGTTCAAGCCCCCGGGGGGGAATAAAATAGTAAAAAAAAAAAAAAAAAAAAAAGCTTTAAAAATATATAATAAAAATATGAAATAAATAAAAGTTCTAAATTTGAGAGCTCTCTGATGAACCCCTACATTAGTAGGTGCTCTCTCTTTTGGGGAAAATTGCTAGTAGATTTCATGGGTAGGGAAGCCCCCTGGCACTACACACCACTAGGGGTTAACTAAATATAACAATATATAACAATGTATTCCTCTCTACGCGTTACCACGAGTCGGACTCGCTTCTATACTGCAGCCCACCATCAGGGCTGCAGGAAATGTGGTTTTAACCGCAATTCATTATTTTTCTTTGACGCTCTATTTACTATCTTGATATTACTCTCCTGAGGAGTACATAACGAAACGCGTAGAGAGGGATACATTGTTATATATTGTTATATTTAGTTAACCCCTAGTGGTGTGTAGTGCCAGGGGGCTTCCCTACCCATGAAATCTACTAGCAATTTTCCCCAAAAGAGAGAGCACCTACTAATGTAGGGGTTCATCAGAGAGCTCTCAGGGGCTTAGTATATGAGGTGTGATGGGATACATTGTTACAGCCCAAGAAACAATACCAGGGTTAAAAACTATCCATGTTAGTATCACCTCATACTGACCGACCAAATCAATACAAGCTAGGAGTGCAGTTTCGGGTGGGGCAGAACCGAGTGTCAGTGGGGTAATGGAGTGAGGGTTTTCTATGAGTTCTAATGTTTAGAGATCGCTAGTGTGGCAATAACATAGGACTAATTAAAGAAACCCGTACCATCCCCTCCTATTTAATAACCTATGTGTGATTTAGGGTGGGAGCATGGGTGAGTGTTTATCCCTACCCCCACCCTTTGTTTGGTTTTTATTGTATGTCTAAAGGGAACGAGTTCCTATTTTTAGTCAGACTATTAAAAGTTATGTTTTAGTACATTTTTGTTCCAGGAGTACCAGTTTATGTGTTACGAATCAATAAATAAATAGTTTTACTCCATAATAAAAAGGTGGGCATATTTAGTACTGTGGAGTAATAATTCATACTATAACACACACATACACATTGTACCTGCGCACCCTACCTTCCCTATACGGAGTCCAGCTGTAGTGATATTCAGCCTTCTGCTTCTACAGACACATGATTTTGTGAAGCTGCTTAAGGCAAAAGCCCCACATTGAGAAAATGCAGCATTTTCTTACAAGGACGTATAGATAGGTCTTTGCATTAATAATGTACCGTCCAATGTAATAATTTGGCTCCTACACTCAATAACTGCTCCTAAATCGGCCCCTCACCTCCTGAGTTTATTGTGCCCCAGCCGGTTACCCAGCATTCCATGCCACAGGGGAAGGTGACGGAGGCTGATGGCAGACAGATGGGCATGATGTACTTGGTGTAGGTGACAGGACTGGAGAGCTTCACCAGAGCGATGTCTCCTTTGAATCCAATATCTGTATACCAGGGATGTATGATGATGTCACTAACATTAGAGATGACGGTATGATTATCCGGCACTGATAACTGGTACGTCCCCAGGTATACGGTGTAGTCAGGTGGAGAGTCAGAGCTGGGAAGGATAAGATGTGATGATCATATACAATGTAACGTGACACAACAGATTACAATATTCCCTTATCTATCTCATGTATAATAGATGTATTATCATATATAACACTTACTTTCCAAAGCAGTGAGCGGCAGTCAGGACCCACTGGCTGGAGATCAAGGACCCACCACAGATATGAGAGCCCTGGTATTGCAGACTGACCTGCCAGGGCCATTCTCCATCCGCAGCGTCTGTGCCCCCTACTATCCGGTTATTGACCAATGGAGATCCGCACACAGGTGGGGAGGGGGTCGCTGGAATTAAGTAAAATCATAATGAACTGGCAGATTAAGAAAAGTGAAATTGTATAAATTACAAAAACAGAGGAATCCATTCTCTCTCTATGATCTATGGAGCTTGAAATCAGCAAATCAGTGTAATGTTGTTTTAATGAATTGTATTACTTTGTTCCTTTAGTAATATTGTCTGATTTTGTAAAAAAAAAAATAAAAAAAAATAAATCAATATAGTCTTGATGCTCAATTCTGTCTAATGCTGGATCTGATATTAATATCAGTACATGTAGTCAGAGTGAGATCGGTGCACAGAAGAACAAGGAAACCTGCTGGCTGGTGAGCTGCTGCTTTCTGTTATCTGCCTATTATTTGTCTTACATTGTAATATGGAATATTATTTCTGTTATGGAGATTATTGATTCCTTATTACCAAAAATAGAAGGTAGAGGAAATAATCTAGAAGAAAATGAGTCTACTCATGATAAACATCTTCCCTGAGTCTTGGCTTCATTGTAGCGTCTCCTCCTTACCTGGTGATGTAGAGTTCTCAACACCTGAGCCACAGACAAGGGAAGGTGGAGGAATATTTACAAGGTCAGTGAAGGTCACATCTGGCACCAACATCTGGATCAATGAAGTATAGACTGGTACCAGGGTGTACACCCCAGGGTGATATGATAAAGCACAACCAGCTCCCCAGCTTACAATTCCAGCTTGGTACCAGGCGCCCTGGACCTTACACACTAGGGGTCCCCCGGAGTCTCCCTGGAAGACATCAATGATTCTACTGAAATCTCCACCAATAGATCAATATTTTCAGAACTGAACAAACACATCAGTGGATCAGAGTCAGAGGAAATGTTGAAAATAAAGCAAAATTCACTGTGATAAAACCATCCTGATCTGGCAGGGGGACAAACAGAAAGCAATAATGAAGGTTCTGTACTGAAGGTGAAACTTCCATCACACTGAGCCCGGACCATCTACATACAGTAGCCATTGACTTCTTTTCTTGGTGCTGTCCAGAAACTTTCCTCTATTTCCAGTTATAAGACACATGAGCTGCCCATCCCGTAATAATCTACACTACAAATGCTCCACATTTATTATTTGTTTCAGATACTTTTTTGCACCTTGTTCAAGAAGGGGGTATGACTTAGTGGGGTAAAAATTTTGATGCATGGGCCCAAGTTTATTATTGTGGTTCCGACTGGACACTATCACAAACGTGGTGCATCTTTGGTTTACATAGTTTGGGACAAAATTTTTCAACTTGCTAGACATGTTGGTGTAAATTCTCTGAAAAAGGGGCACAATGTGCCAAAAATACATCAAAATTGTTTCCTAAAAATGTATTTCAAAGTACGCCAACTGGAAGGTGATATAAACTTTGAGTAGACAGTAAAGAATGCTCCAGATTTACCATCCAACTCCAGTCACTGTGATAAATCTGCCAATCCCTTCCCTGGCTACCTGTTGCCCAGCGAATGGAGTTCAATTTACTAACCGTGACATACAAAGCCATCCACAACCTGTCCCCTCCATATACCTCTGACCTAATCTCACATTACCATCTCACACGTAACCTCAGATCCTCCAAAGACCTCCTACTCCGCTCTGCTCTTATCCGATCTTTACACCACCATCTCCAAGATTTCTCTCATGTATCCCCCATAGTCTGGAACTCCTTACCAAGACACATAAGACTGACCCCCACAATCACAAGCAAGTCTCACCTATTCAGGAAGGCCTACAACCCTCAATAACGCTACTGCCATCAAACCACCATCTGTACAGTCTCTCTCCTCACCTTCTGTCTCTATCCCTTATAGACTGTAATCCCTTGTGGGCAGGGCCCTCTATCCCACTGTGCCAGTCGGTCATTGTTAGTATTATATTTGTTTGTATATTTTGTGTGCAGTATGTAAACCGTCAAATGTAAAGCACCATGGAATTAATAGAATAATGTCCAGCACCATGGAATTAATATAATAATGTACAGCACCATGGAATTAATATAATAATGTTCAGCACCATGGAATTAATATAATAATGTTCAGCACAATGGAATTAATATAATAATGTTCAGCACCATGGAATTAATAGAATAATGTCCAGCACCATGGAATTAATATAATAATGTACAGCACCATGGAATTAATATAATAATGTTCAGCACAATGGAATTAATATAATAATGTTCAGCACCATGGAATTAATATAATAATGTATAGCACCATGGAATTAATATAATAATGTACAGCACCATGGAATTAATATAATAATTAGAGATGAGCGAACAGTGTTCTATCGAACACATGTTCGATCGGATATCAGGGTGTTCGCCATGTTCGAATCGAATCGAACACCGCGTGGTAAAGTGCGCCAAAATTCAATTCCCCTGTGGGACAGGAACTACGACACCGGGGGCATTGAAAAAAATTGGAAAAAGTCATTGGCTGCCGAAATCAGGTGACCTCCATTTTAGACGAATAGTGGATTTCAAATCCGGGTCATATGAGAATGTGAACTTTGTGACTATGAGACAGGGATAGCTGTACAGGCAGGGATAGCTAGGGATAACCTTTATTTAGGGGGGAATGTTATTAAAAATAACTTTTTGGGGCTCTATCGGGTGTGTAATTGTGATTTTTGTGAGATAAACTTTTTCCCATAGGGATGCATTGGCCAGCGCTGATTGGCCGAATTCCGTACTCTGGCCAATCAGTGCTGGCCAATGCATTCTATTGGCGTGATGAAGCAGTGCTGAATGTGTGTGTTTAGCTCAACTACACCGGTGGAGTAGTTGAGCTAAGCACACACATTCAGCTCTGCTTCAATCAGCGCTGGCCAATGCATTCTATTAGCTTGATGAAGCAGAGTGTGCACAAGGGTTCAAGCGCACCCTCGGCTCTGATGTAGCAGAGCCGAGGCTGCACAAGGGTTCAAGCGCACCCTCGGCTCTGATGTAGCAGAGCCGAGGGTGCACTTGAACCCTTGTGCACCCTCGGCTCTGCTACATCAGAGCCGAGGGTGCGCTTGAACCCTTGTGCAGCCTCGGATCTGCTACATCAGAGCCGAGGGTGCGCTTGAACCCTTGTGCAGCCTCGGCTCTGCTACATCAGAGCCGAGGGTGCGCTTGAACCCTTGTGCACACTCTGCTTCATCAAGCTAATAGAATGCATTGGCCAGCGCTGATTGAAGCAGAGCTGAATGTGTGTGCTTAGCTCAACTACTCCACCGGTGTAGTTGAGCTAAACACACACATTCAGCACTGCTTCATCACGCCAATACAATGCATTAGCCAGTGCTGATTGGCCAGAGTATGGAATTCGGCCAATCAGCGCTGGCTCTGCTGGAGGAGGCGGAGTCTAAGATCGCTCCACACCAGTCTCCATTCAGGTCCGACCTTAGACTCCGCCTCCTCCAGCAGAGCCAGTGCTGATTGGCCGAAGGCTGGCCAATGCATTCCTATGCGAATGCAGAGACTTAGCAGTGCTGAGCCAGTTCTGCTCAACTACACATCTGATGCACACTCGGCACTGCTACATCAGATGTAGCAATCTGATGTAGCAGAGCCGAGGGTGCACTAGAACCCCTGTGCAAACTCAGTTCACGCTAATAGAATGCATTGGCCAGCGCTGATTGGCCAATGCATTCTATTAGCCCGATGAAGTAGAGCTGAATGTGTGTGCTAAGCACACACATTCAGCTCTACTTCATCGGGCTAATAGAATGCATTGGCCAGCGCTGATTGGCCAGAGTACGGAACTCGACCAATCAGCGCTGGCTCTGCTGGAGGAGGCGGAGTCTAAGATCGCTCCACACCAGTCTCCATTCAGGTCCGACCTTAGACTCCGCCTCCTCCAGCAGAGCCAGCGCTGATTGGCCGAATTCCGTACTCTGGCCAATCAGTGCTGGCCAATGCATTCTGTTGGCGTGATGAAGCAGTGCTGAATGTGTGTGTTTAGCTCAACTACACCGGTGGAGTAGTTGAGCTAAGCCCACAGATTCAGCTCTGCTTCAATCAGCGCTGGCCAATGCATTCTATTAGCTTGATGAAGCAGAGTGTGCACAAGGGTTCAAGCGCACCCTCGGCTCTGATGTAGCAGAGCCGAGGCTGCACAAGTGTTCAAGCATACCCTCGGCTCTGATGTAGCAGAGCCGAGGGTGCACTTGAACCCTTGTGCACCCTCGGCTCTGCTACATCAGAGCCGAGGGTGCGTTTGAACCCTTGTGCAGCCTCGGCTCTGCTACATCAGAGCCGAGGGTGCGCTTGAACCCTTGTGCACCCTCGGCTCTGCTACATCAGAGCCGAGGGTGCGCTTGAACCCTTGTGCAGCCTCGGCTCTGCTACATCAGAGCCGAGGGTGCGCTTGAACCCTTGTGCAGCCTCGGCTCTGCTACATCAGAGCCGAGGGTGCGCTTGAATCCTTGTGCAGCCTCGGCTCTGCTACATCAGAGCCGAGGGTGCGCTTGAACCCTTGTGCAACCTCGGCTCTGCTACATCAGAGCCGAGGGTGCGCTTGAACCCTTGTGCACACTCTGCTTCATCAAGCTAATAGAATGCATTGGCCAGCGCTGATTGAAGCAGAGCTGAATCTGTGTGCTTAGCTCAACTACTCCACCGGTGTAGTTGAGCTAAACACACACATTCAGCACTGCTTCATCACGCCAACAGAATGCATTGGCCAGCACTGATTGGCCAGAGTACGGAATTCGGCCAATCAGTGCTGGCTCTGCTGGAGGAGGTGGAGTCTAAGGTTGGACCTGAATGGAGACTGGTGTGGAGCGATCTAGACTCCGCCTCCTCCAGCAGAGCCAGCGCTGATTGGTCGAGTTCCGTACTCTGGCCAATCAGCACTGGCCAATGCATTTCTATGGGGAAAAGTTAGCTTGCGAAAATCGCAAGCTGACAGGGATTTCCATGAAATAAAGTGACTTTTATGCCCCCAGACATGCTTCCCCTGCTGTCCCAGTGTCATTCCAGGGTGTTGGTATCATTTCCTGGGGTGTCATAGTGGACTTGGTGACCCTCCAGACACGAATTTGGGTTTCCCCCTTAACGAGTATATGTTCCCCATAGACTATAATGGGGTTCGAAACCCATTCGAACACTCGAACAGTGAGCGGCTGTTCGAATCGAATTTCGAACCTCGAACATTTTAGTGTTCGCTCATCTCTAATAATAATGTATAGCACCATGGAATTAATATAATAATGTACATCACCATGGAATTAATATAATAATGTATAGCACCATGGAATTAATATAATAATGTACAGCACCATGGAATTAATATAATAATGTACAGCACCATGGAATTAATATAATAATGTCCAGCACCATGGAATTAATATAATAATGTCCAGCACCATGGAATTAATATAATAATGTTCAGCACAATGGAATTAATATAATAATGTACAGCACCATGGAATTAATATAATAATGTACAGCACAATGGAATTAATATAATAATGTTCAGCACAATGGAATTAATATAATAATGTACAGCAGCATGGAATTAATATAATAATGTCCAGCACCATGGAATTAATATAATAATGTCCAGCACCATGGAATTAATATAATAATGTACAGCACAATGGAATTAATATAATAATGTTCAGCACAATGGAATTAATATAATAATGTACAGCACCATGGAATTAATATAATAATGTACAGCACCATGGAATTAATACAATAATGTCCAGCACCATGGAATTAATATAATAATGTATAGCACCATGGAATTAATATAATAATGTACAGCACCATGGAATTAATATAATAATGTATAGCACCATGGAATTAATATAATAATGTACAGCACCATGGAATTAATATAATAATGTACAGCACCATGGAATTAATATAATAATGTACAGCACCATGGAATTAATATAATAATGTACAGCACCATGGAATTAATATAATAATGTACAGCATCATGGAATTAATATAATAATGTACAGCACCATGGAATTAATGGTTCAACATCAATAAATAAATAAATAAATAATAATAATAATAATAATAATAATAATAAATCTGCACATTTGTCTATTAGACAAGATTAGTAAATCTGCCCCATTCTAATATCTTACTTTTTCTCACGTATTAATTGTTATTATACATCAATGGACAAAGCTTCAATAGGTGGAAGTGGTGTAATTTGTCATGCTTGTACTTACCAGACAGGGACTCTTGTTTCCATCTGTGTAACCAGAACATATCATGTCTTCCAGTATGATGGGTGTGCTGCTGCTGGTGGTGGAATACACATGGTAGTAGTTATCACATGTTGTTCGGTCAATGATTGGAGTCATCACCTTCTGGAGAGTCTTAGGGTACGGTAAGTTCACTAGGAAATAGAGAGAATTAAGGGCTAGGAACAGGGTCAGACTGGCCCACCTGGGAACCGTTGAATCCCCTGGTGAGCCCCAAGCCCCAACTATTAATCCTCATTTTGTTAATGCAAATGCATTGGTCAGGGGCCCGATCATGCCCCTCACCATCCTGATCGGTCCTTTACCCAACGCTACGAGGAACCAAGGAACTTTTTCAGCATCGGACCATTTTTCCTGGTTCAGGACATGTGTCTGTTTTTCACATTTGTCATGTTTTTTTTTGTTTTTTTTGTAATTGCACACTCTACTATGGCAATTTTTATGTAAGTGTCGCCAGGGGTGGGGCTAAAACATAGGTGTGATGATGTTTTTTATTTTTTTATTTTTTTTATACATTGTACCTACCTACCCTACCTTCCCTATAGGAGTTCCAGCTGTAGTGATATTCAGCCTTCTGCTTCTACAGACACGTGATTTTGTGGAGCTGCTTAAGGCTAAGGTCTCACATTGCAAAAATGCAGCATTTTTTGTCACAGACTTGGCTGCATTTTTTGACCCAAAATTAGTATTCCTTTATATTTTCCATTCCTTTTCAAGACTTTAGCTTTGAAAATTGCAGCAAGATTTGCAACAAAAAACTGTGTTTCCGCAACGTGGGGCCATTAGCCTAACACTGCAAGGACGTATATATAGGTCTTTGTGTTGTTAAGAGTGAACTGTCCATAAAATGTCAATGGGCAGTTTGGAAGTAGTTAAGTAGCAAACTAGTCTGCATCTTTGTGGTGTTAAATTTTTCACTAGTGTTATAATTTGGTTCGTAAACTCAAGAACATAAAGTCGCCCCTCACCTCCTGAGTTTATTGTGCCCCAGCCGGTTACCCAGCATTCCATGCCACAGGGGAAGGTGACGGAGGATGATGGCAGACAGATGGGCATGATGTACGTGGTGTAGGTGACAGGACTGGAGAGCTTCACCAGAGCGATGTCCCCTTTGGATCGACTAAATGTATATGAGGGATGTATGATGATGCGACTAACACTAGAGATGACGGTATGATTATCCGGCACTGATAACTGGTACGTCCCCAGGTATACGGTGTAGTCAGGTGGATAGACAGAGCTGGGAATGATAAGATGTGATGATCATATACAATGTAAAGTGACACAACACAATACAATATTCTCTTATCTATATCATGTATAATAGATATACAGGGTGGCCATAAAATAACCTCAGGTGTTTGGAGTCGTGTGCAGGCTGTAGCCACGCCGTAGGGAATGAGCGGCTCAAAATCCTGTCATCGGGAAAATGTGCTCTTCACAGGATTTGCGATGTAAGGAGGGGCTCCATCCTGCATGAAGGTGATCATCTGCAGACACTGCTGCTGTTGGAGTTGGGGAACGACCACTGTTTCCAGCATTGTCTGGTACCCCGCTGCTGTGATGGAACAGGTGGCAACCCCAGTTGGACCCAAATCTTCGAAAAAGAATGGTCCGATCATGAACGATGAGGCAAACCCACACCAAATGGTCACCTTGGGCGAATGCAACGGAACCCCCTCGAGCGCATGTGGGTTTTCCGTGGCCCATATGCGAGAGTTTGTTTTTTTTTTTCATGCCTTCCGTTTCCCAATGCCTACATACATACATACAAATTTTCAGGCAATTCCGTCCATTGGGTCAGCCTGCACATGACTCCAAACACTTGAGGTTATATTATGGCCACCCTGTATTATCATATATAACACTTACTATGAAAAGCATTGAGCGGCAGTCAGGACCCACTGGCTGGAGATCAAGGACCCACCACAGATATGAGAGCCCTGGTACCGCAGGCTGATCTGCCAGGGCCATTCTCCATCCGCAGCGTCCGTGCCCCCTACAATCCGGTTATTGAGCAATGGAGATCCGCACACAGGTGGGGAGGGGGTCGCTGCAATGAAAAAAAATCATAACAAAGAGGCAGATCCAGAAAGGTAAAAATGTATAAATTACAAAAACAGAATAATCCATTCTCCCTCTATGATCTTTGGAGCTTGAAATCAGCAAATCAGTGCAATGTACAGAATGTGTAATTGTCTCATCTCCTTCCATTACAGGGTTAATCAGGGTAAATATTACAATAAGGATTTATTTCTATTTCTTTTTTGCTTTTACATTAAAGCTCAGGTAAAAAAAAAAATTCAGTCTGCTCATAAGAAACATTATTTTCAGTCTTGGTATCCTCATAGCGTCTCCTTCTTACCTGGTGATGTAGAGTTCTCAACACCTGTGCCACAGACAAGGGAAGGTGGAGGAATATTTACAAGGTCAGTGAAGGTCACATCTGGCACGTAGCTCTGGATCCATGATGTATAGGCTGTAACCAGGATGAACACCTCAGGGCGAAATGGTAGAGCACAACCAGCTCCCCAACTTACAATTCCAGCTTGGTACCAGGCGCCCTGTACCTTACATACTAGAGGTCCCCCACCGTCTCCCTGGAAGACATTGATAATTCAGCTGAGTAGAATTCCTATTTGCAGTTCAAAAAATTCCCATTATTTGGCCCACACACAGTATAATACCCTCTTTACTGACCCCCACAGTATATTATCTCCTTTTTTCACCACCTCACAGTAAAGCACCCCCTTTACTGGCCTCCACAGTGTATTACCCCCTTAATTTGCCCCCACACAGTATGACATCCCCTTTACTGGCCCTCACACAGTATGTTGTCCCCTTTACTGGCTCCCACACCGTACTTTGTGCCTTTTTAGCCCCTCACACATAATACTGTCCTCTTATTTTTGGCCCCCTACACAAACTTTGTTTCCATCTGAATTTTTGAAAAGTTTCAGGCTCAAATTTTTCGGTTCATCGCCAACAAAACACTATTATACTCTGGGACCTCCTCAGACCCTATAGTATGGTATAATAAAGGGAGGGCTGGGGTAGGTGAATAAAAATAACAAACACTTATACTCTCGTGTCACCTCTCCTGGGCATCTTCACATCATCCAGTGGTACCCGATATCCTCTTCAGGCCTCCGTCTGACGTCACACACCACAGAGGTTGCTGCTGAGACCTGTGATTAGTCTTCAGTGGTCACATGGGATGCTCTGAGCTTCATAACGTTCAGCAAGTCCAATCACAGGCCTTAACAGTGACCCTGAGATGGTAGACACAGGTCGAATGAAGACTAAAGAGGTCACTGAGGGACCGCTGAATGCCCAAGTGAGCTGATTATAGCTATTGTTTTTAATCACCTCTGCTTGTTCAACTACTACCTATTCAATTATTCCAACAAGTAGTGGACAATCTCCAATCTCACCAATCTCCACTCCTGTTGCCTCTGGCCTTCACTTCTGCCGCCTGGGCACAGACACTGAAGAACACTGCATTGCCCTCTGGAGGAAGAAGTGCAGGCCGGACCGGATAGGAGCAGGGATTGGTGAGTAAAATTTTCATCACTACCTGTTGGAATAAACCAATAGGGAGCAGCCAATTAAAAAAAATGCTGCCTCTCAGTTTCTGCCAGAAGGTGCCGCCTAAGGCTGTTGCCTCAAGTTGCCTCATGGTAGAATACAGAACACATGGATGCATTTCCCAATTTACAATATGTCCAGTTCCAGTTCTTTCAATACTATACAATTGTGCAATGGTTGTTTGTACTTACATTACAGGGTTCCTCGCCTCCAACTAAGTAACCAGAACAAATCATGTCATCCTGGATGATGGTTGTGCTGCTGCTGGTGGCGGAGTACATATGGTAGTAGTCATCACATGTTGCTCGGTCAATAATTGGAGTCATCACCTTCTGGAGAGTCTCTGGGTATGGTAAACTGACTAGAATAACAAATTAGAAAAACTACAAACCTGGACTATCTCAATAAGCAGATAATGATGTCAGAGCTCAGTCAAAGTTTACACAGCAAGAATATGCCTGCATAGTATAGAACCAAAGGCAAGGCTCGCCATAGGGGAGAATATCTCTTTATTATGGTACCTAAGAGAAAATTCCATATGCTCCTGCATTAGATTAGAATCAAAGGGAGTTACTGAATGGACTCATAGATTACTGGGGGCTTAGTCATTTTGGTGGAAGAAATAAAATGAACTTAATAGTAAGTTACTGGGTAAGGGTGCATTCACACTGAGTAAACGCTAGCTTATTTTGTAAAGTAAAATTACACTTGTAAATTTTGCTATCCCATTGACTTCAATGACATTTTACAGGCGTATTTTTACAGGCGTATTTTTACAGGCGTATTTTTTACAGGCGTATTTTTACACTTGTAAAAAAATATCATTGAAGTCAATGGGATAGCAAAATTTACAAGTGTAATTTTACTCTACAAAATAAGCTAGCGTTTACTCAGTGTGAATGCACCCTAAGACTGCCACTGGCACTTGCTATCAGGCAAGTCCTAGACGCTCATGACAAGAGCATAGTTATGTCTTTATGCAAATCACTAGTACGGCCAAACATAGACTTTTGTGGGCCCCCGTGTTCAAGAAGGACATGAATTAGAGAGAGTTCAGAGAAGGTGACCAAGACTATTAGGAGAATGGATGGATTGGAGGACAGAGACAGAATAACAAACTTGGGTTTATTCAGTTTTGAGAATAGACGATGGTAGACTGTGGAGACTATGGAGCTTACTGCCACAGGATGTGGTTGGTAATGGTGAATTCATTGCACATGTTCAAAGAGGGCCTGGATGTCTTTCTTGATCAGAAAAATATTATGGGTTTCAAATTTTTGATTAAGTAAAGTTGATCCAGTTGATTCTAGCATATCCCATCCACACATTTCAGAAAAATACGAGCAGTGGACATGCTGCAATTTCTAAAACTGTCACTGTTTTGGAAATTGCAGCATTTCAATTCTAAATATGGAAATGCTGGTGGATTCCCTATAGGTGTAATGGAAAGAAAATATGCAGAGAAAATGCCTGCGGACTTTTTGGGAAAAGCAGGGCAGGAAAAACCATAATGCATTTCCGTTGTGGTTTTACCCACACAGTACGTGAGGCCTTGGGGATGGATATAATGGCAGCAGAAAGTCCACACAGGAAATCTCTGCTGACTTTCTGTGAAAAGTACTACAAGAAAAATCACAATGTGTTGATGCCGCAGTTTTCCCGCAGCACTTTTTTGCTGTGGCCTGCTACGTGGGGCCTTAGCATAAAGCTTACATCTGTATAACCATTCCTAAGCTCAACAACAATTCATAAAGCCGCCCCTCACCTCCTGAGAATACCTTTCCCCAGCCGGTTACCCAGCATTCCATGCCACAGGGGAAGGTGACGGAGGCCTATGGCAGACAGATGGGCATGATGTACTTGGTGTAGGTGACAGGACTGGAGAGCTTCACCAGAGCGATGTCTCCTTTGGTTGTAGCACCGGCATATATTGGGTTTATGATGATGTCACTAACACTAGAGATGACGGTATGATTATCTGCCACTGATAGCTTGTATCTCCCCAAGTATACGGTGTAGTCAGGTGGAGAGACAGAGCTGGGAATGAAACGATAGGATGTGATGAACATATAGAATGGAAACTGATATAACACATTAAGGGTGAGTTCACACTGAGTATATGCCAGCTTATTCTGAATGTAAGAATCAGCGGCATATAAAGCAGTTCCCATTCATTTCTATGGGAGCCGGCATGCGAGCGCTCCCCATAGAAATGAATGGGCTGCTTTTTTCACTACGAGCACTCCCATTGAAGTGAGTGGAAAGTGCCCGCGTGTACGGCTCGGCATGTGCAGTATATATACCCCAAATTGTTCCATTAGAATTATATATTGTCTATAAGAAAGCACGCCATCTTATGGTTACAGTGATTGAAAAATAAAGAAGTAATCTAAGCTTATCTCCTTAAGGCTGAGGCCTCACATTTCGGAAACACAGCGGTTTTGCTGCAGTTTTTTTAAGACAAAGTCTGAAATGAATTTAGCAGAAGTATAAGAACTTCCTATATATTCCGCATTCCTTTCATTTCATGAATTTAGACAATGCGGGGCCTCTGCCTCAGACTAAGGGCCCACATAGTGAGCAGTATCAAAAAAACGCTGTGAAAGATACCCACCGGAAACGCTTTTTTTTTTTTCCACAGTATTTTTCACAGAAAGTCTGCAGATTTTTCCTCTGTGTGACTTTCTGCCCCTATTATACCTATACGGAAAACGGCAGTTTTTCCATAGGTAAAATTGAAACACTGCAATTTGCAAAAATGGGAACCTGTCTTTACCCTGAAAGGGCTTTCAGGAGTTTGATGTAGTCCTTAGAACTAGTTATCAATATCAGATCATTGGAGGTGCAACATATAGGCTATATATAGTGGATGGAGCCAGAAGCAGACAGCTCCATCTACTGTGTAGTAGCAGTGCTGGGATATTACACTACAGCTCTATTTCACTTCAATAGGAGCTAAGCTGCATCAGAAATGTCTTTTAACACCATAGATATAGCCATGTGCTAACAGCTCTGTCCACTGTATAGCTCTGCTGCACTGTTCTCTCTATGTAAGCCTCTGGACCCCTACTGCTCTGGGATTGAAGGCCAATTCTAAGGACAGTTCATCAAAATCTCTTCAAGTGTCCTACGCAAACCTCCAATTAAAATCACAAGATAATTGTCCTTCTATGGTTTTCCCATCATGTCGTGTTTGACTCTCACTGTAATAATCACTGTACTCACTATATAAAGCAGCTAGCTGCGGACATCACCCACTGGCTGGAGATCAGGGTCCCTCCACATATAAAATAGCCCTGGTACCACAGGCTGATCTGCCAGGGCCATTCTCCATCCACAGCATCTGTGCCCCCGACTATCCTGCTGGAGATTACTGGTGATCCGCACACCGGGGGCGAGGAGGTTGTGTCCATGGAAGAAGGAGGAACTGTAATAATAATAATATTAAGAGTTATATCCTGATTATTTCTATATCTCTCCTTATATACAGTAAATGTCCAGATTATTAAAAATGACAGTGTCAAAAAATGTTTTACTATGATATTTTTGACATATATTACTCACCAATGAAGAACATTATCAGTAGTGTAAGAAGCATTGCCTTGTGTTTGCTCCACAGCAGGGAGCTCATGGCCTTGGTGTAGAGGGAGAACCTCACTGACACACGAAGACCTACGGACTCATAACCCATAGATATATATGACTCCTCCTACTTGTTCACCGAAGAAACTGACTGAACCTATTGAATTGTCAACTAAGATACTGCACATATTAGTCCAGAAAGACGAGTTTTTAGTCAGTTTAATGCCTTAAAGCCAGAAAAAGTTTGGAATGTATCTACTGCGTCATCTACAGAAAGCTTCTAAGTCATGTTCGCTACTCTTACTCTCCACGATCCTTGTTGAAATATTTTCTTTTACTTTTAAAGAATTTATAACATGATATTAATTGTAATCTCAAAAATACGAGATTTACACAGATTTACGTTGAGTGAGATTTGCTTGATTCGGCCTCGACTTCATTTCAGACCAAATCTAAGCGATCCAAATAGGAAGTTCTCCACCTGACCTACTTTCCAAAATAGCAACAGGTTTCGTATTAATTTTATGCAAGTATTGGTAAAAATAGTGTATTAAAACTTCAAACTTTATTGAAAATACTTAAAAACCCACATATATATATATATATATATATATATATAGTGATGTCATGAAACTGAATGTTAACTCTCTAAAGTCTTTGTCCTCAAACCATTGGTTAACTATGTATAAACACCATTAAACCACCTTGATAGATCAGCAAGGGATTATGATATAGACACTCAGATAAAAGCTCAGATTATTCTTTGAATAGCGTATCTATAGGAGAGTGAGGAGATTAATATCCCCAATTGACAAGACATATTAAATCATAAGGCTTTGCATCATAAGTATCGGCGTCCACCATTAGGACACTGAGAACTGCAGTTCTTACTGCATTTTTTATTATCTTTTTTGGGGGTCTTCATTTATATACCTTACTTAAATACGTCACATTCTCCTGATGAACCGTGTACTTAGTTTAGTACATGGGGACACGCGTAGAGGGATTTTTTGTCATCTTTGAATAGGATTGCAGGGGTTGAGATGGCAGACTGTTTAAACATCTGAAACTGATGCCAAAGACCATTTAATAGCGTTAATATGGTCACTTGGGACAATCATTAATAGTCACTATTAGAGATGAGCAAGTAGTGTTCGATCGAATACTACGGTATTCGAAATACTTGTACTCGATCGAACACTACTAGATGTTCAAAGTTTAAGGTTCGATGCAGAACCAGCGTTGATTGGCACAATGCTATACATTCTGCCAATCAACGCTGCTTCTTCTCTTACCTTTAGAAGTCATGCAGGGTTTTTCTGTCCGCTTGAGAAGTCGGACATCTTCACTTGCGGACAGGGAAGGACGGGCACGGAGTGCAAAACAACGCACCCGATGCCCATTGAAATGAATGACAGTTGTCACGGACACAGCTAGTGTCCGCTCCTAATGTCCGTGACAGATTTTGAGCGGACACTACCTGTCGGACACCGATGGTAGTGTGAACGCCCCCTTAGCAGCTGTCAGTGGGCACAAAATGATACTGTTATAGGACCCCATTGAGTAATATCCCATCACATAGTATATGTCATAGTAATGGGACCGGCTGCATTATCTGATGTAATTAATAATGGTAATCCATATACTTATCTGGATACTGGCTGTAAATGTTCCTAAATCACCGGCTACACATGAAGACTATGAAATGTAGTAATACGGTGCAGTGTTTGTCTGATATCCATTGTCTAAATGTGTTGGGCCCTAATACGGAGGTCATAAATAGATTATTAGACGCCATATAAAGGAAGAGGAAATAATAACACAACCACTTAACTTTTCCGGATACAAACCCTTGGGGTCCTTGGAGCTACAAAGGTCTGGCTGCCAATCTGTTCCCCCACACAAAATTACCCCCAGCCACAAACACAGGCTCGGGGGCACCATAACACACAGAATGGCAGTTTTACCACATATAATAACCCACTGCCGGGACACCCCCCAGTAGGAGCCCAAAGACCGGCCAGACCAAGATAAATAATCCTAGGGGAAACTAACCACCCTGTTTCCCCACCACTGATAATTTCAACCAACTCCAAGGACCCCCCACCCTGCCAATTAAAATAATTAACTTGAATTTATCCCCAGCATGATCGGTACTAGCAGAGATGGAGACATATACAGGGATTATCAGTGCAGTCTCCATTAACATCACCTCACTGTATATCTGATATCAGGCTGTCCCTCTCTCACCAAAGAGTCTCCATTACATGTTACCTCCCAGTTCCACCATAGAGAGCCCTCAGTCCCCAGGACTCATGTACAACCTGCATTATACAGCAGTAATCTATGTTATATCAGCCATGTGTGAGGTGAGTACATGAGGGGACTCTGTGACTGTATATATCCTGAGGTAATACTGCAGTATATATGATATATCAGCCATGTGTGAGGTGAATACATGAGGGGACTCTGTGACTGTATATATCCTGAGGTAATACTGCAGTATATATGATATATCAGCCATGTGTGAGGTAAATACATGAGGGGACTCTGTGACTGTATATATCCTGAGGTAATACTGCAGTATATATGATATATCAGCCATGTGTGAGGTAAATACATGAGGGGACTCTGTGACTGTATAAATCCTGAGGTAATAATGCAGTATATATGATATATCAGCCATGTGTGAGGTAAATACATGAGGGGACATGTGACTGTATAAATCCTGAGGTAATACTGTAGTATATATGATATATCAGCCATATCTGCAGTGTGAGGTAAATACATGAGGGGACTCTATGACTGTAAAAAATCCTGAGGTAATACTGCAGTATATATGATATATCAGCCATGTGTGAGGTAAATACATGAGGGGACTCTATGACAGTATATATCCTGAGGTAATACTGCAGTATATATGATATATTAGCCATGTGTGAGGTAAATACATGAGGGGACTCTGTGACTGTATATATCCTGAGGTAATACTGCAGTATATATGATATATCAGCCATGTGTGAGGTAAATACATGAGGGGACTCTGTGACTGTATAAATCCTGAGGTAATAATGCAGTATATATGATATATCAGCCATGTGTGAGGTAAATACATGAGGGGACATGTGACTGTATAAATCCTGAGGTAATACTGTAGTATATATGATATATCAGCCATATCTGCAGTGTGAGGTAAATACATGAGGGGACTCTATGACTGTAAAAAATCCTGAGGTAATACTGCAGTATATATGATATATCAGCCATGTGTGAGGTAAATACATGAGGGGACTCTATGACAGTATATATCCTGAGGTAATACTGCAGTATATATGATATATTAGCCATGTGTGAGGTAAATACATGAGGGGATTATGTGACTGTATATATCCTGAGGTAATACTGCAGTATATATGATATATCAGCCATGTGTGAGGTAAATACATGAGGGGACTCTGTGACTGTATAAATCCTGAGGTAATAATGCAGTATATATGATATATCAGCCATGTGTGAGGTAAATACATGAGGGGACATGTGACTGTATAAATCCTGAGGTAATACTGTAGTATATATGATATATCAGCCATATCTGCAGTGTGAGGTAAATACATGAGGGGACTCTATGACTGTAAAAAATCCTGAGGTAATACTGCAGTATATATGATATATCAGCCATGTGTGAGGTAAATACATGAGGGGACTCTATGACTGTATATATCCTGAGGTAATACTGCAGTATATATGATATATTAGCCATGTGTGAGGTAAATACATGAGGGGATTCTGTGACTGTATATATCCTGAGGTAATACTGCAGTATATATGATATATCAGCCATGTGTGAGGTAAATACATGAGGGGACTCTGTGACTGTATAAATCCTGAGGTAATAATGCAGTATATATGATATATCAGCCATGTGTGAGGTAAATACATGAGGGGACTCTATGACTGTAAAAAATCCTGAGGTAATACTGCAGTATATATGATATATCAGCCATGTGTGAGGTAAATACATGAGGGGACCCTATGACTGTATATATCCTGAGGTAATACTGCAGTATATATGATATATCAGCCATGTGTGAGGTAAATACATGAGGGGACTCTGTGACTGTATATATCCTGAGGTAATACTGCAGTATATATGATATATCAGCCATATCTGCAGTGTGAGGTAAATACATGAGGGGACTCTGTGACTGTATACAGTCCCTGAGAAAAGTTCTGTCGCTTCTCCATGTTGTGGAATCAAAAGCTTATAAACTGACTTTAAAGGGGCTCTATCACTGGGAAAAGTCATTTTTATCTAATCACATCCTTGCATAGGCTTTAGAAAGTCTATTCCACACCTACCTTTAGTATATAGATTGCCTCAGTGGTTTCTGAATAAGTCCGTTTTCATTCATATGCTAATAAGCTCCCAGCCAGCTCAGGAAGTTCCCAGCAGCCTCCTCTCTCCCATTATCTCCTATGTGTGTGAGGCAAACAGGAAGCTGAGTCATCAGCAGCAGCAGCCTCCCATAGGAAACAATAGGAGAGGAGCGCACGATGTATATGCGCAACAGTCTAAGTAGCATATGAATAAAAACAGACTTATTCAGACACCACTGAGGCAATCTACATACTATAGGTAGGTGTGGAATAGACTTTCTAAAGGCTATGCAAGCATGTGATTAGTTAAAATGACTTTTCCCAGTAATAAAGCCCCTTTAAATTCATCCATTGGTTTTAGAAATGACTCCTATGAACGCTGAAACCCTCCCAATTTTTTTATTTTATTTTATTTTTTTTTGTTATGAAAATAAATTGGCTTCACTGCTGAAATATTGAACACAGATTTTGGCAAGACAAAAGTGTTGTCGCCCACAATGTGAAAATCAAACCAATAATTCAGTCCAAATACAAAGACATGTTTCCTAACATTGGTGAATGAGGTTGTGGTGCTATTAGAGCCATATTTAATATTTTGTGTGACTTCCATGAGCTTGAAGGACGGCATCCATGCGTTTCAACAATGATTCATACAATTTATTGATGAAGTCATCATAAGTAGCACAGAATGCCGTCTTACCCAGACGTCGGCCAAGTGTGCTCTTTCATCCTACCACAAACATGCTCAATGATGTTCATGTCTGGTGATTGGGCTGGCTAGTCCTGGAGCATCTTCATCTTCTTTGCCTTGAGGAACTTTAATGTAGAGATGGATGTATGAGATGGAGCACCATTCTGCTGCAAAATATGACCCCTTTTATGATTGGGATAAACGACAGAACTTTTGTCAGGGACTATATATATCCTGAGGTAATACTGCAGCCATGTCTACAGTATGAGGTAAACACATGAGGAGACTCTGTGAATGTATATATCCTGAGTAGAGATGAGCGAACAGTGTTCTATCGAACACATGTTCGATCGGATATCAGGGTGTTCGCCATGTTCGAATCGAATCGAACACCATGTGGTAAAGTGCGCCAAAATTCGATTCCCCTCCCACCTTCCCTGGCGCCTTTTTTGCACCAATAACAGCGCAGGGGAGGTGGGACAGGAACTACGACACTGGGGGCATTGAAAAAAATTGGAAAAAGTCATTGGCTGCCGAAATCAGGTGACCTCCATTTTAGACGAATAGTGGATTTCAAATCCGGGTCATATGAGAATGTGAACTTTGTGACTATGAGACAGGGATAGCTGTACAGGCAGGGATAGCTAGGGATAACCTTTATTTAGGGGGGAATGTTATTAAAAATAACTTTTTGGGGCTCTATCGGGTGTGTAATTGTGATTTTTGTGAGATAAACTTTTTCCCATAGGGATGCATTGGCCAGCGCTGATTGGCCGAATTCCGTACTCTGGCCAATCAGTGCTGGCCAATGCATTCTATTAGCTTGATGAAGCAGAGTGTGCACAAGGGTTCAAGCGCACCCTCGGCTCTGATGTAGCAGAGCCGAGGCTGCACAAGGGTTCAAGCGCACCCTCGGCTCTGATGTAGGAGAGCCGAGGGTGCACTTGAACCCTTGTGCACCCTCAGCTCTGCTACATCAGAGCCGAGGGTGCGCTTGAACCCTTGTGCACACTCTGCTTCATCAAGCTAATAGAATGCATTGGCCAGCGCTGATTGGCCAATGTATTCTATTAGCCTGATGAAGTAGAGCTGAATGTGTGTGCTAAGCACACACATTCAGCTCTACTTCATCGGGCTAATAGAATGCATTGGCCAGCGCTGATTGGCCAGAGTACGGAACTCGACCAATCAGCGCTGGCTCTGCTGGAGGAGGCGGAGTCTAAGATCGCTCCACACCAGTCTCCATTCAGGTCCGACCTTAGACTCCGCCTCCTCCGGCAGAGCCAGCGCTGATTGGCCGAAGGCTGGCCAATGCATTCCTATGCGAATGCAGAGACTTAGCAGTGCTGAGTCAGTTTTGCTCAACTACACATCTGATGCACACTCGGCACTGCTACATCAGATGTAGCAATCTGATGTAGCAGAGCCGAGGGTGCACTAGAACCCCTGTGCAAACTCAGTTCACGCTAATAGAATGCATTGGCCAGCGCTGATTGGCCAATGCATTCTATTAGCCCGATGAAGTAGAGCTGAATGTGTGTGCTAAGCACACACATTCAGCACTGCTTCATCACGCCAATACAATGCATTAGCCAGTGCTGATTGGCCAGAGTACGGAATTCGGCCAATCAGCGCTGGCTCTGCTGGAGGAGGCGGAGTCTAAGATCGCTCCACACCAGTCTCCATTCAGGTCCGACCTTAGACTCCGCCTCCTCCAGCAGAGCCAGCGCTGATTGGCCGAATTCTGTACTCTGGCCAATCAGCACTGGCTAATGCATTGTATTGGCTTGATGAAGCAGTGCTGAATGTGTGTGCTTAGCACACACATTCAGCTCTACTTCATCGGGCTAATAGAATGCATTGGCCAGCGCTGATTGGCCGAATTCCGTACTCTGGCCAATCAGCACTGGCTAATGCATTGTATTGGCATGATGAAGCAGTGCTGAATGTGTGTGCTTAGCACACACATTCAGCTCTACTTCATCGGGCTAATAGAATGCATTGGCCAATCAGCGCTGGCCAATGCATTCTATTAGCGTGAACTGAGTTTGCACAGGGGTTCTAGTGCACCCTCGGCTCTGCTACATCAGATTGCTACATCTGATGTAGCAGTGCCGAGTGTGCATCAGATGTGTAGTTGAGCAAAACTGACTCAGCACTGCTAAGTCTGCATTCGCATAGGAATGCATTGGCCAGCCTTCGGCCAATCAGCGCTGGCTCTGCCGGAGGAGGCGGAGTCTAAGGTCGGACCTGAATGGAGACTGGTGTGGAGCGACCTTAGACTCCGCCTCCTCCAGCAGAGCCAGCGCTGATTGGTCGAGTTCCGTACTCTGGCCAATCAGCACTGGCCAATGCATTTCTATGGGGAAAAGTTAGCTTGCGAAAATCGCAAACTGACAGGGATTTCCATGAAATAAAGTGACTTTTATGCCCCCAGACATGCTTCCCCTGCTGTCCCAGTGTCATTCCAGGGTGTTGGTATCATTTCCTGGGGTGTCATAGTGGACTTGGTGACCCTCCAGACACGAATTTGGGTTTCCCCCTTAACGAGTTTATGTTCCCCATAGACTATAATGGGGTTCGAAACCCATTCGAACACTCGAACAGTGAGCGGCTGTTCGAATCGAATTTCGAACCTCGAACATTTTAGTGTTCGCTCATCTCTAATCCTGAGGTAATACTACAGTATATATGATATATCAGCCGTGTGTGAGGTAAATACATGAGGGGACTCTGTGACTGTATATATCCTGAGGTAATACTGCAGTATATATGATATATCAGCCATATCTGCAGTGTATGAGGTAAATACATGAGGGGACTCTGTGACTGTATATATCCTGAGGTAATACTGCAATATATATTATATATCAGCCATGTCTGCAGTGTCTGTGGTAAATACATGAGAGGACTCTGTGACTGTATATATCCTGAGGTAATACTGCAGCCATGTCTACAGCGTGAGGTAAACACATGAGGAGACTCTGTGACTGTATATATCCTGAGGTAATACTGCAGTATATATAGAAAAAAAAAAGGATTTGTATGATAGGATCCCTTAAGGGTATGTTGACAGTGCTGTTGGTGCTGTTTCTGAAATTCTGCTTCAAAATACAGCTCCAAAATCTGTCTACCATTAAGAATCTACCTAAAGTACAAGTAGGATGCTTCCTTTTTCTGCTAGATGGAAAAAAATCAGCCACCAGAAAATGTCTGCTTTTTTTTCCATTGAACTGAATTGGGAGGCAGATTTCAGGTGGAATATAAAGCTGATTATGAGGCAGAATATGTTCCAAACTTCTCCATATGAACATACCCTAAGCGTAAGTTCAGACAGAATATTTTATCACTAACAACAACATACATTTTTTGTGGAAAAAACGGTTGTCCAACTTTATTACAAAGATGACACTTTTCTGTAAATAGTGTGTGTGGGGGGGGGGGGTAGTCACATTCCCTTGGTCCTCTGGGTTCAGTGGCCACTGATTGTTCCTTTCTATTCCCCATCCCTCCAGATGTTAGCACATGACTATTCTTTTTGTGTCAGGAGATCGCTGTAGGCAATTACTGACCATAGAGGTCACCACCACTGTATTGCTAAGGCCAGTCATTGGCTGCAGTGATCTCCTGACACAAACAGAATAATCATGTGGTAACATCTGGAGCGATGGGGAATAGAAAGGAACAAGCAAATATTCCCTACTACTATTTGCAGGAAAGGGACATCTCTTTACATAAGTTAGAGAGCCCCTTTAAGACTGAGGCCCCACGTTGTGGAAATGCAGCATTTTTGTTGTAGATTTTGCTGCAATTTTTTTGTGTTGTTTTTTGTTTTGTTTTTTAGCCATATATAGCAAGTTCTTAAGATAGAGGATACATACCTGATAGATGGGGATCTGACCGCTGAGACCCCCACCAATTCTAAGGACTGGTTAGGGGTTATGGTAATTAGTATCCCCATTATGAATTCCGCCTGACTGCAGCCAGCCTGAATATAGGTGTATCACTTGGTGGATATACAAAGCCATGCTACTCAGCTATCTGTGGCGTTACCATTGAAGAGAATAGGAACAGACTGGGTGTAGTCAGGATGAGCTCATAGCAGAGGGAAAAAGACCCCTGTCCTCAGGATCAGTGAGGGTCTAAACTGTCAGACCCGGCCAATGCGGTATTATCTTCTATCCTAAACATAGAGGATAAATACATCTCATACCATTACTTACATTCATAGTTACATAGTATTGATGCTTACTTGAGTAAGCTGGTGAACCAGGGGGCACAGGAAGGGCTCCAAGCAGGCAGCAGGACTAGACGCTAGTTGGGGTGAGAGGAGGGAGACTTGAGGACCAGTCTGGGCAGACAGGAGGAGTTTTGCCCGCTGTAACTCGTATCAGGTCTCTCCATTGCTGAGATGACCTGGCTGATGGAGGCAACGAAGTGAAGCACAGAGTGGGTGGAGCCACGGGAGCAAGGATGAGTCATCGGAGGAGGCGCATCTAATGGATGTCATAGTGTGAGCTGCAGATAGTGTGCAATCCCTTCGTGTCAGTCTCCTCCTCGGTGTCTGTACTACTACAACAGCCCAGGACAGGTCTCGCTCAGCATGTTTTTAAAGCGGCCTGTCTTAGGCTGGTTTAGGTTAAGGAAATAATGTACCAAAATGCCGCCCCCTAGGTTTCCTTGAGTTTTTGCTGCCTGAGGCAGCTGCCTCATGCCGCCTCATTGAAGGTGCGTCCCTGCCCATAGTGGCCCCTGCACACAGTACTATGCCTCATAGTGGCCCTTGCACAAAGTATTATTATGCTCCATTGTGGACCGCTCATGTACAATTATTATACTCAGGGGTATTCCCAGACCCCAGAGTATAATTGCAAATTCAGGGGAGGACACAAATATTAAAAACAATGATGCTTACCTCTTCTGGGCTCCGACGCACTCCTGACTGATGTCGGCCATCTTCAATGATGGAAGGGACGTCACTTGAGTTGGGCTTGCGTCGCCACACATAAGGGCACAAACCCAGCCCATGTGACTTCTGTGATGTCACCAAGTAGGCCCGAAGCCTTCCGGAGCCAGGAGAGGTAAGTAACAGTGTTTTTTATGTTCCCTCATCTCTCCTAGCCTTCCGATCATTATACTTGGGGGTCTGAAAAGACCCCCGGGTATAATGATAGTGGTGTTTGTGGGGTTCTTTATACCAGAAAGACAGTTTATCTTTATGCCAGGACTGAGTTTTGGCTTGTCTGGCCCAATTTAAGCACTGCTTACACACCTTGAACAACATGTATACTAAGAAACTCTTGGTCAATTTTATAGGCTTTGCTGATAAGCATAAGATCAATGTATAATGGGTGTTATGGGTCTATGGTCCATGTGTTTTCTCTAAAATTTTGATGAAGACAAAAATATTGCTAGCTTCCTAATGTCCAAAATAGCCTGGTCATAAAGGGGTTAGGGGACATAAGGGATGTTTAGATTTAATATGTAAATCTGTTTATGTTTTATCTCCATCCATTTGTTAAAGTTACTAAAAATGTAAGATTTTGTTACATATGTTACACTCAAAATAAGAGTAAAAACTATGTCTTAACAGACAAATATAAACGGCAACAAAGAAAGAGCGCACACACCTCGGGGGTAAGCTCACATCGTGAGACCCACATTCTTTATGTGTGGACATTCCCCGATGATTTCCCATCTTTAAAGATACTATTTTTGTGTTTGTTACCTGTGTTGGTATATACATATATGCAACAGATATAGACTTATTGTATTATACTGTGTTGCATATATGTATATACCAACACCCTTTCTTGATAAATCTGGAAATAATGTAAAAGTCCTAGTAAAGGATGTATTGTATGTTCCAAGACTAGAAGGAGGATTGTTATCCGTAAAACGTCTAACAGCTAAAGGACTTACTGTAAAATTCAAAGATGATAACTGTACAATCCTAGCAGGAGACAAGGTTATAGTCAGTGTAAATGCAGGAGAACAATTATATCATCTAGACACAGTACAGGAACAGGTGAATTATGTACACATGATCACAAGGATTGTATTCATGTATGGCATAGACGTCTAGGACACCGACATCCTGAAAGTATAATGGCATTACAGAAGAAAAATCTGACAAAAGATCTATTAATATCTAATTGCTCAATGACCATGAAGTGTGAATGTTGTATAAAATCAAAAGCTACAAGAGTGTCAATGTCTAAAGAAAGTGAAACAAGAAGCAAAAGACCACTTGACTTGGTACATACTGACATATTTGGACCCATGAAAGTGACCACATCAGGAGGTAATAGATACATGGTGACCTTCATAGATGACTATTCAAGATACACAGTCACGTACTTGATAAAGAACAAAAGTGAAGTTTTCAGTAAATTACAAGACTATGTGACAAAGTCGAGTAACAAGTTTCGAAGGAAGCCAATCATCATTAGAAGTGACAATGGAGGTGAATTTACAGGACACCAAATAGAAAACTACTTAAAACAGAATGGAATAGAGCATCAAAAGACTGTTCCATACACACCCGAGCAGAATGGGGTAGCAGAAAGAAAAAACAGAACTTTGACTGAAATGATAAGATGTATGCTGACAGATTCCAAACTACCAGAGAAATATTGGGGTGAAGCAGCAATGATGGCCACTTATCTGCAAAACAGACTTTTTTCAAGGAAACTGAAAAAGACCCCATATGAGCTATGGCAAGGTAATAAACCAAGTGTGAAGCATTTAAGAGTTTTTGGTTGTAAAGCCTTTGTGTTTATTCCAGAAGAGAAAAGATCCAAACTTCAAAACAGAGCCGTAGAAGGAATATTTGTTGGATACTGTGAAAACTGCAAAGGATACAGAATCCTAGATCCAAAGACAGACAGAGTTACAGTGAGTAACAGTGTGACATTTATTGAGGATCTAAATGATGACATAATGACATCACTGGAAATGAGAAATGATGAAAGCAGCAGTGATATCAATGCAGGAATATCTGATGAGAAACAAGTGGAAATATCCGAAAATCAAAACACTGAAAGTAAAGAGATACAAGAACAGGCAAACAATGAACCAAGACGTTCAATAAGAGAGAACAAGGGAAAACCACCTGTACGTCTTTCATACAAGGCAAGTACAAACAAGATATATGAACCTACATCTTGGGAAGACATATCAAAACTCTCAGAAGAAGAAGCTAACAAATGGATAAAAGCAACAGAAACAGAAATGAAAGCCATGCGTGATAATAAGGCCTGGACACTGACAGAATTACCAGAAGGAAGAAGAACTATAGGATGTAAATGGGTTTTTAAGGTAAAATATCAAACGGATGGCACAGCTGAACGATATCGAGCGAGACTCGTAGCTAAAGGTTATACTCAGAAATATGGAGAAGACTATGATGAAGTTTTTGCACCAGTCGTCAAACATACTACAATTAGAACCTTGTTTGCAGTTGCAGCAACAAAACAAATGCAATTGAGACATCTGGATGTAAAGACAGCGTTCCTAAATGGAGATTTAACAGAAGATATCTACATGGAACAACCTCCAGGATACAAAGATGAAAGAAAACCAAACATGGTTTGTAAGCTACAGAAAAGTATCTATGGTTTAAAGCAAGCCGCTAAAGCCTGGAATGATAAAGTCACAGAAGTGCTCACAAATGAACATTTTCAAAGAAGTAAAGCAGATCCGTGTCTATACACAAAGAAATTGGGAGACAGATGGATCTATGTACTGATACAGTCCTATGAAAAAGTTTGGGCACCCCTATTAATCTTAATCATTTTTAGTTCTAAATATTTTGGTGTTTGCAGCAGCCATTTCAGTTTGATATATCTAATAACTGATGGACACAGTAATATTTCAGGATTGAAATGAGGTTTATTGTACTAACAGAAAATGCGCAATATGCATTAAACCAAAATTTGACCGGTGCAAAAATATGGGCACCTCAACAGAAAAGTGACATTAATATTTAGTACATCCTCCTTTTGCAAAGATAACAGCCTCTAGTTGCTTCCTGTAGCTTTTAATCAGTTCCTGGATCCTGGATGAAGGTATTTTGGACCATTTCTTTCTACAAAACAATTCAAGTTCAGTTAAGTTTGATGGTCGCCGAACATGGACAGCCCGCTCTCAAATGATCTGAAAACAAAGATTGTTCAACATAGTTGTTCAGGGGAAGGATACAAAACGTTGTCTCAGAGATTTAACCTGTCAGTTTCCACTGTGAGGAACATAGTAAGGAAATGGAAGACCACAGGGACAGTTCTTGTTAAGCCCAGAAGTGGCAGGCCAAGAAAAATATCAGAAAGGCAGAGAAGAAGAATGGTGAGAACAGTCAAGGACAATCCACAGACCACCTCCAAAGAGCTGCAGCATCATCTTGCTGCAGATGGTGTCACTGTGCATCGGTCAACTATACAGCGCACTTTGCACAAATAGAAGCTGTATGGGAGAGTGATGAGAAAGAAGCCGTTTCTGCATGTACGCCACAAATAGAGTTGCCTGAGGTATGAAAAAGCACATTTGGACAAGGCAGCTTCATTTTGGAAACAAAAATTGAGTTGTTTGGTTATAAAAAAAGGCGTTATGCATGGCGTCCAAAAAGAAACAGCATTCCAAGAAAAACACATGCTACCCACTGTAAAATTTGGTGGAGGTTCCATCATGCTTTGGGGCTGTGTGGCCAATGCCGGCATCGGGAATCTTGTTAAAGTTGAGAGTCGCATGGATTCCACTCAGTATCAGCAGATTCTTGAGAATAATGTTCAAGAATCAGTGACGAAGTTGAAGTTACGCCGGGGATGGATATTTCAGCAAGACAATGATCCAAAACACCGCTCCAAATCCTCAGGCATTCATGCAGAGGAACAATTACAATGTTCTGGAATGGCCATCCCAGTCCCCAGACCTGAATATCATTGAACATCTGTGGGATGATTTGAAGCGGGCTGTCCATGGTCGGCGACCATCTAACTTAACTGAACTTGAATTGTTTGTCCAAAATACCTTTATCCAGGATCCAGGAACTGATTAAAAGCTACAGGAAGCGACTAGAGGCTGTTATCTTTGCAAAAGGAGGATCTACTAAATATTAATGTCACTTTTCTGTTGAGGTGCCCATATTTTTGCACCGGTCAAATTTTGGTTTAATGCAAACTTTTTCATAGGACTGTATATGTGGACGATATTTTAGTTTGTTTTGAAAAAGAAAGGGATGTAACAGAAATACAGAAAATTCTTGATCAACACTTTGAGATCAAAGATTTGGGAAATGTGAAACAGTACCTAGGGATACAAATAGAAAGAGAAGAAGACGGGAGTTATCTTCTTAACCAAAGTCACATGATTCAGGACATTATTGAAACATTTGGATTGAAAGATGCGAAACCAATAAAGTCTCCAATGGAAATCAACTATCTGAAGGAGATGAACAGTGAACAAAATATGTTGCTAGACAACGAACAGTACAGAAAGGCAATGGGAAAATTACTGTATCTTGCGACTGTTACAAGACCAGACATTACAGCAGCAGTAGGAATTTTGAGCAGAAACGTGTCAAAACCAAATAAAATGGACTGGAATGCCGTAAAGAGAGTAATACATTACTTGAAAGGAACTATCGATGTTAAACTAAAACTACCTGCAAGTAACAAATGCATTTTAACTGGATACGTGGATGCAGACTGGGCTGGAGATACACTTGACAGAAAATCTACCAGTGGTTATCTTTTCTTACTCTCAGGTGGACCAATTAGTTGGGCTAGTAAAAAACAATCAATAGTGACACTGTCGACAACAGAAGCAGAGTATGTTGCCGCAGCACAAGCAGCTCAAGAAGTCTTATGGTTGAGACAACTACTGACAGACTTAGGAGAACAACTGTTGGAACCAACAAAGTTGTATGAAGACAATCAAGGTTGTATTGTTCTTGCTCAGACGGAAAGAGTTAATCCAAGAACAAAGCACATTGATATAAAGTTTCATTTTTTGAGGGATTACCAGGAGCAAGGAATGCTGAAGTTAGAATATTGTCCAACTGAAGATATGACAGCCGATATTCTTACTAAGGCATTGAATGCTGAAAGACATCAGAAACTGATGAAGAAATTAAGTTTGACTGAATAAGTCTTTATTGTTGAGAAAGGGTGTTGGTATATACATATATGCAACAGATATAGACTTATTGTATTATACTGTGTTGGAGGAACTTATAGCTTCCGGACACTAGATGGCGATGTTATTATTGTTATGTGCTGAATACATGTAATGATAAGCTATGGAGACTTGTCTGTATCTCAGAATGCTGCATATCTATGGTTAAGGTCCTTTCCAGTGTATTCCTTGTTATATTGCTGTACAGACATGATGTATGTAACCTCATGTTCTGAGAAGTAAACTGAAGATTAACCCATATAATCTACTCTGAAGCTTTCTTCTGCGACTGCACTCTGCAACAACCTGCTCAACAACTACTTCTCAGAAGACTCCGAATCATGTGAAGGTATCTGAAGCATCTGACTTTACTAAACACCAAAGAACATGAAACGTCATAGATCTGGACAGATGGCGAAGGGAGAGAAATTTACTATTGTCTCCTTGATATTTGGTAACCAGCAGCCGCTAATAAAGGGGTAGCATAATATCTTAAAACAAAAGCCACGTTGCGGCAACGCTGCTCTTTTTGTTGCGTTTTTTTCAGCCAAGAATGGCTACAAAAGGAATGGGAAAGATATAAGAAGTTCTTACACTTCTACCTTCTGCTCAATCCACTCCTATCTTTGGCTCAAAAGACCGCAACAAAATCTGCAACAAAAAAGGCTGCGTTTCCACAACGTGGAGTCTTAGCCAAAAAGTCACCTTGTGAAAGGCCATCAGCAGTTGTAATACACCACACAGCTGGACTCCACACATTTTAAGGACTTTTGCGCTTATACCATCGGTTCCTCCAGCCTTATCCACTTTTAGCTTCCTGATTTCCCTACTCACTTATGACTCTGTGAAGATCAGATTGTAGCCAGATGGCAGCTGGGTGCAAAGGGAACTGGTTTGGTTTGAGTAAGCAGGTTGGGGTGGGGCCCTGGTGTGTGTGTCTGCTGGAGGGGGTGTGATCAAATCTGTTGAAGAATAGATTTAGTTCATTAAGCCATTTGGTGTCTTCTTCTGCACATATGAGAGAAGGTGAGTAACATTTTTTAAACTCCCCCTGGGCCTCTAAATATTATAATCCCAGAGTATAACTGTTTCTCTTCCAATTTGTGACAAGCTTATTCAACCCAAAACAAATCTTTGGACTGAACCATTTGAACCTGAAACAAATCTTCAGAGGATTTCCCGTTTTTAGCTATCACCAGCTAAAGACTCAGTTGGGAATGGATGCAATGGGTGGACATATTAGATGGTATTACTTCTGAGATAGAGCTACTTGAAGTGACCCTCGCCTCCTCCTATATGTAATGTGTTATGTAGTGCTATACAGGAGCTGCCCATCCATACACACATCCATCCCTACTAATCCTACACCATGTATTGCAGGCAGAAGAGAAACGGGGGCATAAAAGAGGGACATAAAAGTGGACTTCAGTGCAGGATGTCACAGGAAAGAGCCATAATTTGTTAATAAAGTATATTTCAAAATTTATTGACTGTCAAAAAAATCACACTTTTAGGTGCACTTTAAGGCATTATAGGATGTTTTAATTTCTTTATCAATGTTTATTGATACATGTATATAAGCTTGTATTAACTGTAGCAGCAATATACAGTATACATTTTATATACCCCTACTTGTATTCCAATTATTGCACCAAACCACTATGAGTTACACAAGTAATCGTCAATGGTGCAAAGAATTGTGTCGGTAACAAATGTAAGGCAGCAAAGAGTAAAATGAATGGAAGAGCAAGAAAAGGGTGAGGAAAAAAGTGTAAGGAAGGTATTAGGGCAAGGGAGGAAGGGTGTCTGTCTTTCTAAGATTGGAAGAAGACCGATGGATAGGAAGAACACTGCGCTACTCCATTGAAGTTGAATGGAGTAGCGCAGTGTTCTTCCTATCCATCGGTCTTCTTCCAATTCTATTGTTCCCCAAGGGGTTCAGATACAATCGCTGATGCTGTGAATATCCTATATTTTCTTGATCGCTTTTGAATGAAGCAATTTCACATTTAGATTGCTCGGTATATTATGGTGTTATTTTGTCTTTCTAAGATGGTTCTTTTAGGATAGCAGGTCATTTGGTCATGCAGACAGAATTTTACAAAATAAGTGATGGGTCCAAATATGCCAACTGGTTAATACCTCCATTCTGTGTATCTGGTTGACGGTTTCTATCTACAGTGTCTTGTTTGATGGAGTTTTTTGGAGCCAGTGGAGTGAGAGAGTTTTTAATGCAGTGACAATTGTTAATAATTTGAAGTTTCACCTCAAATTCATCTTCAGATTCCGGCCCTTAGGAACCCAAGTCAAAAAGTCGAATCAGAGCTTTGTTTTCGGCTGCAGATTTTCCCACTGATTAGCTCTGATACCATGTAACTGGGTAGTAACTAGCAAAGACTGGACCACATAGCAAACATTTGACTTGGACCCCTACACAGTATAATGCCCCATTTATACACACTACATTTCGCAGTAGCCCCTTCACACAGTATAATATCCCATAACAGCCCTTCCACACAGTATAATGTTACATAGCAGACCCTGCACACAGTATATTGTCAGAAGTCAGCAGATCAGCCATCAGAAGACCTTGCAAACAATCTCCAGATGACCGCCCAGAGTAATTGTTAAATGAAAGAGAACAAGGTTGAAACAAAAGCAATTTTTCTCCACCAGTGATAGGTAGTCTTTTTACAATATGGCGCAGCATTTATCAACCTACAGACTTTCCCTTCTTCTACTAGCCCCATATACAAACACAACATGAACCTACTGATTCTCTTTCTAAAGAACATCAATCCTTCCTCTCTAGAGAACTTCTATAAAGTTATATTTCTCTAGAATCTGTCTTCTCTAAACTGCTTTCTGTCTAAAGTCTTCCTTCTATAGAATACTTCTCTAAGTCATTGGTCTAATGTTCCGCCTCTCTAGAGTGTCTTCATTAAATTGATATCTCTATAAAGCCTTGCGCTCCAGAGTGTTTCTTCTCTAAAGTCCTTTCTCTCTCTAAAGTTCTTCTATAGATTGTTTTTCTCTAAATTTGCTTTATCTCTAAAACATTCCTTCTCTAGAGTATGTTTGTAAGTCTTTGCATTATAGAGTGCTTATTTTCTAAAGTCCTTTCTCCCTAATTTGTGCCTTACCTAAACTGCTCTCTCTAAAGTCTTCTCTTTACAGAGTACTTGTTGCTTAACCACTTCCGGACCGCCCATAGACTATATACGTCCGGGAAGTGGTTGCCTAGTTCTGCCAGGACGTACCTGTACGTCCAGCAGAACACAGCAGCTGCACGGAGACCGTGTAGCTGCTTTCACTAGGAGCCGGCTGTAACTTCAGCCGGAGCTCCTAGAGAGAAGACAGGGCAGATTTATTACCTCCCCTGCCTTCTCGATAGCTGTGTATACAGCGCTCAATGAGCGCTGTATACACAGCTATGGACGCAGCCATAATTCAGCTGCCCTCTGACCCGGCGGTCACGTGATCTGCCGGGCTCAGTGTCCTGCCAGAGCTGCTGGGTCCTACAGGACTCAGATCAGCTCTGCATACTGTGTATACAGTGTGCAGGAGTCTGTATTCCTCCTGTAACTGAGGTTAAATGTACCAGCCCCAGTTATAGGAGAAATCAGCCTCAAGTACAAAAAAAAAAAGTGATCAGATGTCCCCAAAGGTCTCTTATCACCTTATGGGGACACAATCTGGAAAAAAAATAAAATAAAAATATAATAAAAAAGTTTTTAAAAAATGTAAATAAAATAATAATAAAAAATAAATAAATAATACGCTAATAAAACGCCGTTATTAAAGGTTATAGCCCCGCCCCCGACGACACCATACAAAATAAAAATTACCGTAACGGAGAGGAAAAACTATTTTATAAAGTTTTTCAGTGACACTTTGTGTTATTAAATTAAAAAGAAATTATAAATTGAAAACCAGACACAATTTCCCTCCTATTTTGTTTATATTTTCCTGGATATAAAAAAAATTAAAACACATTTGAAAATAAAAATAACATAAAAATAAAGCCCTATGTGTCCCCGAAAAAAGACGCAAAAATTAGTTGACTAAGACATACGAGAAAAATTTTACAGACCTCAAAACCGCACATACATAATAAACCTAAAATGTGTCTGGTCCTGGACCACAAATTGGCCCGGTACTGAAGTGGTTAAAGAGGACCTTTCATCAGATTGGGCACATGCAGTTTTATATACTGCTGGAAAGCCGATCTGTGCCCGGTGTAAAGCGCTATCGGTCTCGGTACCGTAGGGCTTTACAGTCAGAAGGGTGTTTCTGATACTTAGCCAGGGACGCCCCTCTGCCCAGCAGCGCCTATCGCACTGTACTGTGGAGCGGGGAGGAACGCCCCCTCCCTCTCCTGATAACACTCGTCTATGGATGAGCTGTGTGAGCAGAGGGAGGGGGCGTTCCTCCCCGCTCACACTCTACAGCGCGATAGGCGCTGCGGGGCAGAAGGACGTTCCTGGCTGTCAGAAACGCCCTTCTGACACTAAAGCGCTACGGTCCCAGGACCGATAGCGCTTTACACGGGGCACAGATCGGGAAAGCCGATAGTGCGCTGAATTCAGCGCACTGTCAGCTTTCCAGCAGTATATAAAACTGCATGTGCCCGATCTGATGAAAGGTCCTCTTTAAGTCTGCGTCTCTAGAGTCTTCTAAATTCCTTCTTCTGAAGTCCTCTAGAGTACTTGTCTAAAGTTTTCTTCTAGATCAGACCTGGGCAAAGCCCGGCCCCTGGGCCATATCCGGCCCTGACTGATTCAGACTGGCCCGCACAGCTTGTCTAGGGAGGCGTGTCTAGGGGGGCGTGTCTTAGTGCCGGCAGGACAGTGCAGGAAGATGGAGACATGTGGTGTGTGTCATAAGGTACTGGGGAATGTGAGATGCAGGGGGAAGTGTGTGTGTCTATATGTGTCTGTCTGTATGTGTATGTGTGTCTGTGTCTGTGTGTCTGTGTCTATATGTGTTTGTCTGTCTGTGTGTGTGTCTATATGTGTGTGTGTGTGTGTGTCTATATGTGTCTGTCTGTCTGTGTGTGTCTATATGTGTCTGTCTGTCTGTGTGTGTCTGTCTATATGTGTCTGTCTGTGTGTGTCTCTAACCTAGGGTCAGAGATGGAAGGGGAATGTTATACTAGGGCAGAGATGGCAGATGGAGGGGGGGACATGAAACTGGGGGAGAGATGGAGGGAGGACATGAAATGGGGCAAATGAAGGGGGATATGAAACTGAGGAAGACATGGAGACATGAAACTGGGGGTAGATAAAGAGGGCACTTAAACTGGGGGGGACATTAAAATGGGGACAACTAGAGGGGGCATTAAACCATGGAGGTAGGTGGAGGGGGACCTGTCTGCCTCTAGTTGCCCCCAGTTTAATGTCACCCTCCAGCTACCTCTACGGTTTAATGTCTGCTTCCAGCTTCCCGATTTTAATGTCCCCCTCTAGTTACCCCCAGTTTCATGTCCCGCTCCAGCTGTCAATTTATTGCCCCCCTCCAACTACCCCCACTGTTTAATGTCCCCCTCCAGCTGCCCCAGCTTCATGTCCCCTCTAGTTTCCACCAGTTTAACCTGGGGCACCAGGAGACGGACTTAATACTGTGGGGCAGTTGGAAGGGAACATTATAATGTGGGGGCATATAATGTACGGGTGACTGTAGGAGGATTATACTTTGTGGGGGCACATGGAAAGATGATTGGGAATGGGCGGAGTCCACATAGAAGTGGGTGGAGCTAAATTTGACGTGATATATATATATATATATATATATATTATTTTGCCACATTTTCCACTCATGATACTCATAGGCCTCTTCATAAGGCTTCTCATCACCTGAAATGGCCATTACTTGGTGTTGTATAATCAATTACTCTCTCTCTCCCTCCTTCAAGCTTTACATGCATATTTATACTCAATGTGTATAAAACATGTACATACACTCACGGCCACTTTATTAGGTACACCTGTCCAACTGCTCGTTAACACTTAATTTCTAATCAGCCAATCACATGGCGGCAACTCAGTGCATTTAGGCATGTAGACATAGTCAAGACAATCTCCTGCAGTTCAAACTGAGCATCAGTATGGGGAAGAAAGGTGATTTGAGTGCCTTTGAACGTGGCATGGTTGTTGGTGCCAGAAGGGCTGGTCTGAGTATTTCAGAAACTGCTGATCTACTGGGATTTTCACGCACAACCATCTCTAGGGTTTACAGAGAATGGTCCAAAAAAGAAAAAACATCCAGTGAGCGGCAGTTCTGTGGGCGGAATTGCGTTGTTGATGCCAGAGGTCAGAGGAGAATGGCCAGACTGGTTCGAGCTGATAGAAAGGCAACAGTGACTCAAATAGCCACCCGTTACAACCAAGGTAGCCAGAAGAGCATCTCTGAACGCACAGTACGTCGAACTTTGAGGCAGATGGGCTACAGCAGCAGAAGACCACACCGGGTGTCACTCCTTTCAGCTAAGAACAGGAAACTGAGGCTACAATTTACACAAGCTCATCGAAATTGGACAATTGAAGATTGGAAAAACGTTGCCTGGTCTGATGAGTCTCGATTTCTGCTGCGACATTCGGATGGTAGGGTCAGAATTTGGCGTCAACAACATGAAAGCATGGATCCATCCTGCCTTGTATCAACGGTTCAGGCTGGTGGTGGTGGTGTCATGGTGTGGGGAATATTTTCTTGGCACTCTTTGGGCCCCTTGGTACCAATTGAGCATTGTTGCAACGCCAAAGCCTACCTGAGTATTGTTGCTGACCATGTCCATCCCTTTATGACCACAATGTACCCAACATCTGATGGCTACTTTCAGCAGGATAATGCAATGCCATGTCATAAAGCTGGAATCATCTCAGACTGGTTTCTTGAACATGACAATGAGTTCACTGTACTCCAATGGCCTCCACAGTCACCAGATCTCAATCCAATAGAGCATCTTTGGGATGTGGTGGAACGGGAGATTTGCATCATGGATGTGCAGCCGACAAATCTGCGGCAACTGTGTGATGCCATCATGTCAATATGGACCAAAATCTCTGAGGAATGCTTCCAGCACCTTGTTGAATCTATGCCACGAAGAATTGAGGCAGTTCTGAAGGCAAAAGGGGGTCCAACCCATTACTAGCATGGTGTACCTAATAAAGTGGCCGGTGAGTGTATATCCTATGTATACACACACACCTACCATACCATACAGTCAATGTGAGCATACACATAACCACACTATGCATACATACCAACATATACAGCAAGCAGCTTTATATGTCACAGATCCACCACAAGGTATATTTGGCCAACCAGATTTCCTTCATGAATAAAGAATTTAAGACATCTCCAGCAGATTGTCCTCCCATACTGTAACTTACAGTACTGTAGAAGAGTGGAAGAATACAGATTTTCGGAGAGCTGAAGGAAACATTTGTCTATTTTCTTAGCTCGGGTCTCGGTGGCGATACAGTATCATTTAAATACAATGAAACACCATTAAACTCAAGGTGAGAAGAACCAGAGTCCTCAGTTCTTGACCCAACATCTTGGAGATTCCATCTGAAGTTGGAGTTGAACTAATTATATGTCCCAGGTCAGTAAAGTTAAGGTCTGGGATGTAGCCTTGTATCCATGTTTGGTAGGCTGTAGTGAGGGTGTAGACTCCGGGGCGGTATGCAACAGCACAGCCATTACCCCAACTGACAATGCCAGCCTGGTACCATACACCCTTTACTTTACACACTAGAGGTCCTCCAGAGTCTCCCTAAACAGAAGAAAAAAAACACAGATTTGGTGACCACTTGGACTGGTGACATGACGTGAGGTTTATCATCTGGTCCTGGAAAACTTTAGATATGAACTATTACCAAATATTCATGAGAACAGAGAAGTTACCACTGGTGTTCACAGACATTGCCCATGGGATTTCTTTACTGTAGATCAAAACTTCTTTTACACTTTGTTGGGATCTACAAATGTGGTGAGGGAAGAACACTGGACACCACCAGGGAGCCCAGGAAAGGTGAGCGAAGGTGAGAATGATTGTTTAGTATTTTTCTTCACCTCCCATGGCCCTTTATTACTATATTCTGGGGTCTGAAGGGACACCAGATCATAATAAAGATTTAAATGTAGTGAACCCCAAAAATCTTGGCTTCAGCTGAAATTGAGATTTTTGGAAAGTTTGTAAGGAAACTTCTGTAGGAATGCTTGTACTTACCTGGCAGGAGTCCTTGCCTCCATCTTTGTAACCAGAACATATCATACCATCTAGGATGATGGTTGTGCCGCTACTGGTGGTGGAGTCCACATGGTAGTAGTCATCGCATGTTGCCCGGTTAATGATTGGAGTCATCACCTTCTGGAGAGTTTTAGGATATTGTAAGTCCACTAGAAATAGAGAAATTATTAAATGGAAACCCGGGGCACTTGTCACAGCAAGGTAGAGATTATGACATTGGGGTTCAGTTACTAAACAGAATCCTGGGATCTAGTTGAGAGGGAGATGATTGAACAAAGCCAATATAAAGAATAACAACAATGTCTAAGTTAACTATAATGAAGACATTTTTGAGGTTTCTTTTTGTATCTTAGCGTTTTTGTAGTTTCAGATTTTAATTGAGATTCAGATATGGGATTGTATGTTTCTCTTCTGTACTGTACATAGAGATATATTTGTATACTCCTATAACGCAGTCAAAAGTACAATGATAAAGAACAACTTATAAAGTCACCCCTCACCTCCTGAGTTTATTGTGCCCCAGCCAGTTACCCAGCATTCCAGGCCACCGGGGAAGGTGACGGAGGCCGATGGCAGACAGATGGGCATGATGTACTTGTTGTAGGTGACAGGACTGGAGAGCTTCAACAGAGTGATGTCTCCTTTGGATCCAGTACTTGTATACCAGGGATGTATGATGATGTCACTAACACCAGAGATGAAAGAATGACCATCTGCCACTGATAACTGGTATCTTCCCAAGTATACGGTGTAGTCAGGTGGATATACAGAGCTGAGAATAAGATATGATGACAATACAGAATGTAATAATACAAAAAATATGCAATGTACAATGTGGGAACTAGATCTATCTATCTATCTATCTATCTATCTATCTATCTATCTATCTCGTATCTATCTATCTATCATCTATCTCTTATCTATATCATGTATAATAGATGTATTATCATATATAACACTTACTATTTAAAGCAATGAGCAGCAGTCAGGACCCACTGGCTGGAGATCAAGGACCCACCACAGATATGAGAGCCCTGGTACCACAGACTGATCTGCCAGGGCCATTCTCCATCCACAGCGTCTGTGCCCCCTACAATCCGGTTATTGACCAATGGAGATCCACACACAGGAGAGAAGGGGGTCGCTGGAATTAAATAAAATCATAACAAACATGGTATAACTGGTCACTGCAACAACTTACAGAAATACAGAGAATGAAGAAATCATAGCGGAAAAAAATTAAATTGTATACATTACAAAAACTTCTTATTGGTAAATGTCTCATCTTGACCCATCACAGTGATATGATGAAGGGATTTCTTAATAGATGAACCAAGTGACTAGGAACCAATACCCTCATATATCTCTGTAAATACTGAGAACAAGACAAAGTCTTTGTAGAAAATTGGAGACACATGGCAGTACAGAAGAGGCCTCAAGACCTCTACAGGAGATCTATATAAGTCATAATATGACCTCATATAGGAGGCCAAAGAGGAATCCCCAAAAGGCATAACTAACACCACTAACAGGAAAAATAGGGAAAAGAGCATTATACAGTTCTCAGTAACATGAGCTACCTATCTAATGTAAGGGCAGGTCAAGTTCTCCAGACACATTTCTTGTACCCTAAAAAATGTAGGAAATAAATAATTCTCTTTCTCAGTTGTGACTAATGCTGCACAGTGAGAATACTTTCAGAAATAGAAGGGTTAATATTTTATTTTTGCCAATTAACAAACTTGAATGAAGCGAATGAAGAAAAGAGAAATGTAAGGCGGAGTTCACATGGAGTAATTTGGTCAGGAATCCGCCTAAAAATCATCCTCCAAAAAAAGCTTCCCAATAGAGTTCTATAAAATATATATATCAATATAGTCTTGATGCTCGATTCTATCTAGTGCTGGATCTGATATTAATATTAGTACATGTAGTCAGAGTGAGATCGGTGCACAGAAGAACAAGGAAACCTGCTGGCGGGTGAGCTGCTGCTTTCTGTTATCTGCCTATTATTTGTCTGACTATGTAATAAGGAATATTATTTCTCGTATGGGGATTATTGATTCCTTATTACTTGTAAATATTTTTTGATGGAAGTTGAAGAAATACCCAGAAATAGAAGGTAGAGGAAATAATCTAGAAGAAAATGAGTCTACGTGCGATAAACATCTTCCCTGAGTCTTGTCTTCATTGTAGCGTCTCCTCCTTACCTGTAGATTTAGACGTAACTGTAGATATAGTTGTAAAGTTTCTAAGACTTGTGCCACAAAATGGCTACATACAGTCGCCTTATTCTATAAAATGATCCTCAAAGTGTCCACAATACAGTAAATATGGCCACATATTATATGGCCACCATATCATATAAGGGCCCCTAAATAATGACCTTAATACAGTGGCCCCATACAGTCCACAGACCTGAGGTGCCCTGCTGCCTACAAGTCAGAAAGTGGTAGTGGAGGAATCTTATGGTTTCCTACCATAGCAGCAAAAAGGGTTCCTCGTCTCCCCAGGCTCTGCGATACAGCTGTAACTTTAACAACCAGATTGGCAGAACCAGGGAGAAGCAGCTGCATCGCACCCCTGGTTGTATTAATGAATTTTGTCATTTTTTAATAAACTTATTTTAAAATAATAATAATAAAAAAAATGTTTCAATAAAGTTTGTATGATCGATTCTATCTGGTGCTGGATCGGTTCTAACAGAAGCTGAAAAAAACCCAAAAACTAGTAATGGAGGGAAATAATCTAGAAGAAAATGAGTCTGCTCGTGATAAACATCTTCCGAGTCTTGCCTTCTTTTTAGTGTCTTCTCCTCACTTGTGCCACATTCAAGGGAAGGCAGGGGTATATTTACTAGGTCAGTGAAGGTCACATCCGGCACGTAGGTCTTGATCCATGATGTGTGGGCCGGTACCAGGGTGTACACCCCAGGGCGATTTAATACAGCACAGCCATATCTCCAGCTTACAACTCCAGCTTGGTACCAGGCACCCTGTACTTTACATACTAGGGGTCCCCCAGAGTCTCCCTGGAAGACATCAATAATTCTACTGAAATCTCCACTGATAGATCAAAATTTTGAGAAAAAACAGATCAGTTTAATAGAGTAAATTAAAATAATCCAAAATTCACTTGATAAAACATCCTATTCTGGCAGGAGGACCAAAGGAAGGCAAAAATGAAGGTTCTGTAATGAAGATGAAACTTCCTGGACCATCTACATACAGTAGCCATTGATTTCTTGACTTTGTTCTGTTCTGTTTCAGATCAGAAAAAAAAAACACTTCAGTGGATCAGAGTCAGAGGAAATGATGAAAATAACACAAAATTCACTCTGATAAAACCATCCTGATCTGGCAGGGGGACAAACAGAAAGTAATAATGAAGGTTCTGTACTGAAGGTGAAATTTCCATCACATTGTGCCCGGACTATCTACATACAGTAACCATTGACTTCTTTTCTTGGTCCTGTCCAGACACTTTCCTCTATTTCCTGTAATAAGACATATGAGCCGCCCATCCCATAATAATCTACACTACAAATGCTCCACATTTATTATTTGTTTCAGATACTTTTTTGCCCCTGGCCTAGTGGGGTAAAAATTGACTATTGTGGTTCTGACTAGACACTATCACAAATGTGATGCATCTTTGGTGTATATACAGTAGTTTGGGCCAAAATTTATCAACTTGCTAGGCATGTTGATATAAATTCTCTGAAAAAGGGGCACAATGTTCCAAAAATACACCAAAATTGTGTTGTAAAAATGTATCTTTAAGTAAGCCAATTAGACAATTAGAAGTTGGTATAAACTTCAACTAGACAGTAAAGAATTCGCCAGAGTTACCATCCAACTCCAGTCACTGTGATAAATCTGGCACATTTGTAGACTTTCTGATCTAAGTTCACAGTCTATTAGAGAGGATTAGTAAATCTGCCCCATTCTAATATCTTATTTTATCTCGTGTATTAATCGTTATTATACATCAAAGGGAACTACAGGAAGCTTCAATAGAAGTAGGAGGCCTCATTTATCATGCTTGTACTTACCCGGCAGGAGTCCTTGCCTCCATCTTTGTACCCAGAACATATCATGTCTTCCAGTATAATGGGTGTGCTGCTGTCGGTGTTAGAGTCCACATGGTAATAGTTATCACATGTTGTTCGGTCAATGATTGGAGTCATCACCTTCTGGAGAGTCTTAGGTAACGGTAAGTCCACTAAGAAATAGAGAGAATTAAGGCTAGGAATCATTTCTGCCACAAGGAGATGAGAATACAGTCAGTCGTTTCTTGCTGCAGCGTTTACACCACGAGAGGCTTCAGCCTAATATTTATGACCTAAGACAGCATTACACTTAAAGAGGACCTTTCATGGTCCGGGGCACAGGCAGTTCTATATACTGCTGGAAAGCTGACAGTGCGCTGAATTCAGCGCACTGTTGGCTTTCCCGATCTGTGCCCCGGGTAAAGCGCTATCGGTCCCGGTACCGTAGCGCTTTACAGTCAAAAGGGTGTTTCTGACACTTAGCCAGGGACGCCCTTCTGCCCAGCAGCGCCTATTGCGCTGCAGAGTGTGAGCGGGGAGGAACGCCCCCTCCCTTCCTGCTAATACTCGTCTATGGACAAGCACTGTGATAAAAGGGAGGGGGCGTTCCTCTCCGCTCACACTGTACAGCGCAATAGGCGCTGCTGGGCAGAAGGGCGTCCCTGGCTTACTGTCAGAAACGCCCTTCTGACTGTAAAGCGCTACGGTACCAGGACCGATAGCGCTTTACCCGGGGCACAGATCAGGAAAGCCGACAGTACTCTGACTTTTACTATCCGCAGGGGGAGTCAGATTCAATTCCTCGATGCCCCTCCCAGTTCTTCCAAACAACAAAACATATGGGGCATAGCCGGTGGTAGAGTGAACGTGATTATTGTAAGTCCACACCAATTCTCCTACATAATTGGGCCAGTGGCTCTTGCCACTTCTAATCTTCTAATGTGTGTAGCATCTGTAATAAGAGTCCGGTTGAACCGCTCACAGGCTCCATTTCCTTGTGGATGGTAAGGAGTGGTTTTTGACCTTTGCATGCCATAGATTCTCTGCAGCTCCCTCATGACACTGCCCTGAAAGCAGGCCCCTTGATCAGAGTGTATTCGTTTGGGACAGCCATATACTTGGATGAAGTTCTCACTGATGGCTTACGCAGCTGATGCAGCCATTTGATCTTTGGTGGGCGTCACCACCGCAAACTTGGTGAAATGATCCGTCATCACAAGACAGTACTGATAGCCCCGATGTGAATGTCCAATCTTCAGATAGTCAATCATAAGCACTTCCAACAGCTCCTTAGTAACAATGGTTTGCATTGGAGCTCTCTGTGTCAGAGACTTGCTTAGCTCACAGGCACGGCACAACTTGCAGGCTTTTTCTACTGTCCGGAGAAGTTGGGGACAGTATACTATCCTTTGCAGCCATTGGCATGTCTTATCCGGTCCAAAGTGGGCCCCCTTCTCATGAGCTTCTTGAGCCAGTGGTAATGCCATTTTCTGCGGTATCACCACCTGCCATCGCTCCTCTAGTTCAGCCGCTAAGTACACTTTCCGATACAGCAGTCCCTCTTGCATAGACAACTTCTCCCACTGACTCAGAATCTGGAGGGTCTCGTGCGTTAATTCTTCCCGTACCTTTTTGCTTGGTTTCCTCTGTTGAGTCACCCATTCCCTTACCCTGATTAACTCTGGGTCAGAAGACTGCACTTTGATACATTTTTCTCTGGATTGGCCCAGTAACCATGAGGATGTTCCTGTTGTTATTTCCAAAATCCGAGCCTCTACAATCTTTAAGGTGAACTTGCGGAAACCTGGAATTTCATCTTCTTTCAATTGTTCATCTATTTCCCCCACAGGAATTTCTGAGGTGTCTCGAAAGAGCGAGTCAGCATTTTGGTTCTCATGTTTTGAGCGGTACTGTACATGGTAGTCGTACTTGGATAAACGTGCTATCCACCTTTGCTCCATGGCCCCCCAACTTCGCAGTGGCGATGTGTGCCAGGGGGTTGTTATCCGTGTATACTTCAATCTGGGCTCCAGCGAGGTACTCGGCAAACCTTTCAGTGATTGCCCACACTAACGCCAGCAGTTCCAAGTGAAAAGAGCTGTAATTCAAGGGATTACATTCTGTTTCTCGTAACGTACGGCTGCCGTAAGCAATTACACGTTCAACGCCCTCTTGTACGTGTGACAGTACTGCGCCTAGTCCATAAAGGCTTGTGTCAGTATATAACCGGAAGGGAAGATTGTAGTCTGCATATGCGAGGATAGGGGCGCTGGTCAAGGCTTCTTTTATTTTGCCCATAACTTCCGCTCGTCGAGGTCCCCAGTTGATCCTTTGTGTTTTCGGCCCTCTGACAGTCCCTCTGAGTAATTCTTGCAAGGGTTCTGCCAACTTCGCAAAGTGCTTGATAAAGTGGCGGTAATGACCCACTAGTTACCCCTCTAATGTCCTTAGTTAGAACCTGCATGCATTGACTAGGAGAGGCCTCTCTTAAAGTAAGTCAGTAAAACGGTGCACCGTATCAATCTTCTAGGCAGGGGCCTGCTTTATCTTCCAGCACACAAAGCTGCTTTAAAGCTGGACCAAGCTGTATGGCCCCTCACTCTACTCACACTCCAACATACCTCTGTTTATAAGCTGACACAAGGCAGGCCCTTGTTTATCAAACACCCCTGCAGCAGGTCCTCCTAGCATGACAAGTGTCTCCTTCTGCCTGCAGCTTCCTGTATTCACACGCTTTTCCTCCCTGGAACATACCATTTTTCTCTGAGCTGTAGGGGGGTTCTTTTGTAAATAGCTTTGCCCTGCAATTTAGTCTTTCACCAGTACATGGCAGCAGAAGATCAGACAAATGACACAGTTATTCCATAAGCCCCTTACATTTTCACCACATGGGAACCCGGCCTAAATAGTTCTTTTCCTATTAAAATTAGTTTTCCTCTCCTCTACTTGTATTACGTTCCGTGGGACCCAATGTAAACCCCGCTCACATCCCCGCCCTTTCTTATTCCCTTAACCCTAGTATCCCCTTCAATTGTTGGCACACAGAGGTGGGCACACTGTGTCATATTTTCTGGGATTGCTCAGGAATCCGTCCCTTCTGGCTGGAACTTAAATCCTTTACAAGGTGTTTCCCTGGATCCTTCACCTATTTGCTTAATCTCCCTCCTAAACATCTGGACAAGCAGACCTCTAAACTGGTTTTGTATCTGTGTACTGCTGTCAAAACATGTATGGCCCTCCATTGGTAGAGGATTTCTCCTCTCTACGGCCTAGATCTCTCGGGTAAAAGTTGTCCACAGTATGGAGTACCTGACTGCCTCTCTTAATCATACAATGGACGCCTGTGTGGTCATCCTGGGACACATATTACATTCTACATGGTCTTTTGACTCCTTTCTTCCTCTCCTACCTTCCCCCCATTCCTCTTTTTGTAGTCCCCCATTTCCCAACATGTACTATATGTTCAATGATTTTTGCTTTGATATGTATTTGTTATTTCTTACCTGTTCACTTCCTTTTTGGTTTAACATATTGGTGTTTTGTTTGTAACATATAAAAAAAATCTTTCAATAAAAACTACAGTTTAAAAAAAAAAAAAAAGTTTTACTCCAGAATAAAAAGGTGGGCATATTTGGTACTGAGGAGTAATAATTCATACTATAACACACATACACATTGTACCTGCATACACTACCTTCCCTATACGGGGTCCAGCTGTAGTGATATCCAGCCTTCTGATTCTACGGCCGCATGATTTTGTGAAGCTGCTTAAGGCAAGGGCGAAAATTGCAAAAATGCAGCATTTTCTTACAAGGACGTATATATAGGTCTTTGCAGTATTGATAGTGGACCGACCAGTGTAATAATTTGGGACCAAAACTCAATAACAATTCATAAAGCCGCCACTCACCTCCTGAGTTTATTGTGCCCCAGCCGGTTACCCAGCATTCCATGCCACAGGGGAAGATGACGGAGGCCGATGGCAGACAGATGGGCATGATGTACTTGGTGTAGGTGACAGGACTGGAGAGCTTCACCAGAGCGATGTCCCCTTTGGATCCAGTACCAGTATACCAGGGATGTTTGATGATGCGACTAACATTAGAGATGACGGTATGATGATCCGGCACTGATAACTGGTACGTCCCCAGGTATACGGTGTAGTCAGGTGGAGAGACAGAGCTGGGAATGATAAGATGTGATGATCATATACAATGTAAAGTAACACAACAGATTACAATATTCCCTTATCTATATCATGTATAATATATTTATTATCATATATAACACTCACTATACAAAGCAGTGAGCGGCAGTCAGGACCCACTGGCTGGAGATCAAGGACCCACCACAGATATGAGAGCCCCGATACCGCAGACTGACCTGCCAGGGCCATTCTCCATCTGCAGCGTCTGTGCCCCCTACTATCCGGTTATTGACCAATGTAGATCCGCACACAGGAGGGGAGGGGGTCGCTGGAATTAAGTAGAATCATAATAAACAGGCAGATTAAGAAAAGTGAAATTGTGTAAATTACAGTGGAATCCATTCTCTCTCTACAATCTATGGAGCTTGAAATCAACAAATCAGTGCAATGTTGTTTTAATGACGTTTATTACTTTGTTCCTTTAGTAATATTGTCTGATTTTGTAAAAAAAATAAAAATAAATCAATATAGTCTTGATGCTCAATTCTATCTAATGCTGGATCTGATATTAATATTAGTACATGTAGTCAGATTGTGGGGATAACGTCTATCCTTAGGGAGAGACATGTTGTTCAGGGTGCTTGTTATAGAGGGCAGCATAACAGAGGCACTGGCTCCCTGTTTACATCTTGGGAGACAGATTTGCATATTCTTCCCATGTAGTCAGAGTGAGATCGGGGCACAGAAGAACGAGGAAACCTGCTGACTGGTGAGCTGCTGCTTTCTGTTATCTGCCTATTATTTGTCTTACATTGTAATATGGAATATTATTTCTGTTATGGGGATTATTGATTCCTTATTAACAAAAATAGAAGGTAGAGGAAATAATCTAGAAGAAAATGAGTCTACTCATGATAAACATCTTCCCCGAGTCTTGGCTTCATTGTAGCGTCCTCCTTACCTGTAGATTTAGATGTAGATATCGATATAGTTGTAGAAGTAGCTGTAAAGTTAAGACCTGTGCCACATGCAAGGGAAGGTGGAGGAATATTTACAAGGTCAGTGAAGGTCACATTTGGCACCAAGCTCTGGATCCATGATGTATAGGCTGTAACCAGGGTGTATACCATAGGGCGAAATGATAGAGCGCAACCAGCTCCCCAACTTACAACTCCAGCTTGGTACCAGGCGCCCTGTACCTTACACACTAGAGGTCCCCCGGTGTCTCCCTGGAAGACATTGATAATTCAGCTGAGTAGAATTCCTATTTGCAGATAAAAAAATCCCCTTATTATTAGTATAATACCCTCTTTACTGACCACCTCACAGTATAGTACCCCCTTTACTGGCCCTCACCCAGTATGTTGCCCTCTTTACTGGCTCCCACGCCGTATTTTGTGACTTTTTAGCCCCTCACACATAATATTGTGATACGTTAGATTTGTTTTCCAAAGTTTCAGGCTCAGCCTTGGTTTATCACTAACAAAATGCTATTATACTCTGGGCCCTCCACAGACTCTATAGTATGGTATAATAAGGGGAGGCCTAGGGGAGGCGAATAAAAATAGCAAACATATACACTCACCTTGTGTCACCTCTCCTGGGCATCTTCACATCACCCAGTGGTACCCAATATCCTCTTCAGGCCTCCGTCTGACATAACACATCATAGGGGTTGCTACTGAGACCTATGATTAGTCTTCAGTGGTCACGTGGGGTGCTCTGAGTTTCATGACATTCAACAATCCCAATCACAGGCCTCAGAGGTGACCCTGGGGCGCATGATGGTAGACACAGGTCAAAAGAGGCCTGAAGAGGACACTGAGGGACCGCTGAATGCCCAAGAGAGGTGATTATAACTATAGTTTTTAATCTAACAGAAGAGACGACGGAATTCCAGCAAACACCAGGCATGGATGAATTAAAAAACTTGAACCTTTATTCTTCAATCCATAAAAACCAACAAACCATCCTATCCACAGGGAGTAACAAGCTTTGTTACTCCCCGTGGATAGGATGGTTTGTTGGTTTTTACGGATTGAAGAATAAAGGTTCAAGTTTTTTAATTCATCCATGCCTGGTGTTTGCTGGAATTCCGTCATCTCTTCTGTTAGATTTAGTACTGGTTCAAGTTCCACCGGTCTCCGTGCATCCCGGCTATGGTACTTCCTGTCTATTTAAGGGTGAGCTGAATTATATAATTTTTTATTGCTCTATAGTTTTTAATCTCCTCCGCTGGTTCAACTGCTACCTATTCTATTATTCCAACAAGTAGGGGCTAATATCTTTACTCACCAATCTCCACTCCTGTTGCCTCTGGCCTCCACTTCTGCCTCCTGGGTGCAGACACTGAAGAACTCTGCAGTGCCCTCTGGAGGAAGAAATGCAGGCCAGACTGAATAGGAGCAGGGATTGGTGAGTAAAATTTGGGTCACTATCTGTTGGAATAAATCAATAGGTAACAGCCAATTAAAAAAAAAATTCCGCCTCCCAGTTTCTGCCAGAAGGTGCCGCCTAAGGCTGTTGCTTCAGGTTGCCTCATGGTAGAATGCAAAACACATGGGTGCATTTCCCAATTTACAATATGTCCAGTTCCAGTTCTTTCAACTCTATACAATTGTGCAATGGTTTTTACTTACTTTACAGGCATCCTTGCCTCCAACTATGTAACCAGAACATATCATGTCATCTTGGATGATGGTTTTACTGCTGTTGTCATTGGAGTACATATGGTAGTAGTCATCACATGTTGCTCGGTCAATGATTGGAGTCATCACCTTCTGGAGAGTCTCTGGGTACGGTAAACTGACTAGAATAACAATGGATCCAAATTAGAAGAACTACAAACCCGGAATATCTCAATAAGCAGAAATTGATGTCAGAGCTCAGTCAAAGCTTACACAGCAAGTATACAACTCCATAGTATAGAACCAAAGGCACGGCACCCTATAGGGGAGAATATCTCTTTATTATGGCACCTGAAAGAAAAGTTAAGAAGGACTGTCTAGAGAGAGTTCAGAAAAGGTGACTAAGATAATTGGGGGAATGGATGGATTGGAGGACAGAGACAGAATAACAAACTTGGGGTTATTCAGTTTTGAGAAAAGACTATGGTAGACTGTGGAGCTTATTGCCACAGGTTGTGCTAATGGTGGATTCATTGCACATATTCAAAGAGGGGCTGGATGTCTTTCTTGAGCAGAAAAATATTAGAGGTTATGGGTTTTAAATTTTTGATTAAGTTAAGTTGGTCTAGTTGATTTTAGAAAATCCCATCTAGACATTTCATAAAAATACAAGGCCCATGATGCTCACCAGGGATATCTGGGGCACTTGCTTGGCCTGCTTCCCTATTTCTTCTTCCTCTTCTCGGTCCTCTATGACCGCCTTTATTTTACACCCTAATTTCCCGCGTGAACTCGCTGGACCCGTGGCTGGCCTGTGGCTGAAGGCAGGTATTTCTGTCTGGCCGATATTATTGACTATCGGACTTGGACCCTCTTGCCATTTGTTGAGCTCCGGTCTAGATTTGGTCTCCCCAGGTTCAGTGAGTTCACATACATCCAAATTTCCCACTTCGCTTCCTCTGTTTTTGGGGGGTTGGTTGCGCCTAGCCCCATGCTTTTTGAGAGGGTTTGTAAGGCAGGTACTGCATGCAGGGGTTGATCTCAGATATTTATTGTCTCCTTTCGGACCCTGCTCCTGACATCTTCCCTAAACACCCTTACATTCTATTTTGGGAGGCCTACTTAGGGCAGTCTATTTCAAACTCTGACTGGTCATTCATATGGAGTAGGACGTCTAAAACCTCGGGTTGCGTGGTAAACCAGGAGAATTTCTATAAGATGCTAATGCATTGGTACTACATGCCGGCCCTTCTCCACTCTTTTGACAGGTCTTTCCCAAATTGTTGCTGGTGCTGTGGTGCCCATCCTGTGCATATTTTCCATTTCTTTTGGTCCTGTCCTTCCCTCTAGCCTTATTGGAGTCAGGTTCAGCGCCTTCTGGAAAGGGTCCTGGGGGTTAGTTTGCCCTTGTCTCCTAGGACCTATCTCCTTCAACTCCTCCCTATTCAATTGCACAAGCATCCCATGCATCTCTTTTTATTGCTCCTTACTGCTACTAGGTGCTTGATTGCCAAGCACTGGCAGCAGGCGCTCCCTCCATTCCTCGAGAAATTGTATGCTAGGATCAAGAGTGTGCGGTCCCTGGAGTACCTGAAGGCTATGCTGAACAATGAGGAGGAGAAATTTTGTGCTATTTGGAACCTGTGGGATGCGTTTTGGGCTATCCAGCTATAGCACCCCACAGGGTGGGTCACTACAAATGTCATGTTATGTCATCTATACGGTGTAATGTGAAGGTATAGTGAGATCCAGTCAACCTGTTAGCATACACAAAATTCCATATCCATTGCCTCTTTAAGAGAAGGAATGGAGCTACAGACTGTTAGGGAGTCTCTCTTTGAGTTCCAGGTACCAGTGCAGTAGCCTGAAGAAGAGAGCAGAGGAGTGTGGAAGTTCAGTGTGTGCTGCAGCCACATGGAGTGTGATAGCACAGAACAGGAGCCCGGGGTTCTGCAGAGGTGAAGTGAGACCTCACAGGCACGGAGCTGCAGTCATAGGATCATCAATTCCTAACTAGTGTGCAAAACACTTAGAATTTTGAGAGACTCACTGCACCGAGGCCTAGTGAATGCAAGATTCCTGGAGGCTCAGTAACATACACAGTTGGGGTGAGTGTGTGTATCCAGCATCCCAAAGAACTCGCATTACCTGTTGTCCAGAAGGGGGATCTACCCAGTTGTACTTAACCTCTGAGCTCCTGGAACCCAGGACCAGAGGAAATCTATTAGAGAGTGTGAGCAGCAGTGGAAGGCTGAATAATACTAGTGGTAAAAGGGAAGACTGGCATCTCACTATACTGGATCAAGGTGATTCCTCATGTAAAATCTGTTACCTCCTACTGACTACAGAAGTAAACCATAGGTGTTTCGTTAACCCCTGTCTGGACTGTATTCTTTCATCGATCATGTCTCCTCTGTTGATCCTCCTGGAAATCACCCCTTCCTCACCTATCTGGTTCTTGGATCTGTTCTGGTTGGGGAGGGTATAACATCTGGCACTCCGTCACCACCTATTCCCAGAGGCCGTCTACAGTGCCCGGCTTCACCGCAAGCCGAAACCCCAATTGGCGTCACGACAAACTCCCCTTTTTCAGTCTGCCATTGTTTTATTGGGACAGTGTACTGTTTCTCTTTCTGCTTATTTTTTCTCCTCTGGAATGATATTGATTTGTCATTTTTGTTCTTTTCTCCTTATTGATAAAATCATTTAAATAAACTGTTTAAAAAAGAGAAAGAAAGAAAAATATGAGCAGTGGAACTGCTGCAATTTCTAAAACTGTTGCGGTTTTGGAAATCGTAGCATGTCAATTATATATATGGAAACACTGGTGGATTCTCTAGGTATAATGGACGGAAAGTCTGCAGAGGAAACGTCATGGAAAAGCGCGGCAGGAAAAACCATAATGCATTTCCACCTTGGTTTTTTCCCACATATTACGTGAGGCCTTAGCATTAGCGATGGTTCACATGGAGAAATTTAAAGCTGATTTTGAGGCAGATTCTGTTTCAAAATCAGTTCCAAATTTCACCCGAAATCTGCCTCCTATACATTTACATATATAAATGATTTCACACAGTCTGTCTAAGACTACCACTGGAATGAATGAGAGGCAGATTTTGATCACCCTTTATGGTCCCGGGAGTGTCATAGCTGGAAATTCAGGATAATAACAATCCTGGAGTGCGGTTGGAAACTGGGGAAACCATATGAGCCACAATTTTTTATATAAGTTATGCAGGTGTAACTATCTCATTATTTAGAACAGGTTTGGTGCCCAGAAAACCCCTATAAGTCCAGGGTCCCATGTGTTGTAAACACCGTAGGAAAAAAATTGCTTTTTACAGCCCCTGCAAAGTGAATCCCATCCACACATTGAAGAAAAATAGGCACAGACGACATGCTGAGATTTCCAAAACTGTGATGGTTTTGGAAATTGCAGCATGTCTATTATAACTATTGAAACGCCAGTGGTTTCCCTATAGGTATAATGCAAGCAGAAAGTCCACACAGGAAATCCCTGCTGACTTTCTGGGAAAACCACGATGAGTTGATGTTGATGTAGCATCTTCAGTATCGCAACCTACCACCGAGGACGTGGGAACTGCATTTTTTACTGCAAACCTATCGCGGTTTTCTTTATTAATACATACCTCCTGATGAGCTATATGCTACATAGCGAAACGCGTTGGGGAAGGCATTTTTATGTAGGGGAGAGACATAGAGACCGTATCACAGAGTATCGCCAATGCTTTTGCGCTCCGTCTGGTGAATAGGGACTAGGTGTATATCGGACAATCCCTGACATTTTTCAATAGACGGAGTATGCAGGCTGCATGGGATAACACTAATACCGCATAAAGGCAGATCCCGGCAAGCTTTATACCGATTTGGGTGTATTTGTAATAATGTATCCTCCACGTTATTGCATAAAAGCAGACCATTGAAAACTATAACACTGATTGGGCTGGATTTGCAACATTATACCCTATATTCAGTGTGCAGACTACTATTGCATATAGGCCGACTCTAGCAAAGTATACACGGATCCAGACGCACCTCCCATGAGGCGACCGTTTCAGGCGGCACCATGCCAGGGCCCCAGGGAGGGCGGCATTTTTGCTTACCTAAGCCAGTCCAGGACAAGCTGTCCTGGACTGGCTTAGCGTCACCGTCACCGAGCGGTGGATTGGGGAGGCCCTGTGGACGCAGCGCTGCTCCAGCGGCCTCCCCTCACGCTCAGGCAGAGAGCAGGTTCTCTCTCTGCCTGCTCTCTGCCTGCTAATGCCGCTCCGCCACGCCCCCTTCGCTCCACACCGCCCCCTTCGCTCCACCCCGCCCCCTCCGCTCCACCCCCTCCTCCCGAGGGGGCGGCTTTCTGTCTTCCACCTCGGGCGGCAAAAAAGGTAGGTTCACCCCTGCACGGATCAGGGTGTACTTGCAACATGGTCTAATGAGGATTTCTATAGTCTCCCCCCAACATATGACCCTATATATCTGTGGTCAAAATAATAGGAAATATATGGGAAGAGTCATATCGTTAGTGCTGAGAATTGAACAATCTAAGCACTTTACCGCAAGGCTCCCCCGTGTGGTACTTTTTATCGTGGGCACATTTTTTGTATTTTTTATCAGACACTAATAAAAGTTATGTTTTATATTATTTACTCCTTCGATGACACATACAATTTTGAGTAATTACCCGTCAGTGAGATACATGGAGCCTTAGCCTAAAACTATCTGTACAATCTTTCCTAAGCTCAACAACAATTCATAAATTCACCTCTCACCTCCTGAGGATACATCTCCCCAGCCGGTTACCCAGCATTCCATGCCACAGGAGAAGGTGACGGAGGCCGATGGCAGACAGATGGGCCTGATGTACTTGGTGTAGGTGACAGGACTGGAGAGCTTCACCAGAGCAATGTCCCCTTTGGCTCCAGTACCTGTATACCAAGGATGTATGATGATGCGACTAAGATTAGAGATGACGGTATGATTATCCGTCACTGATAACTGGTACGTCCCCAGGTATACGGTGTAGTCAGGTGGAGAGACAGAGCTGGGAATGATAAGATGTGACGATCATACACAATGTAAAGTGACACAATATAATGCAATATTCCCTTATCTATATCATCCTATCCTACTAATATTATCAATGTGAAACTTTGTGTGTTTGGATGTTTGTTCCGCAATCACGCAAAAATGGCTGAACGGATTTGCATGAAATTTGTCACATACATAGATAGGAATCTTGAATAAAACATAGGCTACTTTTTACCCCAGTAAATGATGTCACTACACGAACGCAGTGAAGGAATTTAGGTTCACACAACACAAAAGGACCTGTGATGACGTCTTCACAGGTCCTTGAGCCATTCTCTGATAGGATCATGCTAGGCAGCGGGCCGAGCTACATGCTATTTTGTTGGCGGAGTTATATAGGATGAAGCTGGACAGTGTGAAAGCTGAAGAAAATGGAGTCTCATGGAAGATCAGGAGACTACAGAACATGCAGGCTTCATGTAGGCAAGAGCAGTATATCGGGTGTAGAGTTTCAGTGAGTACGATGGGCAAAGTATTGTTCTGCCTTTGATGGGGGATGGGGAGAACTTTGGCACATTTCAGCAGCATCCATTCAGCCCTTTGTAACACAGAAGCTGCTCAGACATTCATATAACGAAACCCCTGTAATCACAATTGCCCGATGTAGCAGAGCTTAGGCAGTGTTGTAGCACACCTCTATAGGCTCTCCATATGCAAACATGTACATACAGCTGGGTATCCTACACATATGTAGCAGAGCCGAGACGCTGGAGCAGGCTGATCAAACTCTGGCAAATTTCTGCAACATCCGTTCAGCCGTTTCCAACACAGAAGCTGCTCAGACACTGACATAAGAACACCCCTCTAATCCAAATGGCTAGATCTAGCAGAACTTAGGCAGCGCTGTAGCACAGCTGAGTACGCTCTCCATATGCAGAGATTTACATACAACTGAGTATGCTGCGCATATGCAGCGATGTAGCAGAGCCGAGACATGGGAGCAGGCAATTGGCTCAATATAAGAGGCTCAGCGCCAACACCAACCCGTAGACAAAGTCGCGGGCAGATGCTAGTGTATAATAGATGTATTATCATATATAACACTTACTATGCAAAGCAGTGAGCGACACTCAGGACCCACTGGCTGGAGATTAAGGATCCACCACAGATATGAGAACCCTGGTACCACAGACTGATCTGCCAGGGCCATTCTCCATCCGCAGCGTCTGTGCCCCCAACTATCCGGTTATTGACCAGTGGAGATCCGCACACAGAAGGGGAGGGGGTCGCTGCAATGAAAAGGAATCATAACAAACAGGCAGATCAAGAAAAGTGAAATTGTATAAATTACAAAATCAGAGAAATCCATTCTCTCTCTATAATCTATGGAGCTTGAAATCAGCAAATCAGTGCAATGTACAGAATGGGTAATTGTCTCATCTCCTTCCATTACAGGGTTAATCAGGGCTAAATATAGAAATAAGGATTTATTTCTATTTCTTTTTTTGCTTTTATTTTAGGTAAAAAAAAATTCAGTCTGCTCATAAGAAACATCTTTTTGAGTCTTGGTATCCTCATAGCGTCTCCTTACCTGGTGATGTAGAGTTCTCAGCACCTGTGCCACAGGCAAGGGAAGGTGGAGGAATATTTACAAGGTCAGTGAAGATCACATCTGGCACGTAGCTCTGGATCCATGATGTATAGTCTGTAACCAGGGTGTAAACCACAGGGCGAAATGATAGAGCACAACCAGCTCTCCAACTTACAATTCCAGCTTGGTACCAGGCACCCTGTACCTTACACACTAGAGGTCCCCCACCGTCTCCCTGGAAGACATTGATAATTCAGCTGAGTAGAATTCCTATTTGCAGTTCAATAAATTCCCCTTATTTGGCCAACACACAGTATAATACCCTCTTTACTGACCCCCACAGTATATTATCCCCTTTACTTACCCCCTCACAGGGTAGCACCCCGTTTTACTGGCCTGCAGTGTATTACCCCCTTCATTTTTAACCCCTCACACATAAAAACCTCTTATTTTTGCCCCCCACCCCACACACTATACCGCCCCCTACACAGTGATATGTTAGCCTTAGTTTCCATTCAAATTTTCCAAAAGTTTCAGGCTCAGCCTGAACCTGAAATTTTTTGGTCCATCACCAACAAAGTGCTATTATACGCTGGGACCTCCTCAGACCCTATAGTATTATATAATAAGGGAGGTGAATAAAAATAACAAACACATATACTCACCTTGTGTCACCTCTCCTGAGCATCTTTACATCATCCAGTGGTACCTGATATCCTCTTCAGGCCTCCGTCTGACATCACACACCACAGGAGTTGCCGCTGAGACCTGTGATTAGTCTTCAGTGGTCACGTTGGGTGACCGAGCTACATGATGTTCAACAAGCCCCATCACAGGCCTCAGAGGTGACCCTGAAGCGCATGACGGTAGACACAGGTCGAAAGAGGCCTGAAGAGGACACTGAGGGACCGCTGAATGCCCAAGAAAGGTGATTATAACTATAGATTTTAATCTCCTCCACTGGTTAAACTGCTACCTACTCTATTATTATAACAAGTAGTGGCTGATATCTTTACTCATCTATCTCCACTCCTGTTGCCTTTGGCCTCCACTTCTGCCTCCTAGGCGCAAACACTGTAGAACACAGCAGTGCCTTCTGGAGGAAGAAGTGCAGGCCGGACTGGATAGGAGCAGGGATTGGTGAGTAATTTTTTTTGCAGTGCTAACCACTGAGCCACCGTGTGGCCCCCCTGGTGAGTAAAATTTTTGTCACTACCTGTGTTAAGACTGTGAGGCAGCTGTGGTCATGGGGACAGGTCGAAACCCGCTCCTCTGTTATTGCGCAAGTTATTATTTATTATTTTTTTAGTTAACTTGCAGACCATAACAACCTGTTGGTATAAGCTTATAGGTAACAGCCAATTTAAAAAAATGCCGCCTCACAGTTTCTGCCAGAAGGTGCCGCCTAAGGCTGTTGCCTCAGGTTGCCTCATGGTAGAATATAGAACACATGGACGCATTTCCCAATTTACAATATATTCAGTTCCAGTTCTTTCAACACTATAACACTATACAATTGTGCAATGGTTTGTTTGTACTTACCTGACAGGGATCCTCGCCTCCAACTAAGTAACCAGAACATATCATGTCATCCTGGATGATGGTTGTATTGCTGTTGTAGTCGGAGTACATATGGTAGTAGCCATCACATGTTGCTCGGTCAATGATTGGAGTCATCACCTTCTGGAGAGTCTTTGGGTATAATAAACTAACTACAATAACAATGGAACCAAATTAGAAGAACTACAAACCGGGTATATCTCAATAAGCAGATAATGATGTCAGAGCTCAGTCAAAGCTTACACAGCAAGAATACGACTCCATATTATAAACCAAAGACAAGGCTCGCTATAGGGGAGAATATCTCTTTATTATGGCACCTGAAAGAAAAATCCATATACCCCTGCATTAGAATAGAATGAAAGGGAGGTACTGAATGGACTCATAGACTACTGGGGGCTTAGTCATTTTGGTGGAAGAAATAAAATGAACTTAATAGTAAATTACTGGGTAAGACTGCCACTGAAAGAGACTTGGGGATTTTGGTGGACAATAAGCTTACCTTTATTGACCAGTGCCAGGCAGCTCCTGCCAAGGCAAATACAATTATGGGATGCATCAGGCAAGTCCTAGACGCTCATGACAAGAGCATAGTTATATATTTATACAAATCACTAGTATGGCCAAACATAGACTTTTGTGACCCCCGTGTATAAGAAGGACATAACTGAAGTAGAGAGAGTTCAGAGTAGGGGAAATGGGTGGATTGGAGGACAGAGACAGATTAACCCAAACGTAAAGCACCATGGAATTAATGGTGCTATATAAATAAATAATAATAATGAACAAACTTGGGGTTATTCAGCTTTGAGAAAAGACTATGGAGAATATGGAGCTTACTGCCACAGGATGTGATAATGGTCGATTCATATCACATGTTCAAAGAGGGTCTGGATGTCTTTCTTGAGCAGAAAAATATTACGGGTTATGGGTTTTAAATTTTTGATTAAGTAAAGTTGATCTAGTTGATTCTAGAAAATCCCATCCACACATTTCAGAACAATATGAGCAGTGGATATGCTGAAATTTCTAAAACTGTGGTGGTTTTGGAAATTGCATCATGTCAATTATAAATATGGAAACGCCGGTGGTTTCCCTATAGGTATAATGCAAACAGTAAGTCCACACAAGTAATCTCTGCTGACTTTCTGGGAAAAGTGCTGTGGGGAAAATCACAATGTGTTGATGCTGCAGTTTTTCCGCAACACTTTTTTGCTGTGGCCTGCTACGTGGGGCCTTAGCCTAAAGCTCACATCTGTATAACCATTCCTAAGCTCAACAACAATTCATAAAGCCGCCCCTCACCTCCTGAGACTACATCTCCCCAGCCGGTTACCCAGCATTCCATGCCACAGGGGAAGGTGACGGAGGCCGATGGCAGACAGATGGGCATGATGTACTTGGTGTAGGTGACAGGACTGGAGAGCTTCACCAGAGCGATGTCTCCTTTGGTTGTAACACCGGCATATATCGGGTTTATGATGATGTCACTAACACTAGAGATGACGGTATGATTATCCATCACTGATAGCTGGTATCTCCCCAAGTATATGGTGTAGTTTGATGGATAGACAGAGCTGGGAATGAAATGATAGGATGTGATGAACATATAAAATGGAAACTGATATAACACAATAATACAGTGAAGGAAATATTTATTTGACCCCTTTCTGATTTTGTAAGTTTTCCCCCTGACAAAGACATGAACAATCTATATGTTAAGGGTAGGTTAATTTTAACAGTGAGAGATATCAAAAATAAAATCCAGAAAATCACATTGTATAAATTTATTTGCATTTTGCATAGAGAAATAAGTATTTGATCCCCTACCAACCAAGATGAGAGATCAGCCTAAAACTACACAGGGGGATCTTGTTAATGATCTCAGTGACCACAGTCACCAACAAAACCATTGGTAACACAATGATAAGAAAATTCGGACTGCACAACCCAATGTGAACAGGTGCTTAACTTCCGTGGAGGAAATATAAGAAAACAGCACAAACGTATAAGGGTCCATTCACAGGAGGAAAATGGTGAGGAATTTGGTGTGGAATTTCAGCATTGAAAAAAAAGCCTCCCATTGAAGTCAATGGGAGGCTTTTTTTTCAGCGCTGAATCTGATGCGGATTCCACGTTAAACCCTAAGAAATAGAGAAGAATTTTCTTTTGCATATTACTAGGGGTAGGTGGTTCCCTCCATAGTTGGACTAGCACTTCCATTCTATTACACAGGATTACCTAATAAATGGAATCAGTATATATTTGAGTATAAGCCGAACTTTTCAGCACAGTTTTTGTGCTGAAAAAGCCCCCCTCGGTTTATACTCGAGTCAGCAAAAAGAAAAAGAAAATTATTTTTTTTAGGAGGGGGGGGGGGGGCTATGACCAGCCGCAATAGTAATGTATAGAATCTTCCATAAGATAGTGGGAAAAAAATGAAGCTTTAAATAAAATAAAATAAATAAAAGTTGTAAATCCCTCCTTTCCCTAGAATACATATAAAAGTAGAAAATGACTATGAAACACAAACACATTAGGTATCCCTGTGTCTGACAGTGCCCAGTCTACTGAATATAGGATATCTGCAGTGCTCCTGTTCTGTCAGGAAGGGGTTAATAGGAGCACTGCAGATCCCCTATATTCAGCCAGGCTGAATTCCAAGTGGGGGAAAAAAAACCTCAGTCCTCAAGCTCAGGGAAGGGGCAGACAGACAACCAAAACACCTCCTCCCCTTCCCCAGCATCTCCTGCACCCCAAAACTCCAACCATTTTAATTTTTGAAATTTTCCAATAGCTGCTGCATTTCACTCCCCCCTCGGCTTATACTCGAGTCAATAAGTTTTCCCAGTTTTTTGTGGTAAAGTTAGGGGCCTCGGCTTATATTCGGGTTAGCTTATTCTCGAGTATATACGGTAATCAAAAAGTTGCATGTACCTAAAAAGAAGGATGTCCAACAAAATATGCCTTTATAAAGCTTGAACTGAAAAATGTATAATTTACTGCTCTCGGGATATGACAATACAAAAAATAAATATTTATTTTCCCAAAAAGTTTTTTAATCCTTATTAAAAAAAATTAAATCCTTAAAATTATCCTTAGAAGCAGAGCCCGTGCAATCACCATACGAGTCGGGCTATATCTGACAGCCAGGCTCCCGTTGTAACAGCGGGGACAGTGATAACACCGATCCCTGCTGTTTAACCCTTAAGGTGCAGGCGGTCAATAGTGACCTTACTGCTGGACAATTGCTCTGGGCTATCAAACTGCAACAGCTGAAAATATGTTAGTTACAACTTGCAAAGCAGGTAAGACAAAAGACTGCAGTATAAACCTAAATCTTTCTCCCAGAAAGAAAGAAAAAGGAAAAGAAGAAGAAGGTTTGCAGACCTTCTTCCAAACCATACAGGAGGCCACAGAGGCCTCCTCCACCTATCCCACCATGACAGGACAGAAAAAAACACAGGGGGGGGGGGTCTATGTGCCCTCTTATAGGACCTAGTCATGCATATTAATTAATTGCTGATTAAAAATTCCGCCTGTCCTACCAGCACACAGGGGCAGAAATACCCCATATTGTGCTGCTGTTATGACTAAGGGAAAACAGATTATCTACATAATCCACCATTCTTGGCTTTCACTCAAAAAACCACAGCAAAATCTGCAACAAAAACATGAATTTCCACAATGCGGGGCCTCTCCCTCAAACTAAGGGCCCACATAGTGAGCGGTATCTAAAAAACACTGTGAAAAATACCCACCGGAAACGCATATTATTTTTTTTCCAGTGTTTTTCACAGAAAGTCTGCAGATTTTTCCTCTGTGTGACTTTCTGCCCCTATTATACCTATACGGAAAACGGCAGTTTTTCCATAGGTAAAATTGAAACACTTCGATTTGCAAAAACGGGAACCTGGCTTTACCCTAAAGGGGCTTTCAGGTATTTGATATATAATGAACTGTCCTTAGAACTGGTTATCAATATCAGATCACTGGAGGTCTGACATATTGGACTATATATAGTGTAAGGAGCCAGAAGCAGACAGCTCCATCTACTGTGTAGTAGAAGTGGTGGGATATTGCAATACAGCTCTAATTCACTTCAATAGACGCTAAGCTCAGAAATGCCTTTTACACAATAGATATAGCCATGTACTAACAGCTCTGTCCACTGTGTAGCTCTGCTGCACTGTTTTCTCTTAGTGTGAGCCTCTGGACCCCTACTGCTCTGGGATTGAAGGCCAATTCTAAGGACAGTTCATCAAAATCTCTTCAAGTGTCCTACGCAAACCTCCAATTAAAACTGCAATATAATTGTCCTTCTATGGTTTTCCCATCATGTCATGTCTGACTCTCACTGTAATAATCACTGTACTCACTATATAAAGCAGCTAGCTGCGGACATCACCCACTGGCTGGAGATCAGGGAACCTCCACATATAAAATTGTCCTGGTACCACAGGCTGATCTGCCAGGGCCATTCTCCATCCACAGCGTCTGTGCCCCCGACTATCCTGCTGGAGATTATTGGTGATCCGCACACCGGGGGCGAGGAGGTTGTGTCCATGGAAGAAGAAGGAGGAACTGTAATATCCAAAAGAAGAAACAAACCATATTAAGTGTCATGGCCTCATTATTCCTATATCTCTCCTTATATACAGTAAATGTCCAGAGTATTAAAAAGGACAGTGTCAAAAAATGTTTTATTTTTGAGATATATTACTCACCAATGAAGAACATTATCAGTAGTGTAAGAAGCATTGCCTTGTGTTTGCTCCACAGCAGGGAGCTCATGGCCTTGGTGTAGAGGGAGAACCTCACTGAGACACGAAGACCTACGGACTCATAACCCATAGATATATATGACTCCTCCTTGTTCACCGAAAAAACTGACTGAACCTATTGAATTGTCAGCTAAGATACTGCACATATTAGTCCAGAAAGACGAGTTTTTAGTCAGTTTAATGCCTTAAAGCCAGAAAAAGTTTGGAATGTATCTACTGCGTCATCTACAGAAAGCTTCTAAGTCATGTTCGCTACTCTTACTCTCCACGATCCTTGTAGAAATATTTTCTTTTACTTTTAAAGGCTCTATCACATGATATCAATTGTTATGTCAAAAATATCAGTTTTACTTGGGTGAGATTTGCTTGATTCGGCCTCGACGTAATTTCAGACCAAATCTAAGTTATCCAAATAGGAAGTTCTCCACCTGACCTACTTTCAAAAATAGGCCAATGGAAAATCGCCATAGGTTCAACGCAATTAAAAAATGAACCCAACTTGTTACAAACCAGTTCGTCCATCTCTACCTATAATGAAAGGTTTCGAAATGTATTGATGTATTTGATAGGACTTGATATTGGTCACTTTTACTGATCAATGAACCTTTCAAAATTTGTTTCAGTGTGGATTTAGCCGATTCAGGACAAAAGTTAGATACAGTTACAAGCTGGTACTAAATCAAAAGCGAACATTACCTTGAAAAGTTGTGTATGACATTCTGAGGGCTCCAATGACCGTGATATCATAATCTGAATCACAGAGATATTCATTTACATCAGCCAGAGGTATGTGAAAACCCTTATGGATCTATGCCTGAGTATTTTTCACAAATGTATTTTTTTCCATAATCATGGTGAACTTGCACTTGATAGATCGGTGAAAATACTGCTCCATTATGTAAAGGTTAGTAAACTGCATTTAAATTCAGTTCGGATTTTCTAATGTGAATTTTAGTTAACACATAACAAGTTGAAAAGTAGTCACTTGGACAAAGCGACTGAAAGGAGGTACACTGCCCAATCCAGATATAAGGAAGGCTTAAATTAAATTTAAATTTATTTTAAAAAATTGTCGCTTGGACAGAGCGGCTGCTTCTTCCCTTTTATCTGCATTATTGCTTACAGCCTTCTGAATTCCTATTATAAAATTACATTGCATGGGTTCCTTTTCGATTAACATTGGACAAAGTGACTGAAAGGATGTATACAGCCCCGGCCCCTATAACTGAATACAGAGACCATGAGGTTTCAAGCGTAAATTAAATTTATTTGACAAATCATCACTTCGATAAAGCACCTGAAAGGAATTATAGTGCCCAGTGCCCCTATAAACTCAGGCAGCCAAATGGAGGGGAATACATTTAATTTATTTGGAAAATAAATTGTCACTACAGTATGGAATATTAGCAATGTCACGGGAAGAATATCAATTTCAATTAATATGAAAAGAAAATGTTACTCAGTGAAAAAAGTTCTTTAGTTGGGAGGTGGAGTGACACACTAACATAAATTGTCCATAATAGCCTGGTCATAAAGGGGTTAGGGGACATAAGGGATGTATTGTATTACAGTATTGTAAGCGGCCATTTTCTTGTGGCCTTTGGGCATGCGTAGTCTGCTCTGCCTAGAAGTCTGAAACCTGTATCGGAAGAAGAGGATGAAGAGGACGTTGCTGATGAAGATGGAGGCAGCACTGGAGAGAGTTATCTCACAGCATTGGGGACACCCCCAGTGCTGTTTGAACGCTGGGGTCCGCCCCCAGTGCTGTGAGAGAACTCATTTGCATAATGTTAAAAACCGGGATTCCTACGGAATGGCGGCACAGAGAAGATAACGAAAGGTAGAAGAAGAATAGTCTTTCTTAAGACTATTCCGACATGTTACTCAGAAAAAAATGTGTTTGAAAGATAGAGCGCGCACACCTCGGGGGGAAAACTCACATCGTGAGACCCACATTCTTTATGTGTGGACCCTCCCTGATGATTTCTCATCTTTAAAGATACTATTTTTGTGTTTGTTTCCTGCTCAACTACTTCTCAGAAGACTCCGAATCATGTGAAGGTATCTGAAGCATCTGACTTTACTAAACACCTAAGAACATGAAACGTGATAGATCTGGACAGATGTTGAAGGGTGAGAAATTCGCTGTTGTCCCCTAGATATATGGTAACCGACAGCTACTAATAAATGGAGGACATCTTATTTAAAAGAAACGCCAAAGAAAACCACTGAAAGGCTAAGGCCCCATGTTGCAGAAACGCAGTTTGTTTGTTTTTTGTTCCGTTTTTTTGAGCCAAAGCCAAGAATGGCTACAAAAGGAATGGGAAATATATAAAAAGTTCTTATACTTCTACCTTCTGCTCAATCCACTCCTGTTTTTGGCTTAAAAAACCGCAACAAAATCTGCAACAAAAAAAGCTGTGTTTCCACAAATTGGGGCCTGTGTCCAACTTCAACCATTTCCTGCTGCAGTCATTTTCCGATTTTTGTTTATACGCCTTCCAAAATCCATAACTTTTTTATTGTTCTGTTCAGTGAGCTATTTGAGGGCTTAATTTTTACGGGACAAATTTTACTTTGTAAAGGTACCAATTATCATTCCATACAGGGTACGGATATGCTGAAAAAAACTTCAGAATGGGAAGGAATTACTGAAAAATTGCATGTAACTTTCGTAAGGGCTTTGTTTTTATGGCATTCACTGTTCAGCTAAAATTACATCCCCTGTATTCTGTGGGTTGGTTCGATTACGGCGATACCAAATTTATTTAGTTTATTTTAAATTTTAACTCCTTAATAATATTAATATTCTGAAACCAACACTAACATATCCATGTTTCTGTCTACAGGGCTGCATAAGGTGTCTTTTTTGTGGGCCTAGATGTACTTTGTTATACCATTTGGGGAATGTCTATTGTTTTGATTGCTTTTTATTTCATTTTTATACAAGAAAAAAATAGCAAAAAAAACGTCAGTTCTGCTCTTTTTAGCTTTTTTTGTGGGGTTGGTCTCCTGCACTGAAATCTACGCCAGTTAATAGCCAAAATGTTACAAAATGGGAACTATGACTGGAGATGAGAAAACTGGTTCAGATCTATCTAGATTCGACCTGAGTTTTCCAAAAGTTTCAGGTTCATTACCCGCAAACTAGATGTTAAACTACTGTATTATTCTTCTAGATTCTCTTCAGATCTCAGAGTGTAATAGGAAAGGTGATAGTGTAATAAATATCAAACAGTAATACTCCCTTTCCTTCACCTCTCCTGGGCATCTGTTCTCTCTCTAGGCTCTCTTCCAGCCTCCTGGTTAATGTAATGCACCCAGGAGTCACTGCTGAGGGCTATGATTAGGCCACAAGGATCACATGGGGTACACCAACACCATGACGCTGGTGTAGTGTCAAGACATTGGTACGTCAAAGGCCTCAATGGTGAACCAAGATTGCAGGTTCTCTGTCCTCTATTCCTTTTTTCCTCAAAGACATACCCTATGAGGTTATAATCTTGCTGCAGCGAGACAGTTGTAGTAGAATTACGGTCATGGTGCAAACTTTGTGGTATGTTTTTTTAAAAAAAAAAATTATCAGAAAGAGTTAACAAGGATTCCATTTTGTCTTTTGTATTTTAAATTACTGTTAATATACAGGCTTAACATGTTTGTTCTCAGATTTGAACACTGTTATTTTAGTTTTTTTTATGAATTTTTGATGGTTAATTTTGTCTTACATTTTTTATGTTTTGTATTTTTAAACAGTTTATGCACTTGATAAAGGGCATATAAGCCCGAAACACGGTGAGTCTGTGTTGTGCACTTTACCTTTTTTAATAAATCACATTGACCTGTGAGCGCGGTCCTTTGGTTTCTTTATGGTTCTTCTACACTTGTTCCTACCGGTGTCCATGTGACGTGCTGCTCCGTCCACCTAGCCATCAAATTCTTAACGTGACTGTGAACGGGATCACAGTCACATCAGGTGAGAGGCCCCTCAGGTCTTTTAGTTTTTATTTGTTGTGGGTATTTTTCCACGGAAATTTTTAAGATTATCTGCACCATGAGTGTGCTCGGTGTCCACTTTTTGTTAAGATTGCAGGTTGTCACTCAAGAGGCTGGAAGAGGCCAGAAGAAGACCCAAATGGATAGATGCTGCAAGGATGCACATATGACAGAAGTTAAGTATGAATATTTTTATTTTCACACTTCCCCTGGGCCTCTGAAGAGACCCCAGAGTATAACCATTTCTCTTTCAATTTGTGACAAACTTATTCAACTCAAAACCAATCTTTAGGCCGTTTGAGCCCGAAAAAAATCTTCAGAGGTTTTCCCATCACCAGCTAAAGACTCAGTTGGGAATGGATACAATGGGTGGACATATTAGATGGTATAACTTCTGAGATACAGGTGCTTGAAGTGACCCTCACCTCCTCCTATATGTAATGTGTTATGTAGTGCTATACAGGAGCTGCCCATCCATACACACATCCATCCCTACCAACCCTACACCATATACTGCAGGCAGAAGAGAAACAGGGAGCATAAAAGAAGGAGATAAAGGTGGACTTCAGTGCAGGATTTCACAGAAAGGAGCCACAATTTGTTAATAAAGTATATTACAAAATATATTAATGACACAAATACTGTCAAAAATGAGACATTTAGGTGCATGTTTAGATATACTTTAAGGCATTGATGCATTATAGAATGTTGTAAAAAAAAAAATGTATTTACATGAACTATTGTTATCAATGTTTATCAATCACTATACACGTATATAAGCTCGTATTAACTGTAGCAGCAATATACAGTATACATTTTATATACCCCTACTTCTATTCCATTTATTGCACCAAACCACTATGAGTTACACAAGTAATCGCCAATGGTGCAAAGAATTGTGTCAGCAACAAATATAAGGCAGCAAAGAGTAAAATGACAGGAGGACCGAGAAAAGGGTGAGGAGAAAAGTGTAAGGAGGGTATTAGGGCAAGGGAGGAAGGGTGTCTATCTGGTTTTCTAAGAAAGTTCTTCTAGGGTAACACATTGTTTGGTCCAGTTAAAACAAAGCCAAGTGTTAAGTATTGTGGAATACTAGTCCCTGCTAAAGTATCTCATGGAGTCATGGAGACAGAATTTTCCTAAATGTGTGATGGGTCCAAATATGCCAACTGGTTAATACCTTCATTTTGCGTATGTGGTTTCTTTCCACAGTGTCTTGGTTGGTGGAGTTTTTTGGAGCCAGAGGAGTGAGATCAAGTTTTGTACTGCAGTGATAATTGTTAATAAATTCTTAGAGGAAAGAACGTTAGGTAAATGGAGGGCCAAGGGCAAGGTCTACCTCAAATTCTTCTTCAAATACTGGCCTTGAGGAACCCATGGCAAAAAGCCGAAGCAGAGCTTTGTTTTCGGCTGCAGGTTTTCCCACTGACGATTCTCTAAAGAATATCAGTCCTTCGTCTCTAGAGAACTTCCTCTATAAAGTTCTATTTCTTTAGACTGTCTTCTCTAAACTGCTTTGTGTCTACAGTCTTCCTTCTATGCAGTACTTCTCTAAGTCATTGCTCTCTAGAGTCCTTCCTCCTTAGAGTGTCTTCTTTGACTTGTTTTCTCTATAAAGCCTCCCCCCCTAGAATGTCTCTTCTCTAAAGTCCTTTCTCACTACATTGTGTCTTCTCTAAACATCATTTTTCTGTAAAGTCCTACTGCTCTAAAGTTTTTCCCTAAAGTTCTTCTATAGATTGTGTTTTGTCTAATACCTTCCCTCTCTAGAGTATGTCTGGGGATAATATCACTCCTTAAGGAATGAACACTTTCACAGGTGTATGGAGACTTACAAAGCCGTTTTCGCTCCACTGGGGGATTATGGGAAAAATATGCAAATCTGTTTTCCAAGATGTATATAGGAAAACCGTGCCTCTGCTTGCTGCCCTCTCTGTAAGTCTTTGTATTCTGGAGTGCACATATTCTAAAGTCCTTTCTCCCTAAATTGCACCTTATCTAAACGGCTCTCGCTAGAGTCTTCCCTTTATAAAGTATTTGTTGCTTAAGTCTGCCTCTCTAGAGTCTTCTCAATTCCTTCTTCTGTAAAGTTCTTTGGCTCTAGAGTACTTCTCTAAAGCTTTCCTCTAGATTGTGTCTTCTTTAAACTGCTTTCTATATCAGGTCTTTCATCTCTATAATGCTTCTTCTCTAAAGTCCTTTCTCTCTGGGTAGTGACTTCTGTAAACTGATTTCATTCTAAAGTCTTTGCTCTCTTTCTTACTCTTACTTCTTTCCTAAGTCTTGCCTCTTCTAGAGTGTTTCTTCTCTAATGTCCTTCTTCTGTACAATCCTTCCTCTCTAGAATGATTTCCTTCCAGATTGCAGATTACTAATGATTTTACATTAGTTACTCATGATGTAAAAGTAATCCTATTAAAATGAACTGTAGCACAGGGTTAAATAATAATAATAACAATAATAATAATAATAATAATAATAATAATTCAAAGTGGAAGTGGTTACAAAAAACGTCTCTCTCGGTATATAAATATATATATTCCCCATTCCCCACCCATAAAACTCATAATCCTCTTTGTAAGGCTTCTCATCACATGAAATGGCCATTATTTGGTATCATATAATCAATTACTCTCACTCTATTTCCTGTTTTACATACATGTACCCCTAAACATATACATACATGCACCCAATGTGTACAGTACAGGTACAGTACATATATCCTATGTACACACACACACACACACACACACACCTACCATAAAATACAGTCAATGTGAGCATACACATAATCACACTATGCTGTACATACTAACATATACTATACAAACACAATCCATAATATCTTTAGGAGCAGCTTTATATGTCACAGATCCACCACAAGGTATATTTCTCCAGATTTCCTTCATGAATAAAGAATTTAAGAGCTCTCCAGCAGATTGTCCTCTCATATTGTAGCCTACTGTACTGTAGAAGAGTGGAAGAATTCAGATTTTAGGAACTCTGAAGGGAAACATTTGTCTATTTTCTTAGCTCAGTTGTCTCTAATATTATATTCAGGTCTCGGTGGCGATACAGTATCATTTACATAAAGTGAAACACCGTTAAACTCAAGGTGAGAAGAACCAGAGTCCTCAGTTCCTGACCCAACATCTTGGAGATTCCATGTGAAGTTGGAGTTGAACTAATTATATTTCCCAGGTCAGTAAAGTTAAGGTCTGGGATGTAGCCTTGTATCCATCTTTGGTAGGCTGTAGTGAGGGTGTAGACTCCGGGGCGGTATGCAGCAGCACAGCCATTACCCCAACTGACAATGCCAGCCTGGTACCATACACCCTTTACTTTACACACTAGAGGTCCTCCAGAGTCTCCCTAAACAGAAGAAAAAACACAGATTTGGTGACCACTTGGACTGGTGACATGACGTGAGGTTTATCATCTTGTCTTGGAAAACTATTTACAAATATTCATGATAACAGAAGTCACCACTGGTGTTCACGGACATTGTCCATGGGATTTCTTTACTGTAGATCAAAACTTCTATCAAACTTTGTTGGAATCTACAAATGTGGTGAGAGAAGAACACTGGACACCACCAGGGAGCCCAGGAAAGGTGAGGGAAGGTGAGAATGATCGTTTACCTGGCAGGAATCTTTGCCTCCATCTTTGTATCCAGAACATATCATGTCATCTAGGATGATGGTTGTGCCGCTGCTGGTGGTGGTGCCCACATGGTAGTAGTCATCACATGTTGGCCGGTTAATGATTGGAGTCATCACCTTCTGGAGAGTCTTTGGATATGGTAAGTCCACTAGAAATACAGTGAATTAATTAAATGAAAACCCAGGGCACTGACCACAGCAACAAAAAGATTATGACATCAGACTTTAGTTAATAGATAGAAATGTCGGATCTAGTAGAATCCCTCAGAGATATGATTGACAGAACCAACATAAGGAATAACAACAATGCCTAAGATGACTATAATATGGACATTTTTGAAGTTTCTTCTTGTATCTTAGCACTTGTGTAGTTTCAGATGTAAATTAAGTTTCAGTTATGAGATTGTATGTTTCTCTTCTGTACTCTACATATGGATATACATGCTTACTCCTATAACCCAGTGAAAAGTAAAATATGTGGGAGAGTAGACTCAGCGGTAACAGCAGCAGACATAGACAAAAATCAGGTATCAACAAGTTTTATCTTGTATGGTTATTTGGTAAAACTGGCAAAAACAAACTGGCAAAAAAATAAAACAAACCCTGCTTGTCTGAGCTGCTAACTAAACACCGGTGCTCTAACTATACGTGTGGCTTGCTTCAGTCACACAGAAATTAAAAAAAACAAAACAGAGGCTGTGGTTCACACGGGTTTCTCACCAGAGGTCAGTCTGTAAGGACAGAACCCGACTCCTCCACTCACCCCCAGGAACTGCCCAGGACTGAGGGCTTGTCAGGCTTTATAGGCCTGTAATGAGGCCCAGCTCCCACCTGTGCATGAGAGCGTCTTCCTGCTGTAGGACAACAAGTGGTTAAAATCCCAGGTGAGGTTTTGCTACAGCCCGTGAGGACCTCACTCACTATACATAAGTGAGGAATCTGGGCGAGACATAGCGTCCTTCCAGGATTTTACTTGTCACAAAGCCACCCCTCACCTCCTGAGTTTATTGTGCCCCAGCCGGTTACCCAGCAGTCCATGCCACCGGGGAAGGTGACGGAGGCCGATGGCAGACAGATGGGCATGATGTACTTGGTGTAGGTGACAGGTCTGGAGAGCTTCACCAGAGCGATGTCTCCTTTGGATCCAGCACTTGTAAACGAGGGATTTACGATGATGTTACTGACACTAGAGATGAATGAATGACCATCTGCCACTGATAACTGGTATCTTCCCAAGTATACGTTGTAGTCAGGTGGATATACAGAGCTGAGAATAAGATATGATAAACTGTATATAGACTGTAATGATACAAAAAATTATATAAAGTGTACAATGTAGTAACTAGATCTATCTATCTATCTATCTATCTATCTATCTATCTATCTATCTATCTCCTATCTATCTATCTATCTATCTATCTATCTCCTATGTATCTATCTATCTATCTATCTATCTATCTCCTATCTATCTATCTATCTATCTATCTATCATCTATCTATCTATCTATCTATCTATCTCATATCTATCTATCTATCTATCTATCTAGCTAGCTAGTTCATGTATAGTAGATATATTATCATATATAACACTTACTTTTCAAAGCAGTGAGCGGCAGTCAGGACCCACTGGCTGGAGATCAAGGACCCACCACAGATATGAGAGCCCCGGTACCGCAGACTGATCTGCCAGGGCCATTCTCCATCCGCAGCGTCCGTGCCCCCTACTATCCGGTTATTGACTACTGGAGATCCGCACACAGGAGGGGAGGGAGTTGCTGGAATGAAAAAAAAAACATAATAAAAAGGCAGAACAAGAAAGGTGAAATTGTATAAATTACAAGATTCGCACACAGGTGAGGACGTGGTCGTGGTATAACTGGTCACTGGATCAACTTACAGAAATACAAAGGATAAAAAAAATCATAGTGGAGGGGTCCTGGTTGGCCATTTCTGTTATGGGGATTATTGACTACTTGTAAATGGTTTGTGATTAGGGTTGAGTCGATCTTGAGATTTCAGGATCAATTTTAAAATCTGATTTCATTTTCCAGCCGATCAAGATTTCAATCGTGATTGTGAAATTTGCTCAATAGCCGATTGGGATCCGATCTTTCCCTATCCCGATTGCTGAAGCCTATTAATGATATATACATGAACGGGGTTGAGCCGTTCTGGAGATAACTTCTGACCTCGATCCTGCTGGAAAAAATTGGGATCAGAATTCCAATCGCAATCGTGAAATTTACTCGATCGCCGATTGGAATCCGATCTTTTCCGATCCCGATCGCTCAACCCTATTTGTGATGGAAGTTGAAGAAATAACAAAAAATAGAAGGTAGAGGAAATAATCTAGAAAAAAATTAGTCTACCCATGATAGTCTTGGCATCATTTAGCATCTCCTGCTTACCTGTAGATGTAAAGTTTCCAAAAACTGTGTCACATGCAAGGGAAGGTGGAGGAATATTTACAAGGTCAGTGAAAGTCACATCTGGCACCAACATCCGGATCCATGATGTATAGGCCGGTACCAGGGTGTACACCCCAGGGCGATATGATACAGCACAGCCAAACCCCCAGCTTACAACTCCAGCTAGGTACCAGGCACCCCGTACTTTACACACTAGGGGTCCCCCAGAGTCTCCCTGGAAGACAACAATGATTCTACTGAAATCTCCAGCGATCAATATTTTCAGAACAGAACAAACAGATCAGTGAATCAGAGTCAGAGGAAATGATGAAAATAGAGAAAAATTCACTCTGATAAAACTATAAAGGTGAAACTTCACACTTTGCCGGGACTATCTGCTCATTGACTTCTTTTCTTGGTCCTGTCCAGACACTTTCCTCTATTTCCTGTAATAGGACACATGATCTGCCCATCCCATAATAATCTACACTACGAATGCTCCACATATATTATTTGTTTTAGATACTTTTTTTCCACCTCGTTCAACAAGGGGGTATGGCCTAGTGGGGTGGACCCAAATTTACCATTGTGGTTCCAACTACACACTGTCATAAATCTGGTGCATCTTTGGTGTGTATAGTTTGGGCTAAAAGTTTTCAACTTGCTAGACATGTTGGTGTAAATTTCCCGAAAAAGGGGCATGGCTTAAATGTGTCAAAATGTGCCAAAAATACACCAAAATTGTGTTGTAAAAATGTATCTCAAAATAAGCCATCTAGAATTTGGTGTAAACTTCAACTAGATAATAAAGAATGCATCAGAGTTACCATCCAGCTCCAGTCACTGTGATAAATCTGGCACATTTGTCGACTTTCTGATCTAAATTCACAGTCTATTAGACAGGGTTAGTGAATCTGCCCCATTCTAATATCTTACTTTATCTTGTGTATTAATCGTTATTACACATCAAAGAGGCCTACAGAAATCTTCAATAGAAAGTGGTGGCCTCATTTATCATGCTTGTACTTACCTGGCAGGAGTCCTTGCCTCCTTCTTTGTAACCAGAACATATCATGCCATCCAGTATGATGGGTGTGCTGCTGTTGGAGTCCACATGGTAATAGTAATCACATGTTGTTCGGTCAATGATCGGAGTCATCACCTTCTGGAGAGTCTTAGGGTACGGTAAGTTCACTAAGAAATAGAGAGAATTAAGGTCTGGGAATAATTTTTTCAACAAGGAGATGAAAGTTCAGTCAGTCGTTTTTTGCTGTGGCGTATTCACAACCTGAGGCTTCAGCCTAATACTTAAGACCTAAGACAGCCTGACACTTATACCTAGTTGACATTTTCCGTATAGGAATAATAAGGACAAGAGGTGCAGAAAAAAAATGCCAATGCACAATGCTTTTTCTCTGTGGCTCGACTTAGCGTAAAAGTGGAGTGACTGTGGGGCCACACGGTGGCTCAGTGGTTAGCACTGCAGCCTTGCTGCGCTGGAGTCCTGGTGTTCAAATCCCGCCAAGGGCAAAAAACCATCTGCAAGGAGTTTGTATGTTCTCCCCGTGTTTGCATGGATTTCCATCCCATATTCCAAAAAAAGACATACTGATAGGGAAAAATGTACATTGTGAGCCCTATGTGGGGCTCATAATCTACATTTAAAAAAAAAAAAAAAAAAAAAGGAGTGACTGTTGACAAAAAATTCAAAATGTTGCAAAATTTTTGTGCAAATAACCTTAAAAAGTTGAATATTTCTATTTTGCAACCTTGCACACCAGAATTCTACAGACTTGATAAAAAATTGAGCACTAGGGTTGAGCGATCGGGATCGGAAAAGCTTGGATCCCAATCAACGTTCAAGCAAATTTCACGATTGAGATTGGGATTGGGATTGGCTGGAAAATGATAGAAAATCGGATTTTGAAATCTCAAGATCGGCTCAACCCTAAAAGTGACTTTTCCCATACAGAAGTATTGACTAGGGTTGAGAGATAGGTGATCGAACAAAGCTGCTGTGTTTTCGCACCGCCCTCAGTAGCTCTTTTCCCATTAAAATTGTTTTTACTCCATAATAACAAAGTGGGCATATTTGGTACTGAGGGGTAATAATTCATACTATAAAATGTTTTATTCTGCACGGTGGATTCCATAAAAATAAATAAAACAAATATAAAATTTCTGTATTTTGTCATATAGTCTCCAAAAAATAAAATACATAATATGTGATGAAAAAGTCATGTGTAACTTAAAATATTACTAATAGAAACTACAGCCACCCTGAAAAATAGAAGCCCCTTCTCAATTCCATCAAGTCAAGCCATTCCTGGCTTTAACTTTAAAAACCACAGCAAAATTTGCAACAAATTCTGTGTTTCCACGACGTGGGGCCTTAGCCTAACACTGCAAGGACGTATATCTAGGTCTTTGCCGTGTTAACAGTGTACCTTCTGTAAAACATCAGTGGGTGGTTTGAAAGTAGTTAAGTAGTCTGTGTCTTTGGGGTGTAAAATTTTTAACCAGTGTAATAATTTGGCTCCTAAACTCAATAACTGCTCCTAAAGCCGCCCCTCACCTCCTGAGTTTATTGTGCCCCAGCCGGTTACCCAGCATTCCATGCCACAGGGGAGGGTGACGGAGGCCGATGGCAGACAGATGGGCATGATGTACTTGGTGTAGGTGACAGGACTGGAGAGCTTCACCAGAGCGATGTCCCCTTTGGATCCAACACCAGTATACCAGGGATGTTTGATGATGCGACTAACACTAGAGATGACGGTATGATTATCCGGCACTGATAACTGGTACGTCCCCAGGTATACGGTGTAGTCAGGTGGAGAAACAGAGCTGGGAATGATAAGATGTGATGATCATATACAATGTAATGTGACACAATATAATACAATATTCCCTTATCTATATCATGTATAATAGATGTATTATCATATATAACACTTACTATGCAAAGCAGTGAGCGGCAGTCAGGACCCACTGGCTGGAGATCAAGGACCCACCACAGATATGAGAGCCCTGGTACCGCAGACTGACCTGCCAGGGCCATTCTCCATCCGCAGCGTCTGTGCCCCCTACTATCCGGTTATTGACCAATGGAGATCCGCACACAGGTGGGGAGGGGGTCGCTGAAATTAAATAAAATCATGATAAACAGATCAAGAAAAGTGAAATTGTATAAATTACAAAACCAGAGGAATCCATTCTCTCTCTATGATCTTTGGAGCTTGAAATCAGCAAATCAGTGCAATGTACAGAATGGGTAATTGTCTCATCTCCTTCCATTACAGGGTTAATCAGGGTAAATATTGCAATAAGGATTTATTTCTATTTCTTTTTTGCTTTTTCGTTAAAGCTCAGGTAAAAAAAAAAAATTCAGTCTTCTCATAAGAAGCATCTTTTTGGGTCTTGGTATCCTAGTAGCGTCTTCTTACCTGGTGATGTAGAGTTCTCAACACCTGTGCCACAGACAAGGGAAGGTGGAGGAATATTTACAAGGTCAGTGAAGATCACATCTGGCACGTAGCTCTGGATCCATGATGTATAGGCTGTAACCAAGGTGTACACCACAGGGCGAAATGATAGAGCACAACCAACTGCCCAACTTACAACTCCAGCTTGGTACCAGGCGCCCTGTACCTTACACACTAGGGGTCCCCCGGAGTCTCCCTGGAAGACATTGATAATTCAGCTGAGTAGAATTCACAAAATATCTCCAAACCGCTGCTCTGTGATATACATATGATAGGACTCCGCACCCAGTGTATGCTATCTAGTGTCTGATATATAATGTGACTGCTTGGCTAGACTTTTAGAGTTTTTCTCTTCCTTTTTTATTCTTATTATTATAGGTTAAGTTTTATTTCTCCTGTCTGTGACAATCTCCTTATTGAGGAACTTTCCCACTATCATTATATAATCTGATAGTTGACCCAAAGGCAAAAATGAATATTTGGAAGGCTACGAACACGCTCTGATAGGAATAAGTGTGGTAGAGACGGTCAACTTGAAAATACTCATTTATTTCATTTCTATTTTATCATTCATTTTTGCCTTCCGTCTACCTACTAGATGCGGAGAAGTACAGTACGAGACGTGTCATGTAGAGGCCGGGACTCCTGGCAGCTAACGTGAGTCTGTTTTTACTGAGATAAACAAATTTATTCTGCAATTTTCTTACATCTTTAAGGTAGATTGTTTCCTTGTCATTTAAAGAGTGTCACCAGAACCCAGAATGTCACCCCAGCCCCACAGATACACTGCCTGGCCAAAAAAAAAGTTGCTAGTGTTAATATTTAGTTGGGCTACCATGAGCACGAATAACAGCACGCATCTGTCTCGGCATGGAGTCTATAATGTTCTGTAGTGTAGACTCAGGGATTTTGATCCAATTCTCGAGTATCAGGAAGCCCAGGTTACGCATTTAACAGTACAACTGTGACATGACCTCCTAGGCAACTATTATCAGAAAACCATATTCCCTTTGACGTTTGGCTTAAAGACACCAGGTCTGGGTTTTGTATATTCAGAGGTATTTCAATACATAACTCCAAGATGCCCCCCTGCTGGAATAATAAGGTTAGCACAGGTATGTTAATGGAGCTAGACATGAAACAACAAAAGGCTTTCATTACATATAAAACAATCCACATTCCTTCAGGTAAACAGACACAACTGCCACTCACCAAGGAAAAATACATAACTGGAGTATACATAGCTGGGCGTCTCTTACCCTCATACTGCCCCCTAGACAGTAATATGTTAGCTTTAGTTTCCATCCGAACTTTGCAAAAGTTTCAGGCTCAGCCTGAACCCAAAATTTTTCGGTTCATCACCAACAAAGTGCTATTATACTCTGGGCCCTCCTCAGACCCGATAGTACGGTACAATAAGAGTGGGGGAGGTGAATAAAAATAACAAACACTTCTACTCATCTTGTGTCACCTCTCCTGGACATCTTTGCAGCATCCAGCAGTACCCAATATCCTCTTCAGGCCTCCGTCTGACATCACACACCACAGGGGTTGCTGCTGAGACCCATGATTAGTCTTCAGTGGTCATGTGGGTAGCTTCAAGCTTCATTATGCTCAGCAAGCTAAATCACAGGCCTTAGCATTGACCCTGGGGCACATGACGGTAGACACAGATCGAAAGAAGCCTGTGGAGGAAACTGAGGGACTGTTGAATGCACAAGAGAAGTGATTATAACTATAGTTTTTAATCACCTCTGCTGGTTCAATTTCTACCTATTCAATTATTTCAACAAGCAGTGTCCAATATAGTTACTCATCAATTTCCACTCCTGTTGCCTCTGGCCTCCACTTCTGTCTTTTGGGCTCAGACACTGAAGAACACTGCAGTGCCCCCTGGAGGAGGAAGTGCAGGCTGGACTGGATAGGAGCAATGATTGTTGAGTAAAATTATGGACACTCCCTGTTGGAATAAACCAATAGGTAGCAGCCAATTTAAAAAAATGCCGCCTCTCAGTTTCTGCCAGAAGGTGCCGCCTAAGGCTGTTGCCTCAGGTTGCCTCATGGTAGAATGCAGAATACATGGATACATTTCCCAATGTACAATATGTCCAGTTCCAGTTCTTTCAACACTATACAATTGTGCAATGGTTTGTTTGTACTTACCTGACAGGCATCCTCGCCTCCAACTAAGTAACCAGAACAAATCATGTCATCCTGGATGATGGTTTTACTGCTGTTGTTGTTGGAGTACATATGGTAGTAGCCATCACATGTTGCTCGGTCAATGATTGGAGTCATCACCTTCTGGAGAGTCTTTGGGTATGGTAAACTGACTAGAATAACAATGGATCCAAATTAGAAGAACTACAAACCAGGAATATCTCAATAAGCAGATAATGATGTCAGAGCTCAGTCAAAGCTTACACAGCAAGAATACGACTCCATAGTAGAGAACCAAAGGCAAGGCTCGCTATAGGGGAGAATATCTCTTTATTATGGCACCTGAAAGAAAAATCCATATGCCCCTGCAATAGATTAGAATGAAAGGAGGTATTGAATGGACTCATAGACTACTGGGGGCTTATTAATTTTGGTGGAAGAAATAAGATGAAGTTAATAGTAAATTACTGGGTAAGACTGCCACTGAAAGAGACTACGGGATTTTGGTGGAAAGTAAATTTACCTTTAGTGACTAGTGCCAGGCAGCTCCAGCCAAGGCAAATACAATTATGGGATCCATCAGGCAAGTCCTAGACGCTCATGACAAGAGCATAGTTATATCTTTATACAAATTACTAGTACGGCCAAACATAGACTTTTGTGGGTGCCTGTGTACAAGAAGGACATAACTGAAGTAGAGAGAGTTCAGAGAAGGTGACCAAGACAATTAGGGGAATGGGTGGCTTGGAGGACAGAGACAGAATAACAAACTTGGGGTTATTCAGTTTTGAGGAAAGTCTATGGTAGACTATGAAGACAATGGAGCTTACTGCCATAGGATGTGCTAATGGTTGATTCATTGTGCATACTCAAAATGGACCTAGATGTCTTTCTTGAGCAAAAAAATATTACGGGTTATGGTTTTTAAATTTTTGGTGAAGAAAAGTTGATCCAGGGTCTTATACTGATTGCCATATTGGAGTCTAAAAGGATTCTTGCCCCTGACATGAAGCAATTGGCCTAAGCCTTATGGGGTTTTTTGCCTTCCTCAGAATCAACACTGTAGGGTTATAGGGTGGCCTTGATGGACCTTTGTCTTCATCCAACCTCATCTACTACATTACTTTTTTACTGACTGGACCTGCCCATGAGCAATCAAAAAAGGGAGGAGCAATGAAGTAACATATTATCAACGAATGTTTTTGTGTATGTGCCCTTATGTTCTTGATGTCCAGCCCTCCAAAGTCATCTTTTACAGCCTTCATCCACATCTGCCTTCTGTTACCACATACCTCCTTTACTCCATGTGCCAGTCAATGATGGCCGTAATAGGGCCAGTGGCAGCCACAGATTTTTGTTAAATCTTAAAGGGGCTTTCTAGGACCACGTGTAGTGTATAATTGCACATTTTCACGTACATGGCCCTGTCCCTGCCTATCTGCATAGGTTACACATGTGAGTGCTTTGCACCGATTGTCCTAATCTTCAGTGATGTGTCTGTCTCTTCAGTTCTCTGCTCTACTCTAATTTCCAGGTAGAGGAGAGGACAGTTACGTATCTGCTTGGAAGAGGGAATGAGGTGGGACTTGGGATGGAAAACAGAGTGGGGATGGATTTGGACGTTTCCTTGTACTGACTTCTGAACCAGAACAAGATGGATGGAATTCTAACAAATCCTATCCACGCATTGCAGAAAAATATGAGCAGTGAAAATGTGTCAGTTTCCAAAACCATTGCAGCATGTCAATTATACCTACAGAAATAATGGTGGTTTAAGGGGCCACATGGTGGCTCAGTGGTTAGCACTGCAGCCTTGCAGCGCTGGAGTCCTTGGTTCGAATCACGCCAAGGGCAAAAAACAATCTGCAAGGAGTTTGTATGTTCTCCCCGTGTTTGCGTGGATTTCCATCCCATACTCCAAAGACATACTGATAGGGAAAAATGTAGATTGTGAGCCCTACGTGGGCTCACAATCTACAAAAAAAAAAAGAAATAATGGTGGTTTTACCTATAGGTATAATGGAAACAGAAAGTCTGCAGAGGAAACATCTGCAGACTTTCTTGGAAATTAAAGCTGATAGGCACAGCCGACATGCTGAGATTTCCAAAACTGTGACGGTTTTGGAAATCGCAGCATGTCTATTATACCTATTGAAGTGGCAGTGGTTTTCCTATATGTATAATGGAAGCAGAAAGTCCACACAGGAAACTTCTGCTCACTTTCTGTGAAAAGCGCTGTGGGAAAAACGTCGCCGCAGCACTTTTTACTACGGCCCACTACGTGGGGCCTTAGCCTAAAGTTCACATCTGTACAATCATTGCTAAGCTCATCAACAATTCATAAGGTCAGACCTCACCTCCAAAGAATACATTTCCCCAGCCGGTTACCCAGCATTCCATGCCACACGGGAAGGTGACGGAGGCCGATGGCAGACAGATGGGCATGATGTACTTGGTGTAGGTGACAGGACTGGAGAGCTTCACCAGAGCGATGTCGCCTTTGGTTGTAACACCGGCATACATTGTGTTTACGATGATGCGACTAACATTAGAGATGACGGTATGATTATCCATCACTGATAGCTTGTATCTCCCCAAGTATACGGTGTAGTCAGGTGGAGAGACAGAACTGGGAATGAAATGATAGGATGTGATGAACATATAAAATGGAAACTGATATAACACAATAATATACAATGGGCAGATTTACTAATCCTGTCTAATATTTATATTTACAACAGTCTAAAGTGTGCAAAATATATTGCAGTGGCTGATGCTGAGTAGTACATTGCCATATCTTGTCCCACCTATTGACTCAATTACTTTGTGACAAAATTCTGTGCCAAATGTACATTTTATCAGCATTTACATTTCCCTTTCCTGGGCCCAGACCACCATGAAGACTTGTTCATAACCTGTCTGTGAAAAAAACCAGTCTGTGGGGTTCGCGTGCCCGTGGCCTTCCTTACCAATCTCCACTCCTAATGTGTTGGGCCCTATGGCAGCAGCTACCGTTGCTGCCCCGGTATTTACGCCACTGGTTGTACAGCAAAGTTTGACATACAACATCCATCTTATTGTGAATCTATGAGTATTTGTAATTATTAGATGTAAAAGGAAATGTCAATATTCAATCTTTTAATGAACCTTAAAAAAAAACGAGTAGTATTCGATCGAATATCTCCCTGCCATAGGTATGCGTTTAAGCGGGCGAACACCAAGGGGTTAAGCGCATCGAATATTCGGTGTTCGGGCCGCTTACACGCATACCTATGGCCGGGAGGTATTCGATCGAATACTACTCGCTCATCTCTACTTGCTAACGGTCCGCTTAAAAACCCATTCATTTCAATACGTTTTTAAAGCAATCCGCAGGTGTCCGTTTGCGGCGTTTCTGTCTGTCATGACATCGTTATTTTTCACGTCTGTGAAAAAAACGAACATGTGACGGAATTGACATAAACGGCCACTAACGGACAACAGATAAAAATCACATTGAAATCAATGAAATTTTTAACGAAATTGTGACGCTTCTGCTAGTGTCCATTGTTAAAATCTTCCTTCAGGCTAAGGCCCCACATCCGAAAAACGTGAATTTTCAGGGCTGAAAAAAAAGCCTCCCATTGACTTCAATGGGTGCCCCTAGTTTCCAGTTTCCTAGTTTCCACTAGTGGGGAAAAAAAGCTAGCAGAACCCAATGAAACCAATGGAAGGCTTTTATTTTAGCGCTGAAAATTCAGCACCAAATAAAGCGCCATTTTCCTTGTGAATGGACCCAAAAACAGGATTTGAAGCAACCTGTGGGAATGACAGAGGAGCTGTAAAATACTTTTAAAAAAGCGCATACTTCTGGCGCTCTATTGTATCCCGCCAGTGCCCTTTCTGTCTCATGCCATTACAGCTTCACCCAATCAGAGGCATCAGCAGTCGTGGGAGAAGGACCAGAGACGTCATTCACATACATCACCAGTTCCTTACCAGCAACCCATGAGGCTCCTGATTGGTTTCATTGGTCACAATAGTCTCAGGGCTTCAGGCAAAGCGGCACAAGTCTGAAAGGACACAGAAGTCGTACAACCGAGTGCCAAGGATGGTTGAGTATGGTTGCTCTAAGTCCTTGGCAGCCCCATTAAATTGACAGCCCCATTAAGGGATTAAAGAACGTGAACTTGTCTTTAGCCTAAAAGGGCTTTCAGGTATTTGATATTGAATGAACGGTCCTTAAAACTAGTTATCAATTGGAGGTCCAACATATCGGACTATATAGTGGATGGAGCCAGAAGCAGACAGCTCCATCTACTGTGTAGTCACAGTAGTCTGATATTGCAATACAGCTCGAATTCACTTCCATAGGAGCTAAGCTGCATCAGAAATGTCTATTACACCATAGATATAGCCATCTGCTAACAGCTCTGTCCACTGTATAGCTCTGCTGCACTGTCTCTCTATATGAGCCTCTGGACCTACTGCTCTGATATTGAAGGCCAATTCTAAGGACAGTTCATCAAAAACTCTTCAAGTGTCCTACACAAACCTCCAATTAAAATCACAAGATAATTGTCCTGCTATGGTTTTCCCATCGTGTCATGTCTGCCATGTAATAATCACTGTACTCACTATATAAAGCAATGAGCTGCGGTCATCACCCACTGGTGGGAGATCAGGGAACCTCCACATATAAAATAGCCCTGGTACCACAGGCTGACCTGCCAGGGCCATTCTCCATCCACAGCGTCTGTGCCCCCGACTATCCTGCTGGAGATTACTGGCGATCCACACACCCGGGGCAAGGAGGTTGTGTCAATGGAAGAAGGAGGAACTGTAATATCCAAAAGAAGAAACAAATCATATTAAGTGTCATGGCCTCATTATTTCTATATCTCTCCTTATATACAGTAAATGTCCAGAGTATTAAAAAGGACAGTATCAAACATGTTGTTACTATGATATTTTTGAGATATATTACTCACCAATGAAGAACATTATCAGTAGTGTAAGAAGCATTGCCTTGTGTTTGCTCCACAGCAGGGAGCTCATGGCCTTGGTGTAGAGGGAGAACCTCACTGAGACACGAAGACCTACGGACTCATAACCCATATATATATATATATATTTAGGACTCCTCCTACTTGTTCACCGAAGAAACTGACTGGACCTATTAAATTGTCAGCTAAGATACTGCACATAGTATTAGTATTAGTCCAGAAAGACGAGTTTTTAGTCAGTTTAATGCCTTAAGGCCAGAAAAGTTTGGAATGTATCTACTGCGTCATCTACAGAAAGCTTCTAAGTCATGTTCGCTACTCTTACTCTTGACGATCCTTGTTGAAATATTTTCTTTTACTTTTAAAGAATCTATCACATGATATCAATTGTTATCTCAAAAATATGAGATTGAGGCTAGGTTCACACTAGCGTTCGGCACTCCGTTCTCAGGTTTCGGTCTGTCAGGCTGAGTCCGGCCGTGAGCGCTGGTGAGCGTTTTATGCTCTCCGCGGCGAAACCGTTTTGTTTCGACTCTGTGTCCGGTTTTAAAAAAACGGTTTTGCCGCGGAGGGCATAAAATGCTCATGGGCGCTCACGGCCGGACACTTTTCAAACCCATTCAAATGAATGGGCTTGAGAGATGCCGGCAGGTTTCCCTCTCTTGCCCAGGAAACGGAAACCTGCAGAACGGACTCCCGGGCGCAGATGTGAACGAGCCCTTAGACAGATTTGTTTTGGGTGAGATTTGCTTGATTCGGGCCTCAACTTCATCTCAGTGATCCAAATAACCATTGGTTCAGTTTAGTTAAAAACCAAACACAACTTGAGATGAACCAATTCATCTCTACCCACAATGAAAGATTTAGAAATGTATTGATATACAGTGAAGGTAATAAGTATGTGACCCCTCGCTGACTTTGTAAATTTGCCCACTAACAAAGACATGAACAGTCTATAATGTTAAGGGTATGCTCATTTTAACAGTGAGAGACAGAATATCAGAAGTAAAATCCAGAAAATCACATTGTATACATTTATTTACATTGTTCTGAGAGAAATAAGTATTTGTTCCCTCTGGCAAACAAGACTTCATACTTGATGGCAAAACACTTGTTGGCGTACAAAGAAGTCAGACGTTTTTGTAGTTGATGAGGTTTGCGAATGTCAGGAGGAATTTTGGTCCATTCCTCTTTGCAGACTATCTCTAAATCATTAAGATTTTGAGGCTGTCAAAAAGGCAGAGGGAAGGAGGTTGTCACTCAAATTTTGTCTCATCTGACCACAGCACCTTCTCCGAATCACTCTCGGAATCATCCAGATTGGTCAGATGAGACAAAAATTGAGCTCTTTGGCATTAACTCAACTCGCTGTGTTTGGAGGAAGAGAATTGCTGCCTATGACCAAAGAACTCCATCCCCACTGCCAAGCATGGAGGTGGAAACATTATATTTTGGGGGTATTTCTCTGCTAAGGGCACAGAATGAATGGGAGAATGGATGGAGCCAAGTACCATAAAATCCGAGTGATAACCTCTTCACCTCAACCAGGACATTAAAAATGGATCATGGCTGGGTCTTCCAGCAGGACAATGACCCAACATATACAGCCAAGGCAACAAAGGAGCGGCTCAAGAAGAAGCACATAAAGGTCATGGGCCATTCACCAGACCTTAACCCCAAAGAAAACTTATAAAGGGAGCTGAAGCTCTGAGTTGCCAAGCGACAGCCTCAAAATCTTAGGGTGCATTCACACTACTGATACGCTGCCTGATTCTGAATGTTAAAACACGTTCAGAATCAGCGTGTATAAAGCAGTTCCATTCATTTCTATGGGAGCCGGCCTACGAGCACTCCCCATTGAAATGAATGGGCTGCTTCTTTCACTGCGAGCAGTCCCATTGAAGTGAATGGGAAGTGCCGGCGTATACGGCTAGCTCTGCTCATGCCGAGCCGTACACGCGAGTACTTCCCATTCACTTCAATGGGAGCGCTCGTAGTGAAAAAAGCAGCCCATTCATTTCAATGAGGAGCGCTCATATGCCGGCTCCCATAGAAATGAATGGAAACTGCTTTATACGCACTGATTCTGAACGTGTTTTAACATTCAGAATCAGGCAGCGTATCTGTAGTGTGAATGCACCCTTATTGATTAATAGATGATCTGCAAAGAGGAGTGGACCTCCTGACAAATGAAGATCTGGGATATAGTTTTAAATCCACCTTTGGTAGGCTGAAGTGAGTGTTTTTCTGCACCTCCCATGGCCCGTGATTACTATATTCTTAGGGTGCATTCACACGGAGTAACGTGCCGCGTGACCTGGCACGTATACGCCATATAAGATTTTGAGCACCGTATATGCTCCCATTGATTTCAATGGGAGCTTGGATCGTATACACCGCGTTATTTTGTGGCCATGATTTTGCGGCCACAAAATCACGGCCGCAAAATAACGCGGCATATACGAGATGTAGCTGCTACCCCAATAGTTACGCCCCTGTCGAGTATCTTTAGATCTTACCCTACAGGTATACATTTTTAGAAAATTGGGCATTAACAATTCTGGAATTGTTTTAACTGTATTTACAGCTAGAAATTTGTGGCACATATCTTGCAGGATTCAGAGCACCAGAGGGTGCACCATATATACAAGGGACCCCCAAAGGGGTAAGGGGTCTTGCACGTGACTTATCCTGAAGTAAAGCAATGTACATCATGACTGGGATGTTTCTCTGCTATGTGTCCATGGGAGTGACCATGGTTGTTATGAGACGAGGTAACAGAAAGAAATTCCCAACCAGAGAGAAGAATGGGTGTTTATTCTTCACACAGTTTCACCTGGTATTGTTACATGGTGACCTTTAGAGATAAGCAAACAGTGAAATATTCGAGATTCGATATTCGTTTCGAGTAGAGCCTCAATATTCGACTACTCGATCGAATATCGAATCCCATTATAGTCTATGGGAAAAAATGCTCGTTTCAGGGGAAACCACTATTTGACTAAAGGAGAGTCACCAAGTCCACGAATAGCAGGAGGAGAGTGTTTAGGAGGAGCCATTATAGTCTATGGGGACCGTGCGCTTTAACTGCACAGTGCTTGCAGTTGCGCTGATAAAAAAGTCAGCTCCCTCGTAACAGCAAGCTGCCAGCTCTCCCGACTAGCAAGGACGAGCCTGCTGCAGAACCAGCGTTGATTTGCTGCAGGCTCGTCCTTGCTAGTCAGGAGAGCTGGCAGGTTGCTGTTACGAGGGAGCTTACTTTTTCTCATAGGAATGAATAGACCAGCGTTGATTGGCCAGTGTACAGAATTCGGCCAATCAACGCTGGTTCTGCCGGAGGCTCAACTGTGAGGAGGCGGAGTCTAAGATCGGACCACAGCAGTCTCCATTGTGGTCCGATCTTAGACTCCGCCTCCTCATAGATGAGCCTCCGGCAGGACCAGTATTGATTGGCCGAATGCTGTACACTGGCCAATCAACGCTGGTCTATTCATTTCTATGAGAAAAAGTAAGCTCCCTCGTAACAGCAAGCTGCCAGCTCTCCTGACTAGGAAGGACGAGCCTGCTACACTGTATAGCCTTTGGCCAATCAACGCTGGCTCTGAATCGAATATTTACTGCAAATAGCTAGTAGTATTCGATCGAGTACAAATATTTCGAATACCGTAGTATTTGATCGAATATTACTCACTCATCTCTAGTGACCTTCCTTTGTTCTCTATAATCCTCAGTAGGGATCAGATACCATTGTGCATAGATTCTAAATTTTATTTAATTTTATATTTATATTGATATATTGTGCTTTTTGTCCTCCTCTCTTTGCTACTTGATCATTTTGTTTATTTAGCTATGCTTTAATATTAGGTAATAATTTTTATTATTATTGTGTTATTTTATAGCCCCGACATATTCCACTGCACTTGACAAATCACAGGATATATGAACAGACAATCTCAGACATTATAATGTGACAAAGAATTACGTGTCAAACAATAGTAGTGAGGATCCTGCTTGTGCGAGCTCGTAAGGGGGTATTTATCAAGCCTCTTGAACCTATTTTCTTCAGATTTTAAAGTTCTTTTTTGCTGTGTGCTGTGGTAAGCAGCCTGAAGAAGGGACCTTTTTAGTAGTCCCGAAAGCTCGCAATATGTCATCATTTTTAGTTAGCCATTAAAAAAAGGTATCAACTACTGAAGAAATATAAAAAAAAATTATATTTCAATACAATGGTGAAGCAGTGAGCTGTCTGTGAGGAAACTGGGAGGGCAACATTGGTTGTCATGAGACCAGAGAGAAGATTAGGTGTTCATTCTTCACAGTTTCTTTGCACAATTTTTGTAAGTATATTTCTTCGTTCTTCTCTGACATCTTTTGTTAATTTGTTCCATTATACTGTGGTGGCTCCAGGAAATGGATTTTGCACTGGTGGAGTAACTCGCTGAGAACTTTATCCTATAAGGGCATCTGAAGGAGGACATTACAACGTGGGGGCGATTTGGAGTACTTTATACTGTGGGGGCAACTGGATGGGGACATTAAGCTGTAAGGGCAACTGGATCGGTACTTTATGTTGTAGCCCCAACTGGAGGGGATATTAATCTGTAAGGGCAACTGGAAGGGGACATTAAATTGTGGGGATAACTTGAGGGGTAGTTTATGCTGTGGTGGCAACTGAAGGGGTAGATTAAACTGTGGGGGCGACTGGGTTATAGTTTATGCTGTGGTGGCAACTGGAGGGGTACTTTATTTTTGAGGGGGACACTAAATTGTAGGGGCAATGGGTGGGGTATTTTATACTGTGGCAGAAACTGGAGGGGGATATTAAACTGTGGGGGAAACTGGAAGAGAACATTAAAATGTGGGGCACCAGGAGAGGGACTTTATACTGTGAGGGCAACTGTGGGGGAGCATTATAATGTGGGGGCATACCATGTCAGGGCCACTGTAGAGTAGGGTTGAGCCGATCTTGACTTTTCAGGATCGATTTTCAAATCTGATTTCCGATCATTTTTCATTCGAACTCGATCTCGATCCCAATTCTGATCCCAATGCAAGTCAATGGTATTTTTTTATTAATTGGAGATCGGATTTTAAAAGCAATCCTATTCACTATACAGCATGGAATCTAGCAACTGAACGCTTTAATTGATAGAATCCACGCTGTGTAATGAATCACTAAGTAGCCAGAGGATTTTTTTTTAATCCTCTGGCTACTTAGTCCCCCCTGGTGTCCACTTACCTGCAGAGATGGCTGCTCCAGTGCCCGGTGTTCTTCTTCGCCTCGCTGGTGCTCCACACTGCTCTTCTCGACTCGCTGCCCCCGCCTCCCAGGTTAGGAGAGTGCGGGCGGGTTAGGAGAGTGCGGGCGGGTACTGGGAAGGGAGTCGTCACGTCTCCCCACCCTGTACCCGCCCACACTCTCCTAAGCCACAAACCCCGCCTTCCTAGCTCTTCAAACACTAACCAGGGAGGAGGGGGCAGCGAGGCGAGAAGAGCAGCGTGGAGCGGCAGCGAGGCGAAGAAGAACACCAGACACTGCAGACCAGCCATCTCTGGAGGTAAGTAGCTACTAGAGATGTTAGTTTAGTCTCCTATTAGAATGAATGGAGGCAGCCGGCGCGCAGGGGGTTAAGGCTGTGTGCCGGCTGCTTCCATTCATTCCTATGGAACCGCAGCGGAGCCTTCACACTGAGTATACACTCTGCTGAGAATGAGCGGAGCGTATACTCAATGTGAAGGCTAAGCAAAGCATTGTGGGAAATAGTACCGATCTCGATCCCACCTATAAAGATCGTGTTCGGAATTCCGATCGCGATCGTGAAATTTTCTCGATCGCCGATCGGAATCCGATCTTTTCCAAACACGATCGCTCAACCCTACTGTAGAGGCATCATATTTTGTGAAAGCACAAAGAGAAATTAATGGTAATAGGTGAAGTCAAAGTTGAAATACTGTGTAATTACTGTGCAAGCGGCCATTTTTCTTGTGGCCGCGGGCATGCACAGTTGGCTTTGCCCTAGGTCCGAGGCCTAGAAGTTACGAGCCACTGCCGAAGAAGACGCGGTGAAGACCTCGTTCCAGAAGAAGATGGAGGCGGCGCTCCCCAGTGCTGCGAGAGAACTTATTTACATACCGACAAAAAATGGATTTTCAAGCGAACGCTGGCGCGGAGAAGACAACGAAAGGTAGGAGAAGAATAGCTTTTCTTAAGTGTTATGAGGAAAAAATTGTGATTGAATGATAGGATCCCTTTAATTTTCTCCAGGCCTCACTGTATGTAAAACTTGTCCTGAGCATCAGTAAAGCAAAAACATCTGACACACCTTCTGGATTATTGCATATCATGAGACCTACATTCTTCATGTGTGAATCAAGCCCTACCCACTTCCCTTCTTGGATGTATTCTGTAGTTTTTGTGATCATTGTTTACTGTTCAGCAACTATTTCCAAGAGGTCTCCACATTACAAGAAGGTATCTCGAGCATCTGACCTTACAAGACGCACAGGAACAGGAAACGTGCTAGATCTGCAGAGATGAGAATTTTACTTGCACTTACTGAACTTACAAATAAAATTTACTTTCCGGAGAGGAAACAGGAGGTTAAAAAAAAGTCATGACATCATAGAGTACCAAAGGTACCAGTTAGTATAGTCATTCATTTATGACCGCACTCAGCAGCCACCTGCTTGATACCTACTATATACTGTGTCGGACATGGATCCACTAGATAAAATGAGTTTCAGGCACATCCCTAGGAAATAGACCATAGTACCCTTCAAATGCGGGTGTCTTCTGCTGGATCATTATTTTGTTATGTCAGAGGATCCCCTGGTACTCTGGTGGGGGGGGGGGCAGTCCGATACTGACTACATTTATAATATCTGCCAATATTGTGTTAGCAACTCAATGTACAATAACCCAGCCATGGTCGATAGTGTCAGAAGTTCAGACCACCAGAACTGGGAAAAAGCAGATGGCCGTATGGTGCCAACTGATCAAAGGTGAGGTCATTGGTGCAAATGATTGTAAGTTGTGGATGATGAGTCTCCGATGACTTTGATTTTGAGATCTACAGACCTTATAAAAGGTCATCAATTGAAGATCCATGAGGGTCCAACACCTGGCGTAGACGCACGCTGACCTATCATGACCACTCCGCGATCAATGCATCAGTACCCCCCAACTATGTGACTGGAGTAGACGGAGAGCTGCACACTGGAGAGTAGGGTTGAGCGATCGGAATCGGAAAAGATCGGATTCCGATCGGCGATCGAGTAAACTTCACAATCACAATCGGAATTCCGATCCCGATCTTTTCCAGTGGGCTCAACCCTAAAAGTGACTTTTCTCATAGAGAAGCATTGACTAGGGTTGAGCGATCGGGATCGGAAAAGATCGGATTCCAATCGGCGATCGAGCAAATTTCACGATCGGGATCGGCTGGAAAATGATTGGAAATCGGATTTTAAAATTGATCCTGTAATCTCAAGATCGGCTCAACCCTACTGGAGAGGACATTCTGTAAGAAGAGGTGGCGAGGGAATAAAACAGACATGCTATCTACTGCTGGATAAGATGTGGTGCCAATAATTCACCCCACTCCCCAGACATTGTCATTGAAATGATGGGGATTCAATACAGACAATATCAGGTGGAAAATTCTCTAGAGAGTGATCTACATTCATCCCCAAAGTAAGTGAACCCATAATCCAAACCCCCTCCTTCATGTCAGAGAATATTAGACTCACCTCCTTATACTTATTATGATGATGTGTGTGGCGGCTTATTGGAAATACAACTTTTCATGGGCAATTTATGTTCCTTTTGACCACATATGCAATTGAGTTTTCTATTCACCACTGAGCACATTGTAGCCTTCGTAAGAGAACTAGATGTTGCCTAATGCTGAGATTGGTAAAACGTCTTGATAACAGTTATATGTGTGGTATATCACATCTTCAGGTTTGTCACAGGTCTCCTGTCATCGTATCTGCAGTCTATTACAAGCTAGTCCATAGTTGGGTTGCAGTATGTTGTAGAGGAACTTTTCATAAGGAAGAGTTGTCTGGGATTTGTAACAACCTGTATGGCGGCAGGTGGGTGTAAATGGAAAACGAAAATGCTCACCAGTCCCTGGTGCTCCACCGTCCACTGCCGCTGCCCTTTCTGTTGTCCTCACCAGTGACCACTAAGGCTACTCATTGGTCTGAGAAGTCACATGAGCCTCACAGACTCTGGCAATGCAGAGCCAGAACTCCAATCCTTCTGTCTCTTTGTGTAACCCCAGACAGACTGGATGATGTTGAGATCAGGGCTATATATGTGGGGTCATATCATCACTTCCAGGACTCCTCCTCCATAGGGCAAAGGTCACACCAAATAGTGATGAGATTTACATTTCCAAAAGTAAACCATTAACCCCTCCATTTCTGATTCTTACTGTGTAGCCCTTTTTCTCACCTGCCTAAAACCTTTGCACAGTAAAAAAGCATTGGAAAATATAACAGACTTGTAGCAGTGAATGTGGAGGAGCCACTTGCCTCTTATGAAGAACATAGCGAGGAGCACTGACATTGGGGACGTGTCCCCCTTGCTACGCTTCATTATAGCACCCATCACCCTGATGCACATGGCGAGCCCTCCATGCCCTGCAGAGTACCTTGTAAGAGTAAGAATAGTCAGTAGGTAATGGATTCCTCACCATGGTATCTGCTATATACAGAATATTGGGTGTGCTCCTATTATTCTATGTTGGTAATAAGACTGGAAGTTGGACACAAGGCAGAACCTTCAGGTAGACTTCACCACCTACTTTGAAGACCGATGACTGATACTTGGTTTTACTTTTAGGATACTGGGATTGCAACTAGTTTCATCAAAGATATAAAGGGAAATATCAAAAGGACCAGACATGGGGTCTGTCAAGTCAGAGATATCTACAGTTCGGAGACCAGTGCTACCCTTCTCTAGTGTGCCAAGACGGGTCAAGGTAAAGTCTAAGCATGAATGGATTTTCCCATCTGAGTGCAGAATATAAGCTAAAAAATTTAACCAGAGATTTGGCCACTGATGCCACCAGCCTGGGCTGACTGTATACTGGCATCTCTGCCACAAGGACCAACTATCCAATGGACGAAAATGCTCCCCATGAATGTTCCTCTTCCCCATATGGATCAAAATATTATATACACTTAGTCACACTGGGCAATGGAGTGCTATATAAAGGAGACCTTTCTGGCTATTAGGTGGAGACCCAGCTGGACTCTGTTCTGTTCAGACGTCTGACTCCTCCAAGAAGCAGTTGCCGCCTCCTTGAGAATAAGAGGCTTGGTCTGAGTGTGGTAGGGAGAATCGCCTGTAAGACCAAAGTTGTTGGCTAAGCATGCTGTACGTTGTGTGTGCTTAGTCCTAGCCCAGTGTACCGAGAAAAGTAAAGTCTCACTTTAGGGGGATCTGAATTTCTGGTGGTTCTTTTGAGCCCTACATGACTACACTACACCACCAGTCTGTGTGGAGCACGTCCAGCGGAGTCATAGTTGGCATGAGTGTTACATATCCTTTACTTTATAGGATTTTTATGTGATGTGAAATGTAATCAAGTTTTTTGGCATTTAAATACTGACACAAAATATTAGCACATATTTGGAAAATTATTTGACAATTTACATGACATTCGTTCCTATGGGGGGGGGGGGATTTTAGTTACGGTAGAGTTTGTGTCTACAGTTTCCTTCTTACATATGATAGGCCCCAGACCCCAAGTCATTGCAGTTGGTGTTGCTGTTGGTTGTCCAGAGTGGAGGGAGGTTGACACTTTTTATAAAAGTCATGGTGCAAGTGTCAGATGACGCCTGAGAATTTTCTTCTTACACAAACACCAAAATGTTGGGCAACACCACAACCACGACAGCAAGGCTTAATGGTATTTGGAGTCTACTTCCAGCCGAGGTTGCATCTTGATCAGTCTCCTTCGTGGAGTTGAAGACCTGAGATGTTAAATTTGTTTTCTGTGTTGAGAGCGGGCTCGCATTTACCGGAGTTTTTTCAATTTTCTGCTCCTCGACTTTAGGTTGACCAGTATTTTTGTTTATCCAGTCAATAAAGCTGCAGATTTTGGTGTAGACCCCAGGTCTCATTTCACGGGCGCAACCATAACCCCAACTCATAAGTCCACAGAGTTTAGGTTTACCATCATCTAGTTGGCATACTAATGGTCCCCCCGAATCTCCCTGTAGATTACAATATTTTTGATATTAGATTTTATACCAATTTACAGTTTTCGCTATCTACCTCTAAAAGATGAAGGATGCTCACCTGGCAGCCATCTTTTCCGCCTTCTCTTAAGCCAGCACAGATCATGTCGTCTTTTACAAACACATGGGAAGGCGAGGCCTTAATTTTAGCGTGGAACATTTTATTACATTCAGAATTATTGATGAGAGGAATCTGGACCTGCTGTAACGTTTTGGGCTCTTCCAACCTAACTGTAAACAAGGAAAAGAAGTATTAATGCTTCCCTATGAGATGTACGGAGCACAACCTACAAGGGCACGGCCCTTGGGCATTATTACAGTTTTTCTATCAGGGTTAGGGGGATATCGTCACTCCTTGGGGAGTGTGTGGAGAATTATTAAGCCTTTAGCACTCCACTTTGCAAGGGACCATGGGAAGAATATGCAAATCTGTCTTCCATGATGTAATTAGGTAGTCAGGTGCCTCAGTGTTGCAAACCAATAGAGGGCACTCACTGGAATGTGCAAGCCTGGCTTCCCTGATGTAGTCAGGAAGACAGAATCTCAGTGAAATAACCCAATAAAGGCTGCTCCCTTTAACATCATGCTCGACCTTCCAAGAGGCCTTTGTTTTGCAATGATGCTGGGATTATTACCAGGTATAGTCTCTCAACCGAGGGCAGCTGTTTCAATGTTATTGCATCTCGTCAGCCTGGTGTAGAGAAGACTAACCTGGTAGAGGTGAGAGGCTTAGACAGGGTTAGAGGGATATTGTCACTCCTTGGGGTCACTCCATAATTACATAATGGAAGACAGATTTGCATATTCTTCCCATGGTCACTTTTTCTATCATTCATGGAAAATTCCCTCTAGGTTACGTTACATTAATTAAACATGTCTAAAATCCGTCTACTAGAACGCCACCAATCCCCCAAACGGGTGTCCACTACCTGTTGGACATTAAAAATATCTCAGCGAGATGGTTCCCAAGTGTGGTGGCCTCTACGCAAGGAACTAAACAGGACGCCCACGTATTCCAACAGATTGTAAAGATCGGAACAAAGCGTTACTTTGTACTGGAAATCACTGACTTATTTCTGTTACCTTACATCAGTAGGATCCCAAAATCAAAGGGCAGCATTGGCATAGGGTTTTAGGGTTCTTTTCATGTTTTTTTTGTATTTGACTTCCTATAAAACTATCTGGTGCAACCCATTAAGGAAGGAGATGGGTGTGAATGATGACATTTCACATCTTCCTCAGGATTCCCCACAGGTCTGATCATTTCTGGCCCCTATAAAATTCTGCAATAAGGTTACCAGCTGTAGCATTGACTTGCTGCGTTCACTGGTGTGCTATTTTTCACAGCATAAGCAGTTTCCCTCTATTACACACTATGTAGTTCCTGCCTCTCCATATTGCTATGCACTTCCTTCTGTTGCTGATGTAGCTGGGCATGCCCATAGCATGGGTATGCACTTCCTCCCTCTCCCTACAACTTTCAGGGTAAGGGTGCATTCACAAGGAGTAACATGCCGTGTGACCTGGCACGTATACGCCGTGTGAGATTTTGAGCGCCATATACGCTCCCATTGATTTCAATGGGAGTTAGTCTCGTATACGCCGCGTTATTTTGCGGCCGTGATTTTGCGCGGTGTATACGATCCAGGCTCCCATTGAAATCAATGGGAGCATATATGGCGCTCAAAATCTCACACGGCGTATACGTGCCAGGTCACGCGGCACGTTACTCCGTGTGAATGCACCCTAAGGCCCGGTTCACGTCAGCATTTGCGTTTCTCTTCACGGAGTCCCAAGTCCTGTAAGCAGCACATTTCTCTCCGCATGTTTCGTGCAGAAACCGAGCAGAAACCACACGGATGTCATTATAGTCTATGGGGTCCGTGTGGTTTCTTAGGTAATTGCTTTTTTATGCATATAGGTTTCCATTCGGGGGATCCCCAAGTGGACTCCCTGAATGTAAACACAAATGCTAATGTGAACTGGACCTTAGTGTGCACACCTGCCAGTTCCAGGCAGCCCTCACCTATTTGCATCTTCGCAGTCCTCTGCTCGGTGCCTGAGCAATATAGGTTCTCGGCTTAGCTTGTTCCTGTTGGTTTGCCTTGCATACTGCCCATGTATCAAACTTTAGCCGGCATACTTTTTCTGCTCATCCTCATCTTCCCGAGTCCCGTTAATGACCTTGACTTGCCTTTGACTATTAAACACATGATGTCCACCCTGACCATCAGCCTGTCTATGACTCTAAACCAACCTCCCCATAAGCTTTGCCCATATTTGAATATTCTCTTGCTTGTCCCTTGATGCTACTACTGGTGTGTTGCTACCACCTATACTGGGACCAGTTTATGAGGTAGACACCTGGTAGTCTCCCCACAGAGAAGTACAGCTCCCAGTTGAATACTGGGAAGGCTACTTATACAATGCCCTCAGGAGTGGCCGTGATAGCAGCCCTTCACCACTTCTTGATGATTCAGAACTTCCTACGGATTTACGATATCATCTGAACCCTATTATAATTGTGAATTTAAAAGATTTTTGGAAAATTGTTCTCGTCTTTGGTGTTAATATTATGTTTGTCAGTATTAAATTTGGAATGGAAAACTTAAACCTGAAAGGATTATACAAAAAAGTCTTCTTGTTGTTGAGGAGGGTTGGAGGCCTTGCCCGGGTCCTCACACAAAGATCATGTAGTCTATGCATTGTAACTATTAAACAGTGTAGAACCGGCCCACAAGAGTACCAGAGGGTCCTCAAGCGGGCCCACAATAATGGTGCAGCAGAAGACACTCAAATTTATAGGATACTATGGTCTTTTTCCTAAGGTTTCTTGGAAGGTGGGCCCCCAGAATCGTATTATCTGGTGGACCCAATGAACCCCAACCTGCCGCTCACTGTTAGCACATGCTAATAGCAGTGCGGACTGATCATTGCCTTGATTGTTTTTTCAGATTAATAAAATGACCAATTTGTAAAATTGATTCAGAATATTTTGGGTTCTATTGTTTTCTCACCATCTTCATTGACGTCCCCCCAGCCGGTCAGCCAGCACAATGCCCCTTCTGGGTATTCCTGGTCTTGGAATGGCATTGGGATTAACTGGACATTTTCATTAATGGTTGCTGGTATCTCCAGTAGCATTAGTGCCATGTCTGCGCTGGTTCCGTCTCCTTGGTAGTTCTCATGCAGCACGATAGACTGTACTTTGATGTACTGTTTTGTAGGACTCTCACCAGTGATGTTCAGCACCCCCAACAAAACCTGGAAACGACTATGATTTCTGTTCCTGAGATAAAAGTAGGAAAAAGCCACATCAGTGTGTACTACTAAAAAGAGAAACCACAAGTCAACATGCTGGCCATATCTGGTGAACATCTTATATATCCCTCATGTGAATAGGAGACTGTACTCAAGATAAAACAAGTGGGTTGTTCTGCATGTGGCTTACAAACATGTTTTACGCTAGATTCGCACTAGAGTTGGGTCTTCTGTTCCTCTGGTCAGTTTGGGAACCCGAAAAACAGAAATCCAATCTGATTAAAAAGCGTTTACCTGCAGAAACCTGTAGGCCCCATAGACTATAATGGGATCCAACAGGTTTCTGCCCCCAAAATTGGCGAAGAGTAAAGTCCTGCTTGCCTATTTCAAGTGGAATCGGGATTGAGTCCCCGAATGGTCACCCAACACAAATGTGACGGAAGCCTTACATGTTTTTACAGCACTCCATGTGGTCAGGGGGTGCTACTGCAAGTGTAATTTATCAGAAGCATTCATTCAAGAAACTTCATGCCTTCTTAACTACATGTTGACCACCTAATGGAGTTATTTGAAAAAAAATTAAAATTTTAAACACCCCCTAGACCCCAATAGTTTATTATGACTTCATGGGTAAGGGGCACAATAGCCCTGCTTTACTATTGTGGATATGACTAGACAGTGAGATGAACATGGCACATTTTTGGAGCTGTGAGACGCATGTGGAGCATTTTGGTGGGGCTAAAATTTTCCAACATGCTTGAGATGTAGGTGGGGAATCCAAATAAAAAGGAGGCGAAAATTTCACTGAAAATCTGGCACTACTAAGTGTAACCTAGTCAGTCTAAGGATATGCCAGATTTATCATCTAGCGCCAGTCCATAAAACTTTGTGTCATCTACATCAAAATTGACATTATGGAGAGGAAAAACTATTAAAAAAAAATATGTTCGTTATTAAAAAGAAAGGAAACTAGGAAAAAATTTGAGAAACAGGCATATTTCTCCTACTTTATTTTTGTTTGATTTTTTTCCCCCAGATATTAATGGGAATCTGTCAGGGCGATTTGTGATCCTAAACCACCCACAGGTCCTTATGAACCAAGGGTTTGTAACGCTATCCATGACCACTAAGACTCCTCGGGCTCTTCTGTAGGTTCCTCCGCCATCACGTTTTACAGATTTTCTTCTGATGAACCTTATGGGCAATGTTAAGACATCTGAACGTGGACCTGTCTAATCCAAGAAACTACTCCGCGCCAAGTGTGCTAGAAGAGGAAGGAGGTTACAATAAGGAATCTTGTAAGATGGAAGCCAACTCACTTCATACAGTGCGCAGCAGTCACCACCCATTTTGGGAAGATCAGAGCCCCGCTACATACAGAGTAATTGTTAAATAATATAGCAGCCTGGTAGGGCCAGGCCCCCAGCTGAGCATTCTCTCCACCCACGACACGTGTGGAGGGTAAGTCATAGACATAACCTACGAGGAAGAAAATATATAGTGAGTTCTATCTCTAATATCATAGACAAGACATAGAGAAATTGTGATAGATGATACATAGATAGATAGATAGATAGATAGATAGATAGATAGATAGATTTGAGATAGATAGATAGATAGATAGATAGATAGGAGATAGATAGATAGATAGATAGATAGATAGATAGATAGATTTGAGATAGATAGATAGATAGATAGATAGATAGATAGATAGATAGATATTTGAGATAGATAGATAGATAGATAGATAGATAGATAGATAGATAGATAGATAGATATTTGAGATAGATAGATAGATAGATAGATAGATAGATAGATAGGCGATAGATAGATAGATAGATAGATAGATAGATAGATAGATAGATAGATAGATAGAGATTTGAGATAGATAGATAGATAGATAGATATGAGATAGATAGATAGATAGATAGATAGATAGATAGATAGATAGATAGATAGATAGGAGATAGATAGATGATAGATAGATAGATAGATAGATAGATAGATAGATAGATATGAGATAGATAGATAGATAGATAGATAGATAGATAGATAGATAGGAGATAGATAGATAGATAGATAGATGATTGATAGATAGATAGATAGATAGATAGATAGATAGATAGATTTGAGATAGATAGATAGATAGATAGATAGATATGAGATAGATAGATAGATAGATAGATAGATAGATAGATAGGAGATAGATAGATGATAGATAGATAGATAGATAGATAGATAGATAGGAGATAGATAGATAGATAGATAGATAGATAGATTTGAGATAGATAGATGATTGATAGATAGATAGATAGATAGATAGATAGATAGATAGATAGATAGATAGGAGATAGATAGATAGATAGATAGATAGATAGATTTGAGATAGATAGATGATTGATAGATAGATAGATAGATAGATAGATAGATAGATAGATAGATAGATATTATATAGGGATAGATAGATAGATAGATAGATAGATAGATAGATAGATAGATAGATAGATAGATAGATAGAGATGGTCGGACCTGCTATATGTACTGGGACCTACCATCCAGGTCCCAGGAAATGTGGTTATTACCGCAACCTTTTTTGTTTTCCTATCTGGATACTGTCCTAATAACTCTCCTGATGAGCTTTGCGAAACGTGTAGAGAGTGCTTAGTGGGGCTTATAATGCCATGACCATAGTCTACTCCTGTATATTTATCTGCCAACGGTGTAGCGGTAGAGAGTGAAACTGCAGCCTGTCTCATCCGACCTACTAGAGGCAGACTGCGATACTCCGTACTAATACCGCCAAGAGGGTCACCAATCTTGGGACCCAGGGACCGTAGTATTTTTGGACGGTAATTAAATAAGGGGTGACAGGATCATTGACATTAGCCCTTGGAGTCACCTGGGGGGAACTGGCTATACGGGTGGGTGAATACCATACCGCTCTGCCATTATTGCATACTATTGTTAGTGGTGTGGCTGTCCCCGACTCAGACCACCCCCCTCTGTATTATCCATAAAAGGATACAAGTGTGCAATACTAGTTGTTAAGGGTGCATTCACACTGAGTAAACGCTAGCTTATTCTGAACGTAAAACACGTTCAGAATAAGCGGCGTCTAAAGCAGCTCCATTCATTTCTATGGGAGCGGGGATACGAGCGCTCCCCATAGAAATGAATGGGCTGCTTCTTTCACTCCGTGCAGTCCCATTGAAGTGAATGGGGAGTGCCGGCGTATACGGCAAGCTCTGCTCATGCCGGAGCGTACACGCCGGCACTCCCCATTCACTTCAATGGGACTGCACGGAGTGAAAGAAGCAGCCCATTCATTTCTATGGGGAGCGCTCGTATCCCCGCTCCCATAGAAATGAATGGAGCTGCTTTAGACGCCGCTTATTCTGAACGTGTTTTACGTTCAGAATAAGCTAGCGTTTACTCAGTGTGAATGCACCCTAACACTGTAACACAATAGTAGGTACAAGATACAGAAACAGTTCGTTTTTAACTATATTTATTAAAAGCTACGTTTTATTTTTTATTTAAGTATACCCCTGTGCTGAAAGACTAGATATATAGATAGATAGATAGATTTGAGATAGATAGATAGATAGATGATAGATAGATGATAGATAGATAGATAGATAGATAGATAGATAGATAGACAGACAGACAGACAGACAGACAGACAGACAGACAGACAGACAGACAGACAGACAGATAGATAGATAGATAGATAGATAGATAGATAGATAGATAGATAGAAAAAAACCACACTCCTGGAGCTGAGGTAGCGCCACCTAATGGATCCAGGACACAACTGATTTAAAATGACATACGTCTCCCTATAGGAAATGACATGATATAAGGGCAAGTGTGGATATCCTTAGCTTGTATACCCAATATAGCGGGGAATAACATGCTCAGTTAACAAACCTTAGTGTGTGTTGTGGAGAAGGTATTTTGGCAGACCAGACTTACATATCCCCATCCTTCTGCCTCCAGGGCACTTCTATACAAGCCTGGAGAGTAGCAACCAGTCAGACCAGTATACCACTGGCCATTCTGATGTCTGCTGCACCCCCTATTGGCCACTGTCACCACCACATCTTCTACACACAGTGAGACACAGCTCACATAGATCAGATTCTAAAACACATCACACTACATATAAAGGCCGATATTACAGATTAAAAATTAATATGTGACCAAAAGGATGCATAGAATATGGGCATGGATATATAGACAGATAATGAGATAGATAGATAGATAGATAGATAGATAGATAGATAGATAGATAATAGATAGACATGAACTTTCTATTGCTAGATATGAGATTAGATACAGTACATAAGCAAACACAAAAAATGCAACATTATTCGTAATAAAAAGTAGACATAGTCGGATGGACAGACGGACAGGTAGATAGATGATAGATAGATAGATAGATAGATAGATAGATAGATAGATAGATAGATAGATAGGAGATAGATAGATATGAGATAGATAGATAGATAGATAGATAGATATTAGATAGATAGATAGGTAGATAGATAGATAGATAGATAGATAGATAGATAGATAGGAGATAGATAGTTAGATAGATAGATAGATAGATAGATAGATAGATAGATAGATAGATATTAGATAGATAGGAGATAGATAGATAGATAGATAGATAGATAGATATTAGATAGATAGTTAGATAGATAGATAGGAGATAGATAGTTAGATAGATAGATAGATAGATAGATAGATAGATAGATAGATACCTGATGTTGTCTTCACCACAATACCTGGAGAATAAAAGCAGGGAGCGTTTAGTGTCTTTTGGTTGGATATTTCTTACAGATATCCCAGGTAATACAGTGACAGATTTACCAAAGTTTAAGCAGGGCTGTATCTAGACTTTCCTTCACCAGGGGCAATAGCTCTGTTGACTGCCGTTACTCTATGTCTAAATACATACTTCCTTGGTGCCCCCTCTTGTACCTGGAGAAGATATCTTAGGTGCCCCCCCCCCCCCTCAGCTACATCCCTCGTTTATAAATGACAGTGATGGGTTAGTATATAGACACATGGATCCACAGTACTTTACATACAGACCTATATGTCAGGGTCTAGAACAACGTGCTATGAATAAATATTACATTGTGAATATAAGAATACTTGATGCTTCTTTCTCCACCTCTTCATCTTATCTGTTCTCTCTTCTTTTCCCTCCATACTCCCTCCTCCTTTTCCTCTTCTCCTCTGCTCAATGGTGAACTCGCCCCCCACAGGATATAGTTTTCCACTCCATGCCCTGACATGTAGATGCTTCGTCTCATTCCAAATTGGCGCCTTCCTTCATGAAGGGCTCTTAGATCACTCACCCAGTGCCAGAAATAGGACAGCAGTGGTGGTCTTCCAAGACATAGGTTGGCCTCCTCCATGGAGATGTTGGCCATAACTTTTCATCCAAGGGGTCTCCATGGTCATTGTAGATGGTTCAGACTATTCTGGGTTTGTCTAATCTCTTGGTGACTTGGTAGACTCTGCAGTTTTCGGAAACTTATGTGCTAGACCTAAGATATAGATCCTTGGTCACCTTGTCTATCTTCTGGTTAATATAACACGCCGGTGGCCCTCTGATGACTACTATCTGTCTACTTGTCTCGGTCTTCCCTATTTTCTTGGATAGGATCTTTCTGTAGCCCTCCTTTTGATACCTCCTCTGGTCCACCACCACAGCTCTCTCCTCCTCTGACAGGTGACTGTATATCTCACTTTACGTTATGTAACCTCTTGGCTCCCTGAGGCGATGCCAGTCCATAGAACGTTCTGTGTTGTTGCAGATACTGAGCCTCCATTGTCTCCAAGCAGAGTTGGTCCAATTTTTTACATAATAAATGTGATTCATAAATTGTGTTCGGAGACTCAACTATCAGGTCAACCATCAGGAAGGCAAATGAGAAATTAATTGCCTTACGTATAAACAGTTTGCGCCACGTCCAAGTGTAACAATAAAATGCACATGGGGACCCGCGGGTGAATTTCCATTACAAAACACAGAACTTGAACACTTCTCCATCTTGAAATATAATATGGGACCACGGTGGTCAGTGATCAGCAGAAGACAACTCCATGGGACGCCAACCACTTACCACTAGAGGCCCTCACTTATGATCCACAGAATCCTGTTATACTTTATTACTGGGCTGTCTTATATATACTATGAGAGAAACATAGATTGTAAGCTCTTCAGTCCCATTGTGTGAAATTACATTCTTTGTTATGTATCTGTCTGTATTTGAACCCTACAAATTGTACAGCGCTGCGGAATATGTTGGCGCTATATAAATAAAATTTATTATTATTATAAACAAAGATTATGATGTCATCATAGAAAAGCTGTGGAAGAATGTAAAGGGGGGAAATCCCATGTGAATGGGTGACTAATTCTGCTTCCACTATTGACACCAAATTTGAGAACCACACACCAGTGGCGTAACTACCGCCATAGCAGCAGAGGCAACTGCCACAGGGCCTGGGACATTAGGGGCCCGGTGACAGCCGCTACCGCTGCCATCATTATACTCGGGGGTCTTTTCGGACCCCGAGTATAATGATTGGTGGACCGGGAGAGGTAAGAAACATAAAAAACATGTTACTTACCTCTCCACGATCCTGCCAGGCCTCCTTCCTGACGTCCTTTCTGACATCTATGACGTCACATGAACCCGGCCTGCGTCCCGGGTCATGTGACGTCCGACATCATTGAACAAGGATGGCAGCGGAGAAGACAGCGTAGGAGCCAGGGGACAGGTAAGTAACAGTAGTTTTTTATGTTTTTATTCCCCCGGGTCTTCGATTATTATACTCTGGGGTCTGAAAAGACCCCAGAGTATAATAATTGTTTATGGGTGTCCACAGTGGGACATAATACTGTGTGCAGGGGCCACTATGGGGGATAATACTGTGTGCAGGGGTCACTATGGGGGATAATACTGTGTGCAGGGGCCACTATTGGGGATAATACTGTGTGCAGAGGCCACTATGGGGGATAATACTGTGTTAAGGGGCCACTATGGGGCATAATAATGTGTGCAGGGGCCATTATGGGGGATAATACTGTGTGCAGGGGCCACTATGGGGGATAATACTGTGTGCAGGGGCCACTATGGGGGATAATACTGTGTGCAGGGGCCACTATGGGGGATAATATTGTGTGCAGGAGCCACTATGGGGGATAATACTGTGTGGAGGGGCCACTATGGGGGATAATACTGTTTGCAGGGGCCACTAAGGGACATAATACTGTGTGCAGGGGCCACTAAGGGACATAATACTGTGTGCAGGGGCCACTATGGGGGATAATACTATGTTAAGGGGCCACTATGGGGCATAATAGAACATGCAGAAATGCGTAGGAGGGGGTGGGTCGAGGTCTTCGGCATCGGTGTATGTCGGGGGGGGGGGGGGGGCATGTCAAAAGTTCGCCACGGGCCCCATGTCAAAAGTTCGCCACGGGTCCCCGCCATTCCTAGTTACGCCACTGTCACACACCATATACTATAGTCATAACCATTACTGCTGACAAAGAGTCTGTATATCATATCTGGGAGGTTGTCACAGCCCCGCCCCCTGATACTGACATCACTGATTAATTTTATGGCATGTGATCAGACATGAGATCCATACACCGTATGCTGCAGTACAGCTATTCATCTATTATTACTGACAACCAGCCCTGTCTGTGTGTCATGTCTGGGAAGTCGTCACAGCCCTGCCCTTATTAGTAGCGCTGTATTAGTAGTGGTCATGTATTAGAGGTCACCTCTGTCCATGTATTAGTGGTTGTCATGTAATGGAGGTCACCTCTGTCCATGTATTAGTAGTGGTCATGTATTAGAGGTCACCTCTGTCCATGTATTAGTAGTGGTCATGTATTAGAGGTCACCTCTGTCCATGTATTAGTGGTTGTCATGTAACGGAGGTCACCTCTGTCCACGTATTAGTGGTTGTCATGTAATAGAGGTCACCTCTGTCCATGTATTAATGGTGGTCATGTAATGGAGGTCACCTCTGTCCATGTATTAGTGGTGGTCACGTAATGGAGGTGGTCAAGCTGTGCCTCGATGCATTCCTCTTTGTGTAGGGTGTTTTGAATATACACATTGTGGTATAGCGGTGTGGTCACGTTGCAGTGGTATGGTAATATAATTTCACTTGGCAGTCATTATTAGAACTGTTTATTGTGTTTATAGAAGCAGGAAGACACGGGGCTGCACAGGTGTCTGAACTCCATCATGTGAACTGAGAGCTACGAGCACATCTTGTATTCAAGGACAAGACAAACCATTCTCCTAAAGTATGAAGTTAAATCACTGCTAAGTAATGGTGAAAAAAATTGAGCTCATTAACTCAACTCACCGTGTTTGGAGGAAGAGAAATGCTGCCTATGACCCAAAGAACAGCGTCCCCATTGTCAAGCATGGAGGTGGAAACATTATGTTATGGGGGTGTTCTTCTGTTAAGGGCACAGGACTACTTCACCGCATCAATGGGGCAATGGATGGAGCCATGTACCCTAAAATCCTGAGTGACAACCTCCTTCCCTCCACCAGGACATTACAAATGGATCGTGGCTGGGTCTTCCAGCAGGACAATGACCCAAAACATAAAGCCAAGGCAACAAAGGAGCCGCTCAAGAAGAAGCACATGAAGGTCATGGAGTGGCCTAGCCAGTCTCCAGACCCATAGAAAACTTATGGTGGGAGCTGAAGCTCCGAGTTGCCAAACAGCAGCCTCAGAATCTTAATGATTTAGAGATGATCTGCAAAGAGGTGCGGACGAAAATTCCTCCTGACGTAGGCGCAAACCTCATCATCAACTACAAAAACGTCTGACTGCTGTGCGCGCCCACAAGGGTTTTACCACCAAGTATTAAGTCTTGTTTGCCAGAGGGAACAAATACTTATTTCTCTGTGCAAAATGCAATTAAATTATTACTAAAAGGTAACCAGAGACAATATGAGTGCGAGGAACGTTCCTCACTTAGTCGTGAAGTCAGTCAGCAACTGGGGGCCACTGATGATGACAGGACATTGATGGAAGGCCGTAAACAAAGACCATTGGGTGGCCAAATTTTCCGCTTCTTCTTTCACATTTTTTGAGATCTTGGACAACACTTGAAAAATAGCATAGAAGGTAGACTCTGCTTTTCATCATATACAGCACCTCTACTGTCAGTGTCTGGTATTGCAACGCGGAATGATCAAGTGTATGGCGATCCTTCCCGCATCATGATTTACTGCATCACAGATGTAACCCCCTCACAGGAGTTACTAATGGTTATTTGGCCATAGAAGTGCCTTACATGTTATGATAGATTGTATGTGTTGCCATGTTTATTCTGTATTCATTTGTGTAATGTTGTTAAGCTGTTGTTCTCTGGTTTCACTTGTCCTAGTGAGCTTTGGTCTCCATAGCACCATACACTATAGTGAGTGGATCTGTAGCTGGAACAGGAAATAGTCATAGCAGGGAGAGGAAGTAGTATTCTGTGGGCAGCCAGGGAAGGAGAAGGGTGGCAGTGGCCATCTTGTGTTTCAGACACTGTGTTGTGAGGATTGCCATAGCAGCAGTAGCAGGGCAGAGAAGCTGTGTGACAGCGCCCCCATCACTATCAGTAAGAGGACAGGATTACATCAGGCTAAGTAGAGCTATAACCCTGGCAGCCTGCACCGACCTCTACAAGGTAGCTGAACTCCTGCAGTAAACCATAATCTGGATCTGCAGCCATCTTAGACTCTCTGCTAATACATGGGAAGGTGTCAGCCAGCTACAAGCCCCTGTGCCACAGCTCACTGCTACAGGACAAGTGAACCAGTAGATGCCTGTTACAATAAAGCAGTGAGCACTTCTACTGATCCTGGCCTGGACATTGCCTTCCTTGTAGCTAAGCCCTGGGCTAAAGCTCTTTGTTGGAGTAGAGCACTGACACCCACATCACCATCTCAGCCCAGGGACCAGCGGGTGTCTCAATACTCCAACTGGCGTCACATCTAACTGACTCTGCCTATTTCCCTGTGCACCTCTCCTGGGAGTTCTGGTGCCTATAAGGTCACCGTGACAGTCCAGCCTCCTGCACGGTTCTCCCGGGGTGGTCGCACAAATATGATATATTTTAGTGGCCTAAAATACCAAACCAATGACTTTTCACCTGTCCCCCTGGAATCCAGCCCTGCCGCTGCTTCCCCTTCTCTGGTCCCCCTGGAATCCAGCCCTGCTGCTGCTTCCCCTTCTCTGGTCCCCCTGGAATCCAGCCCTGCCGCTGCTTCCCCTTCTCTGGTCCTCCCACTTTCCGTTCATAGGTCATATGATTATTGTATTAAAGTGCCCTACTATTGGCATTGTGGTTATATGAATATGGTAATACCACACATGACTGCTGCGGCCACTGAGTACCTGAATAATCACATGACCTATGCAAGTAAATGAAAACCAGGAGGACTCGAGAAGGGGCAGGGCTGGATTCCTGCGGGTCAAGGTCTGTTTTTGGTATTGTTTCCACATTGCAGGGCTGCAGAGCCTCTAACTCCTGGCATGTGGAAGTCTAGGGGACGAAGATTTTTTGATTTGGTGGTATCACATAACCATTTTTAGCCTTTGATTGTGAATCGCACAGATGTAATGAGGTCGGGTCATAGTCAAGCATCTTACAGAGAGTTTACTAAAATTTTTTATATATAACCACCGTGAATGGGAAGGTTCAATCTGGTGGGAGAACACATTTACTTGAGAACACAAATCCGTTTTGCACTTCTCCATCCAGATTTGCACAAAGCGGTAGAACCAGTTTGGCAGGGTTCAGACTCCGCAGATCAGGATCCTGATGTTCTGTGTCTCAGGATGGAGGAGTCGGTGACAGTGAGGCCTCCGACACTTACACGTCACATTAATAATGATTTTTATACATCTACTCTACATCTTCCCCAGAACACAGAGCCATGAAGAGGATAGAGATCGGACAGAGCGTGAAAATGGCGCCCCCCACCCTCCAGAACATGTCAGATGACCTCATGAAACTTCTCCAGTTAGAACATCTTTGGGGCAGAGAGGCCAAGACCTATATTAGAAACAGATACAATTGTATGAAGTCTAGACAGTGCTCAACACATCAGAACCAGCTGCCCAAATATCCCTGCTAGCTTGCTACAATGTTTCAGTCTAGACGCCTGACTCTTTAGCTCACAGAGCATTGTCTGCACTGGATACATCAGCAGCAGCTGCACAAATATCCCCGGCAGTCTGATACAATGTTTCTGTACGGCTTCAGGCTCTTTAGCTCACAGAGCATTGTCTGCACTGGATACATTTGTATTCACTTCTAAAGCCTGGTTCACATTTGCATTCAGGTTTCGGTTGGGGAACTTTTCTCTCTGCATGTTTTGTGTGGAAAACAAGCAGAAACCACACGGATCTCATTATAGTCTATAGAGCTGCGGGTTTCTTTAGGTAACCGCTTTTCAATACGTATGGGTTTCCATTCGGGGGTCCCCAAATAGACTCACTGAACAGAAACCTGACCGCAGATGTGATCCGGGCCTAAGCTAAGCACAGGTACTGTATGTCTTATACTCTTATACTGATGTCCTTGCCAACTGTTTCAGACACCGTGTTGCCCATCTGATGGTGACAAGGAATATGAACAATGTGTCCTGCATTGTCCCCTGATGGCTCAGTGGTTAAGAGCACAATGATTAATGATAATAATTAAAATAAATATACCATTAGAGCAGAACAGGATTTGGCGCTGAGATCGTAGGATGAACAATGACCCTCTTCATGCTGCAGCGCCACATGAGAAGCCTCATTGATCGAGAACAGGAAGGATTTTGTAGGTAAGGGCTCTGCCAATATAAAGTCCTACTAGAGGTGGAGGACCTCCCCATGTGATACCTGAGGTCTGGCACATACTGAATACATTCCTAGTAATGGAGGAACTATACATACGTTCTCTGACTGTGATTGTTACATAATAGAGGATATACAAACAGTACACGTCCAGTACTATGTATAGACACAGCGGTATTATATGTAACACATAGTACTCCATATAGTATATACACAGGTGATGGTGACTGTGATTGTTACATTATAGCGGATATACAAGGAACATACATCCAGTACTATGTATAGACACAGCGGTAGTATATGTAAACAAATTACTCCCTATAGTGCATATACAGATGATAGCGACTGTGATTTTGCCCTGTGAAGATAAGGGTAGGGCTACTTTCCAAATGGTGAGTCTAGATAACACCACACGGGCCACGTTCTGAAGGACAAGACTAGATAACACCACACTGGCCATGTTCTGAACGACAAGACTAGATGACACCACACTGGCCACATTCTGAAGGACAAGACTAGATAACACCACACTGGCCACGTTCTGAAGGTCAAGACTAGATAACACCACACTGGCCAAGTTCTGAAGGACAAGACTAGATGACACCACACTGGCCATGTTCTGAAGGTCAAGACTAGATAACACCACACTGGCCATGTTCTGAAGGTCAAGACTAGATAACACCACTGGCCACGTTCTGAAAGACAAGACTAGATGACACCACACTGGCCACATTCTGAAGGTCAAGACTAGATGACACCACACTGGCCATGTTCTAAAGGACAAGACTAGATGACACCACACTGGCCACATTCTGAAGGTCAAGACTAGATAACACCACACTGGCCACGTTCTGAAGGACAAGACTAGATGACACCACATTGACCACATTTTGCAGAGTAGGGCTAGTTAACACCATATAGTAAGGGTCAGTAATGTGGTGTTGGAAATGCACCATTTTAGATCTCTGCCTGATTGACTGCTCATCCAAGCGTATTCCTACGTTAATATTAGGAAAATTTCTGGTATATATACTGTATACACAATAGCATATACTAGGGACTTTACTGAGGTGAAGGAATATTCCTTCAAGAACAATCTTGTGATTGCCAAGAAACCTTACTGTCCTTGAGGGAAGGTTTCTTCTCCTCGGTAATGTCTTCGTCTGGTCTTGGAGAATGTAGTCACTCAGATCAGGTTTCTAAATAAGTTGAGATTTGACTTTATTTTTCTCGATATCTCAAGATCTTCATGAATGATGCAGACTGGTGGATTGTCAACCTGACATTACAGTAGTCACAGCTTTTTAGTAATTTCTTACATAATGTCCAGAGCCCTGAGGAGGAGCATGAGAAACAGCAAATATGTGGCTGCCATGTGAGGCCTCTGCCCGGCTTGGTTGTAGTTACGGATGTCTATGGATAAGGAGAAGCTTTGTGTGGTTGGTGTTGGCTTTTTGCCGAGTGTATTGGTGGTTGTTCCAACAAGACCAGAGTTTTGCTGTATCCAGGCTGAAAAGTTGGAGACTTTAGTGTAGACTCCTGGTTCTCCTGGCCGGCCACAACCAACGCCCCAGCTCACAATTCCAACAAGAAACCAGGAATTACCCAATTGACAAGCCAACGGACCCCCCGAGTCTCCCTGAAACAGAAAAGAGATTTTATGGTTTCATAGTACACTGATATAAGTTATACGTCTTGTATATAGTGATATGGAGCATGCTGGTATAACCTGGGTATCTCCTGTATATAATTATATATGTACAGCTGGTATACATTATACATCTTCTTGTATATAGTGATATGGACCATGCTGGTATAACCTGGGTATCTCCTGTATATAATTTTATATTTACAGCTGGTATAACCTGGGGATCTCCTGTATATAATTATATATGTACAGCTGGTATACATTATACAGCTTCCATCATAATATATATAATTATACTCATATAGTATATAAAATGAGTTACTACTTCTCACCTGGCAGCCATCTTTATTTCCTTCACTGTATCCAGCACAGATCATATCATCCTGCACAATGGTAATGGTAGAGGTGATGTTGTTGGCCGCTTTGAGCATGCTGTCACATGTGGTGGAGTTGATAAGAGGAAGCTTCACCTCCTGCAGGGTGTATGGGGAGGCCAATTGAACTGGGAAGGAAAAACATATATGACCCTCCAACCATCATACTATTTTCCGTAGAAGAGACAATAGCTGCTGCATTGTATAAACCAAACTGTAACAGGGTCTACAAGATCTGCGCAGAGCCCTGATATTGTGTAGGAAGGAAGAAGAATCGAAACTCAGAGAAGACTTGCCATGAGAACAGTTCATCTTCTCGATGTCTATCTAGCCTTCCTGATCACTTGTCAATGAGTTGGCCAGTCAAAGAACTTACCACCTTCTGCCGTATCCCCCCATCCGGTCAGCCAGCACATCATTCCATCTGGGAACACCTGGTTGATGGAGGGAAGACATATTGGCTGGATATTGTTATTAAAAGTCACCGGATTCGCTAGTTCCAGTAACGCCAGATCTCCGCTGGTCCCATCTCCATTGTATATTGGGTTGATGATGATATTTGTCACTGGTACAAGAATCGTTGTGCTGCTGCCACCCGTCAGGCTGAGCATGCCCATCACCACGTGGAAGTCTCCATTCCTGGGAATCACAATGAGTAGAATGAATAAAATAGTTCCTACTCGGTATAGCACCAACATGTTCTATAGTGTCCGACCAAGAGGAGAACGGCCATCGGCAGGTCAGATTTAAGACCGTAACAGTCCAACAGAAAATGTGAACTTGAACGAACAAGACAATGTTTTAAGAAAATACAACTAAGTTATAATTTTTTAAAATAAATATTTCAGAAATTAATATTCTCAATTTCTCAATTCCGGCCAATGGTCTCCATAACGTACAGATATCCTTCATGTGACCAGCGTTCTTCTTACTTCTTGAGGTCTAGTCACCTGTTTATCGGTAACGTTTCCTTATAACCATTACACATAAAATCTCAATATATATACCATAAGGGAGTATTATATAGAGACTATGTGATAGGGTGCCCACCATGAGAGTACTCACAATAGTCGCTTCTGACGGCGTCTTCTACCAGTGGAGCCTTGGTGGTTGTCGCTGTTCATTCTACGTTTCCTAACCATACTGGTTGGTAAGTTCTCTGAACTGAGAAGACAAAATGACAGATAGTAGTGTCAGGCTGAGCTCTGCTACGTCTCTACACCTTATGGATGAAGTGTATAGACCATGTGATCACCCTAAAATGAGGCCATATCATTCTCTTACCTCATACAATGTGCGGCAGTGACCACCCATCTTCTGGATATCAGAGACCCTCCACATATATAGATGTTTCCATACATTACACTGACCTGCCAGGGCCACTTCCCCAGAAGAGAGTTACTTCCACCCACAACACGCTGGGAGAAGGTCGGGTGACCACAAACTGCAGGAAGGAGAAGGAGAAACAGTGGAAGATTCAGGTCCAACAGCTGCACTATTTAGCAATTCAAGACTGGAGACAATCATCAAGTCGGAAGCCGGTCACATGGTGAAAAGAGCAAACTTACTGGTTATTGACAAAGATTGACAAGAAAATCCAAGAGAGGTGATAACCGACAGCAGCAGGAATGACTGCATGAGAAGAGTGTCATCCTCTCCTCCAGATGTGATGGATGGATGGATGGATGGATGGATGGATGGATGGATGGATGGGTGGATGGATGGATGGATGGATAGATAGATAGATAGATAGATAGATAGATAGATAGATAGATAGATAGATAGATAGGAGATAGATAGATAGATAGATAGATAGATAGGAGATAGATAGATAGATATTGTAGATACCTGCAGCTGTTCTTTTCACGAGTCCTGTATTAAAAAGAAGTGCCAGTTAAATTCACATTTCATATATTCATATTCATAGGTAGTAGAGACCCTTAGCTAAAGGTTATACCTTTTCCCCTGTTTAGCTATTTGCAGTGATATGGGATGAGGCTCTTCTTCTCCTCCATGCTTGATATTTAGATCCTTACTGTCTAAGGAACAAGCCTAAATGTGTAGAAGAGGAGCCTTAGTATGGGAAGGGGCCTCGATATGGATTGTAGAAGCCTAATTGTGTATAAGAGCAACCTCAATATAGAAGAGAGGAGCCTGAATATGGAATAGACCAGCCTTAATATGGAGGGGCTTAATGGTTCATTGTTTGAGGTTCCTATCCAGCAAAATCTCATTATTCTATAGTACAAAGCTTTGGACTTGGTTGGAAATTCTGAGGTTTACCTAGTAAATCCCAGCAGACAATTGCTTTTTCCCTTAGGTCACTATCTCCATGTAGAAGAAGACAATGGACAGCAGCCGCTCACCTATCACCTAATGGATGCTGAGCTGTTTTTAGAAGTTGCGCTCACGGACGTCATATTATTTATGTGGGACATCTCGGACATCTGCTCTATTCTCCAGACTTGTCATACATGACGGCTTTCTACTGAAAAGATTGGTAACCAGAGACAATGTGAGTGCGGAGAACATTCTACCTCCAGATAATGAGCCTTAGTCTTTGTATTATTCTATAGAACAAGTCATCTGTGGATAGAAGCTTCTATGGAGCCAATAGACAGATCCGAGTGCAAATAGTCTCGAATAAAGGAAGAGTCAACACAAGTGTCTACACCAAGATGACAGAGAGAAGATGGGAATAATATTCAGATAATTCCATAATGACTGGTTATCTCGCTTCTCCTGGGTCCAGTGACCAATATTCATGAATACAACCGCAGTAATGGATATTACATGTACTGTACATAGTCCTAAAATAGTCAGGTCCATATTATTACTGACTTATATACCACACATTATCCACCCTCTCCCAACTTGCACTAGACAGATGTCCCATCAGGATCAGGACTTAGGTCTTAGCACCGCATATACTGTACGTGTAAGGGTTGTTCTTTGATCATGAGTATAAGACTCTTCTCCCATCACTGCTCTCCCTACAATGGCCATTACTCCTGATAACAGACATACAGTAAGTCGTGATCTCAATGGATCTATAATCAGGACTATAATATAAATTATAATATAATTGTTATCACATCCATCCTAAGTTCTTGATCAATGGGTCAAAAAACAACCTGGCCCACCCAAATATCTAACTCCAATTGTGTCCACTCACCTATGACCAGGGTAGACATTATCATGTAGACCTGCAACAATCGAGGCTTCATGCTGTCCCAAATGCCAAGGAAGAGATATAATGTGACTTCCTAGACACCTGTGTACAAAGAACAATGTCAAACACACAAGTCTAGTTCATTCTATTGACCTGTTGATCCAGAAGAAGAAAACAAGGCTCATGAAACTGACATCGAATGTAGAAAAAAAGTTTAGTTTGTTGTTATTGTAGAGATACAGCAGAAAGATGTGGTCTGATGTTTGGTGAGTAGTAAAGAGATGGACATATAAAAACTGCAAGAATCGGAGATATTTATATGGGATATATATGTGTGAAAAGTATCTGAGATACATTATTGGCATATTCACCAGTCTCACAAATTTGCTACCTTGGGGTAACCTTGAATTCTGCCTTTAAAGCCACTCATCCAAGCCCTAACTAGTTTTTTCCAACTCCATCTCAAAAGCAACTCACAAATCCACTTTTTCCTTATCCATGAGTCTACACAAATGCTAGTCCAGTCTCTTATCATCTCTTACCTAGACTACTACAACAAACTTCCATGTGACCTCCGAACTCTCTTTTACCCCTCCATTTCACCATTAGTTTACTCCCCCTTGTTTCTCCTCTGCCGTAAATCCTTTCATTGGGTACCAATCGCCCAACAAGTCCAGTTCGAAATATTAACAATGACACACAAGTCTGATCATGTCTTGTTCCCTCCAAACATCTCTGACCTAATCTATCATGACCTCATCACTCCCAAAAAACTGAGATATGGACCATAAACAATACAAATCAGATACATGTATTGAGGATATATGAGTGATAGTAACATGACAACATGGTATGGATGTAGAGATAAGTGATGAAGTGGACATACCTATGTGTACAGATCAGTCATGTGGTGGACATAACCATTATAGAAGGTCTGAAGATAACCATACGGGATATAGACACAATGTCAGACTGGGGCACCATGGGCTCACAAGATTCTGGATGCCCACCCACCAGAAACCCAAGGAGGTAGACCATAGTGCCCTTTAAATGTAGGTGTCTTCTTCTGGATCATTATTGAATTTAGATCATGGGCCTACCTGAAGATATGTTGGTAGTCTGCTGGGCCAGTCTAACACTGTTTGGAGATGTAGCAGACACACATATGAAAGAAGATGTTTTGATGATATATGTTTATGAGGAGTAGAGTGATGTAATGGTGGTACCAGTGAGCAGTAGAAGATGGACTGGATACACCATAAATGTATGGGTTGAAATTATATTCTGACGTGAAGAATGTATAGCTGTAGATACTTGAGACCTCATCATTGTCTATGGAGATGGAGTGGAAACGTCTTACCTGTGTCCTGTTGCAGAGTCTTCCCAGTGCAGATAAGGTAATCCTGTCTATTAGGGACACTTGTAGAGGAGCAGACATGTAGGCTGAACACTTCTAGATCCTCAGTTATTAAGAGCAGGATGATGTGTCCTCCATGCCCTAAACACTGCTCTCCCCACCTAGATGTGTGGCCACTATGCTAATGGTGGATTATGTTACCTGCGGAGCATATAACCAGAACTACATCACTGCCAGGAGGAGGAGGGAGGGGATCAGGTAAATTCTGAGACTTAGCTTTTGAGGAATTAGGATTTTGATCCAATGAGGTTAAAATTCCTATAGAGAGTCCTATCAAAGTTCAGAGATGGAGCGCCTGGAGCCTTCTGCCTGGTGGCAGTGGAGAGAACGTACTTTCTTCCCTTCACTACTGCTTCGTAACGCTTATCTGTCCTTCAGAATTTGGTGAATCATATCCACACATGCCAACTGTCCAGAAGGGTCCCTAAACCATGGGTTACCTCCTGGACTCACAGAAGAGTGGGCAGATTTCCCAGGCCTGGCTGTATGCTGACACATACAAGAGGATCCATCTTGTTTTACATGTCACACAGGCACTTTATTTACTGGTCATGGCCCCCAAAAAGTGGCATGACAACCACCTGTTTTGCCCACATCACAAAGTGGAATTGTGGTATTGCACAAAAGGGGGGTCTGGGCTGTGACAATAGGGGCATGGACTTGCAGAGTGTAATGTTCTACCAGAAGCTTTCCAAATGTCGGCAAGTATGACCTTAGCTCTGCATCTTTCGGGCACAGCTATGACCAGGGACCAAGTTTTATGGGCATACAAGGGCCTAGTTATAGGGGGTACTGATGAGGAGGGAGAAAGTACGCTAGAATAATACTTGATATCCTTATGATATTAAAGGGGTTTCCAGGACTTATATTGATGTTATATCTTTAGGTTAGGTTATCAATATGTGATCAGAGGGACCCCTGCCGATCAGCTCTTTGAAGGGGCTGTGGATCTCACTAGTGCTGCAGTCTCTTCCGTGTGGTGATGGCGTCATCAATCACATAGTACAGCAGCAGCTCAATCCAGTTCAAAGGACTGGGGTTGACCTGCAATACCAAGTACATCCACTATACAATGTTCAGCGCTGTGGTCAATATTCAGTTCACCTGAACACCGCAGTCCCTTCAACCAGCTGATCGGTGAGATTAACTACAATCTCATTCACTTTTGCTGTGACTATAAAACACACTTTTGTCTTTTATCCCACTGCATTGCCATGATGTACACGTTCTTAAAGGGAGGACCACTGAGGCCCACATGTCCCCTCACCACACCAAGCCCGCATAAACCTCTTTGATCTCATTTGTGGATCTCCTTTGATGGCCGGCAGTCTGAGCATAGTAAATACATTTCTCCTGCCCTTAAGTCCACTGGAGTGAGAAGATTTATGATACACAGCCTTCCACTGTCAGAAAGGATAACATTAACCCTTTGGGGGTAAAATAGCAATTGGTCAGTCACATATAACTAAGAACGGGGGAGGCAGTGGCACAAAAGCGGGCATGATTGCTATGTGAGGGAATTTGATAAGGAATGGGAATGATGGGAAGCTTGTTTGTATAGACATGTTCTGGAGAAGTCTTCATGGTGGTCTGGGCCCAGATAGAGAAGAAAAGGAAACAAGATGACCACACCTCTTTTGGTGACATAAAAGCACTTTAATGTTCCCCTTATATAAATTATATTCCTTTATAACAACATTCCCTACCAATATCCCTGTTTCTTAATGTTCCACCTAACGTTCCTATTGCATTAATTTTCCTTCAAGGACTCCTGATATCCTTTATGTTTCACTTACCTCCAATCCCCCAATGGGTCAAGCAACAGCTTCTTCTTCCAGGCAACAAACCATTTTAGGCCTGCTTGGAGCTGCACCCCTGTTAGGACATGATGGCGGTGCGATGCAGTGACATTATTTTGTCATCTGCACTGGATTGAAGGGATCTTCTACTGTGTTCACAGCACCTTGTGGTCCACAGGTCTAAAGCAACGTGTAAGTGTTGCAACCTACAAGTCAGAGAGTGGAACGCAAGAAGCATATGGTTTCCTGCTCTACCTAGGATTCAGGACCAATTCGGGGCACCTCCTTTCCCTGACTCTGTAACCCAATGAGATTGTTTTAATAACCAAGGAGAGCCATCTGCATCCTAGTCCAAATCGGTGCGGTTATAGGATTTGTCCAGAATCACCGTTTTTTGCAAGGAGGCTGGGGAAGGTAAAAAAAACAAACAAACCCAAAACATATACTCACCTATCCCTGGTTACCAGTGTATCCCACCATAGTCCAGTCCTGGCGCTCCAGGGTCCTGTTTTGGCAGAAGTCCCTGCCTAACATTACCGTTGAGGCCAATCATGTGACGTAGGCAAGTGCTGTCCCATTTCCTTTATTTAGGAAGGACCAGACCAAAGTGGAACCAAAGGAGCACCAGGGACAGGCGAGTATGGGTTGTTTGGTTTTTTCACTTTCCCTGGCCGCCTTGCAGAAAAACATTTACCCTGGACAACTCCTTTAATGCTGTTCCCTAGTGTCAATTTTCCCACAGTACCTTTTGCTTGTGGCCATCAAGGTGTTTATGATGTTCAGTAGCAATGGGTTATGTTATGTCTTCTGCAGTCATATATCTATCCTTCCATTCCCCTGCTAGTCCTCCTCCAGTTCCTCTGTCATGTCCTATGTGCTTTCCTATTTACCGAACCTTTCAACAAACTTTGCAGAAATTAATAGTCCAATGTTTGTATATGAGGAATAACACGTTTTCTGGACATTAAATCACTTATATTCCACGTTTTCTCTTCCCGTGGCTCTAATCTTCAGTTCTCCCTGATCTGTAGGTGGAGACCAGTTGTTATGATGTCTCCTATATACTGCTCACAATAAGTAGGAGCAGGGGTGTAACTTGAGGGGGTGCGAGCGCAACGGACGACTTCAGGATTTTTTTTTTTTTTTCATATCAGTAAGTCTTTTGTAAAATGGGAGGAAATCCACGCAAACATGGGGAGAACATACAAACTCCTTGCAGATGTTGTTCCTGGCGGGATTCGAACCCAGGACTCCAGCGCTGCAAGGCTGCAGTGCTAACCAATGAGCCACCATGTTGCCCCAGGATCGGTAATCTGTATCCACAGAGACAAAACCGGGGTTTGAAGAAAAAACTGCAAAACTTCTATTTCATTTTTTATTTTAGTTGCTTTGGAGCAATACAAAAATGAAGACATAATGGATAAAAAGATCAGACAAGCAAGACTAGTGCAAAAAATTATTACCAGGACTGACTCTTATAAAACGTGGGCGTAAGCTCAGCCAAGGAGCCGAAATAAAACATGACCACACATGCCCCTGAGGTAGCTCTAGGATCCTGGACATGTCCTTTCTGTAAATGCTATAGACACAGGGGTGGGAGATACACCAGAATTTATAATTCAGGACTTAGGGCGCCTCCATTGACACTTACCACCCCAGTATGTGAGTATGAGTGTACCCACTATTTCACTTCTATTAGAGAACATTAAATAAGTTATATTTTAAGACGATCCAATAAATAATCAAAAAGAATAGTTCAGGCCAACTGGGGACATGTGATCTTCTTAGACCATTGCTGGTAGAAGGGTCTTCACGCCTTGACTCTTGTATCACATACCATTGACCTTCTCTTTAATGAAATATTAAGTAACAGTGTCCTCGTTGTAACATGATAGACATGACATTGACTGGTGTGGTTCACCCACCAAGTGTCCAGGAGTAGCGGGATCCTCCAAATATCCGGCATAACCAGTAGAGAGCCATGGACTGGCTTTGCTATGTGACAAACAAAGCCATGATAGACAAGACTATTACCACATAGGATAAGCTTGTAGACTTGATGGCAAGGCTACGGGACAGGTAAGCGTCTCTGTCAACTGCTTTTGTGAATGTGACATTCAGAATATCCTCTTCCAGCTGTGGAATGTTCGTCTTAATCCAGTCCACATAAGAAATCACTTTGGTGTAGACCCCAGGACGGTTCACCTTGCCGCATCCTTCGCCCCAACTTACCACCCCAGCCAAGAACCATTGTCCATTCTCAGAACACGTCAAGGGGCCTCCAGAGTCACCCTGGAGAGAGAAGAAACAGAATACGGATTGTAGCATTGGGTCTCCTAAAATTTCTGGTATCAATGTGACAGGATCTAGGAATCACAGAGGACTGGGGCACGAGAGGCTGTTGGGTGTAACTAGGCCTGTGCTCATAGTTTGTTATAGCTTTATATGTTATCTTGTCATATTAGTGACACGGAGGAAAGTTAAGCCTTGGCAAAGTCATGTGAAGGGTCCACTAAATGGGCCACCAACCTCAGTAAACCTTCCCCATTGACTGAGTCCCATTTTCTTCTCAATTTGCAATGATTAGAAGGACAAACCTAGTATAATATTATAACTTGTTCCTATGTATGTGCACGTTATGTAGGCTCGATCAATTTGCCAAGCTCCCCGAGTGCCATGGCCTCTTCATTCTGTAGGTAACCTGGTCCCAGATTTTACACACTTACAGTAAACCTCTTCCACCTGTGTCTCATTGCTTTAAACCCTCACCCGCCTCATTCAGCCATGACCTCCTACGAAGGTGCCGGCCCTATACCTATAGAGACAGATCTTATTTCATCATATATTGGAGAGCGCTGTTGTGGTAACACCTACCTGGCAGGAGTCGATTCCCCCTGCTTGATATCCAGCACACATCATGTCCTTCAGGATAACTTCAGTGGAGTCAGTGACGGTAGACTTAAGGTGATAGAGTCCATCGCAAGTCTCGCTATCGATCAGAGGCACCTGGGCTTCCTGTAGCGTCTGGGGGCTCATAAGACTCACTGTAGGAAAAAAAGTTGTCTCACATCCTGACTCGTCACTTGATCTTAGAACCGGTCACCTCTCGCAAAAAGACCATGGGGACATTGGGATAAATACCATAGTGTGTTGGTAAGATCTATAGAATAATCTACACACTGGGGCACATTGATCATTATTGTCAGATTAAGGCCCGGTATTCCGTTCGGGGAGTCTGCTTGGGGCACATTTTGTCAAATTGGCGAGCCGCTCTTATTTTTCTGTTCTTTCTGGTGCACACGGTTGATAGATATATTATATATACTGTGGACCCTAAATGTAGACAGAAACGCGTCGCCATGTATTGAGTAACATATCCCACCATGTACAGCATGACGAGACCACCTCTGCGAGGATTCAGTGACCCATCGTTAGATCTAAAGGGGGCGTCGTGTATTTACAATTGTAGATGTTGGCATAGAGCCAACACCGATAGGCGCTCATCTGAATTGGTCTATTTATACCGGACACCATGATGGTTTCTCTGCTATTCGGCTGAATTGGTTATTAGTAACAGATCCCTGATCTCATCAGAAGATGGGTGGCCGATAATTTGCGTAAAAGATGCAATCGGCTGATCGAGAGCGCAAATCGGACAATTATTGGGAACGGGCGTATTCATTCAGATTCATTGGTTCATTCATATTCCTAGTTTGAGATCTTTGGAGGTGAATCACATTTTGTAGTTATTCTCAGACCGTTGGGCAGATGTGAGATGATTCACAGATGGGATGTCCAGGAGATCTTCATAGAGGACAATGGTCTGTGAATACTTACCACCATACTGAAGGTTTCCCCAGCCAGTGATCCAACACATGAGGCCCATGGGGAACACCACGTTGGCTGTAGGTAGGCAGATGGGGAGGATGTAAGGTGTGAAGGTCACGTTGTTCACCATCTCGATGAGACTGATGTCACCCATCGATCCTACAGCCACGTACTTGGGATTTTTAATGATCCTCTTCACATTCACAGAGATTTCTTGAGAAGAATTTGGCAGAGATATTTGATAGCAACCAAGATGGACGGTGAGCGTGGAGGGCGTCACATCACTACAATAAGTAAGGTAACGTGGTTATGAGGAGCGGAGACGCCACCACCAGAAGCAGGCGGGAATGACAAGGTGCAGAAAATACAGAGGAGCCGCTCTAACCTTGTGATACAGTGAGCTGCCGACACCACCCAAGTGTCACTGATGAGAGATCCACCACAAAAGTGACGGCCACGGAGGCGTAAACTGACTTGCCACGGCCACTGACCAGCCCGAGTATTTTGGCCCCCCATGATCCGATTGGAGATCTGAGGTTTCCCACATTCTACAGAGAGAAAAACATTAAGGATTGTGAGTTATTCCATGGAGGTCATAGACAGCAGCAGAAGGAGGAAAGAAGATCATTCCGGAATGGTCCCCTGACCCCTCAGTTCTGTAGGAAAGAAAAGTGAGGAGAAGTAGCGAGAAAAAGGAGGAAGAACAACAAACAAGGAGGAAGGACTAAGGGAAAATATTATACAGTATATCTCCTATAGAGAATCAAAAAGTCAACGGTCTACAACATATTATATCACACGTAGAAAACTGATGGGTATATAAGAGGAATCTAAAATTATTACCTAAAGAGTTTTAATAAATGCTACCCCCCAACCCCCACCCATTATATAAACTGAGGACAAGGACGTGGACAACACTGACATCTAGTGGTCATCTGTCATAAGCACAGGTACTTGAGATCTGCAGTGGGGATCTAGCAACGGGAGATTGGTACCAGTTATATTCTTGTACATAGGAGTAGTATAATAGTAGTTATATTCTTGTACATAGGAGCAGTATTATAGTAGTTATATTCTTGTACATAGGAGCAGTATTATAGTAGTTATATTCTTGTACATAGGAGTAGTATAATAGTAGTTATATTCTTGTACATAGGAGTAGTATTATAGTAGTTATATTCTTGTACATAGGAGTAGTATTATAGTAGTTATATTCTTGTACATAGAAAGCAGTATTATAGTAGTTATATTCTTTTACATAGGAGGTAGTATTATAGTAGTTATATACTTGTACATAGGAGTAGTATTATAGTAGTTATATTATTGTACATAGGAGGTAGTATTATAGTAGTTATATTCCTGTACATAGGAGTAGTATTATAGTAGTTATATTCTTGTACATAGGGGGCAGTATTATAGTAGTTATAGTCTTGTACATAGGAGCAGTATTATAGTAGTTATATTCTTGTACATAGGGGGCAGTATTATAGTAGTTATAGTCTTGTACATAGGAGCAGTATTATAGTAGTTATATTCTTGTACATAGAAGGTAGTATTATAGTAGTTATATTCTTGTACATAGAAGGTAGTATTATAGTAGTTATATTCTTGTACATAGAAGGTAGTATTATAGTAGTTATATTCTTGTACATAGGGGGCAGTATTATAGTAGTTATAGTCTTGTACATAGGAGCAGTATTATAGTAGTTATATTCTTGTACATAGAAGGCAGTATTATAGTAGTTATATTCTTGTACATAGGAGGTAGTATTATAGTAGTTATATACTTGTACATAGGAGTAGTATTATAGTAGTTATAGTCTTGTACATAGGAGGTAGTATTATAGTAGTTATATTCTTGTACATAGGAGCAGTATTATAGTAGTTATATTCTTGTACATAGGAGCAGTATTATAGTAGTTATATTCTTGTACATAGGAGTAGTATTATAGTAGTTATATTCTTGTACATAGGAGTAGTATAATAGTAGTTATATTCTTGTACATAGGAGCAGTATTATAGTAGTTATATTCTTGTACATAGGAGCAGTATTATAGTAGTTATATTCTTGTACATAGGAGTAGTATAATAGTAGTTATATTCTTGTACATAGGAGTAGTATTATAGTAGTTATATTCTTGTACATAGGAGTAGTATTATAGTAGTTATATTCTTGTACATAGAAAGCAGTATTATAGTAGTTATATTCTTTTACATAGGAGGTAGTATTATAGTAGTTATATACTTGTACATAGGAGTAGTATTATAGTAGTTATATTATTGTACATAGGAGGTAGTATTATAGTAGTTATATTCCTGTACATAGGAGTAGTATTATAGTAGTTATATTCTTGTACATAGGGGGCAGTATTATAGTAGTTATAGTCTTGTACATAGGAGCAGTATTATAGTAGTTATATTCTTGTACATAGGGGGCAGTATTATAGTAGTTATAGTCTTGTACATAGGAGCAGTATTATAGTAGTTATATTCTTGTACATAGAAGGTAGTATTATAGTAGTTATATTCTTGTACATAGAAGGTAGTATTATAGTAGTTATATTCTTGTACATAGAAGGTAGTATTGTAGTAGTTATAGTCTTGTACATAGGAGCAGTATTATAGTAGTTATATTCTTGTACATAGAAGGCAGTATTATAGTAGTTATATTCTTGTACATAGGAGGTAGTATTATAGTAGTTATATACTTGTACATAGGAGTAGTATTATAGTAGTTATAGTCTTGTACATAGGAGGTAGTATTATAGTAGTTATATTCTTGTACATAGGAGCAGTATTATAGTAGTTATATTCTTGTACATAGGAGCAGTATTATAGTAGTTATATTCTTGTACATAGGAGCAGTATTATAGTAGTTATATTCTTGTATATAGGAACAGTTTTATAGTAGTTATATTCTTGTACATAGGAGCAGTATTATAGTAGTTATATTCGTGTACATAGGAGGTAGTATTATAGTAGTTATATACTTGTACATAGGAGTAGTATTATAGTAGTTATATACTTGTACATAGGAGTAGTATTATAGTAGTTATATTATTGTACATAGGGGCAGTATTATAGTAGTTATATTCCTGTACATAGGAGTAGTATTATAGTAGTTATATTCTTGTACATAGGGGGCAGTATTATAGTAGTTATAGTCTTGTACATAGGAGCAGTATTATAGTAGTTATATTCTTGTACATAGGGGGCAGTATTATAGTAGTTATAGTCTTGTACATAGGAGCAGTATTATAGTAGTTATATTCTTGTACATAGGGGGCAGTATTATAGTAGTTATATTCTTGTACATAGAAGGTAGTATTATAGTAGTTATAGTCTTGTACATAGGAGCAGTATTATAGTAGTTATATTCTTGTACATAGAAGGCAGTACTATAGTAGTTATATTCTTGTACATAGGAGGTAGTATTATAGTAGTTATATACTTGTACATAGGAGTAGTATTATAGTAGTTATAGTCTTGTACATAGGAGGTAGTATTATAGTAGTTATATTCTTGTACATAGGAGCAGTATTATAGTAGTTATATTCTTGTACATAGGAGCAGTATTATAGTAGTTATATTCTTGTACATAGGAGCAGTATTATAGTAATTATATTCTTGTACACAGGAGGTAGTATTATAGTAGTTATATTCTTGTACATAGGAGCAGTATTATAGTAGTTATATTCTTGTACATAGGAGCAGTATTATAGTAGTTATATTCTTGTACATAGGAGTATTATTATAGTAGTTATATTCTTGTACATAGGAGCAGTATTATAGTAGTTATATTCTTGTACATAGGAGCAGTATTATAGTAGTTATATTCTTGTACATACAGGGCAGTATTATAGTAGTTATATTCTTGTACATACAGGGCAGTGTTATAGTAATTATTATCTTGTACATAGGAGGCAGTATTTTAGTATATAATATTTTTTTTATAAGGGTTTGTGACATTTGTACAGAATACAAGTCACGTTAGGTCACTCCTATTCCTTCAGGTACAGTGATGTTTATGTACACTAGTGACTCGGCAGAATTCTTGTGATGAAGTCATCTCCTCATTCCTCCCGTGTCTTGCGAGTCGTGTATTGTTTATCACCATAACATGGGTAGGACACAATAACTTCCAGTAGGCCCTGCAGCATCAGTCAGTCATAGGATGATAAGTAGATGTAGTTCTCGCCCTCATGAGTCATCCTTCCTAGTATACGGGTTATCTTCTTCACATCAGCTCTATTATTGGTTACATATTTAGGTAAAGATTCAATAAAGGGCAAATCTTGTCTCATTTTTAAATGGTGGAAATGTAGCATAGACAGTCTTATACCTCACCAGGTTTATCACAGTGACTGATGCTGGATGGTAACTCTACTACACCTTTACACCATGTAGCATACGTTTGTACCACTTAATAGCGGGTATATTATGTGCCAGAATTTTGCATCAAGGTTTGGCAAAGTTTTACCGTTGTCTTCCATCTTAGGGCAAGTTCAGTAAGTACAGCCACAAAATCCTGACCAAAATACTCTGTGTGAACTTACCCTTATGCCACACCTTATTTTTCCAAGCCAGGTTTTTATGTCGGGCAAAGTGAACAGTATTAGAAGACAATTATCAAACTGTTGAAGAGAAAACCCCATTTTTTGGCAGTATTGCCCAATCACAGTAAACAGCAAGGATGATAGATTTTAGGAGCAAGTAAAGCCAAAATTGTAAAAAGGACATGATGTTATGGTAGGACCTCTACAGAGAACATACTGTTCTGGGGGAGGGGGCAATCTGTGGAGGACACACTGTTATGGGGGTGGGGGAATCAGTGGAGGAAATACCATTAGGAACTATCTAGACGTATCGGGAATCTGCGGAGGACAGACGGTTTTCTAAATTGCCTGATATTTTTGTATTTCTCATTTGTATATATTGTAATAGTCGTGTACTTACCTTGTGTGGTCTGGTGGACGCCAAAGGTCCCTGTAGATAAAACATAAAGTGTTAATGTGAAAATAAGCCCCCGTCCCAACTGTGTTAGAGAAATCAGTTATTCAGGGCTGACAATTAATGACGTATCCATAACATAGGTGATGAATCTGAGAATGATGGAGACCAACTTCCGTACCAAGCGCATTCAGGTTACCATTTGGGGGGTCCACTTGGGTCCCCCTGAATGGAAACCTAATCCGCTTACAACAAAAAAAGCAGTTACCTGTGGAAACAAACCAGACCCCATAGAGTATAATGGGGTCCATGTGGTTTTTTGCCCAAAATGTGGAGAGTGGAACGGAATCCCCGAATGTAGTACATGCACATGTTGTAGATCCTGATCTCAGGTTACAGTAGCCGACTTGTCTGACAACTACTGTGCTGACCATCATTATCTGCTCAAAAAACAATGGACGCTGCCTTTCCATCTGGAAGAGTCAAAACCCCCTTGATGACCAAGTAATAAAGGACATAGACTTTAGCCCCAGGGGGTTTCTGCCAGATCTGAGGAGAGTCAAGGATTTGCATAACCTGCCTGGTTTGAAGTTGACTATAAGGCTGGTCTTACACGGCCATAATGCAAGTCCGCAATTGGTCTGCAATTGAGGGTTTTCAATTGCGGACCATTTGCAGACACATTATACTCAATGCGGCCTCTTCCACCACCGGATATTTTATCCATGGTGTGGCCGGGCCACAACCGTGGTCCGCAATGTATAGAACATGTCCGTAATGGCCGTGAATTGCCGTGGCCGTGAATTGTGGCACTGCACGGACTCGCCCATAGAACTCTATGGGCGAGTGCGGCAGGACACAGATGTCTGCAGAGTCTATGTTGCCCATCAGCAATTAGTGTTGCTGATCAGCAACTTGCGGACCGTACATTCAATACAGTCATGTAAGACCAGCCTTAGGATATCTCTGGACTTAAAGCTACCTAATAATAAGAAGAACAACAACAACCATCCTCATCATCTTTAGTTATATAGCGCTAACATATTCCGAAACTCAGAGGACACATGAACAGACAATAAGAGACATGCCAGGGCCGAGCCTTTAGAGGTGTCCAGTGATGGGAAGTGAATCTAATATAAGACTGTGTGTATATGGCTGATATATAGGACCGCACACAGAGTTATATAGACACTTATGTCCTCACCCCACATCTGTACAGATTCCCGAGCGCCTGTCCCTTATTCAGGTATAATCTTATTTATATGTCCCCTTCTAAATATCCAGGAGCTATAGTTAGTATATTAGTAACTGGCACAAAACTCAGCAGAATCTACAAGAGATAGATTAGATAGATAGATAGATAGATAGATAGATAGATAGATAGATAGATAGATAGATAGATAGATAGATAGATAGATAGGAGATAGATAGATAGGAGATAGATAGATAGATAGATAGATAGATAGGAGATAGATAGATTAGATAGATAGATAGATAGATAGATAGATAGATAGATAGATAGATAGATAGATAGATAGATAATCACAGAAATATGGATGCTACTCTCACTGGTTGACTGGCAGATGATCCACAAGAATTGAAAAAAAAAAAAAAAGCAGGTTGTTCCCAATTGTTGGACCCTCACTTATCTCTAATGAGCAATCCAAAGGATAGGCCAATAATGGTCAGCCTCGGATAACTGCTTTAACATGTATCGGACACAGATAGAGAATGGACAAGATAGATAGATGGATAGATACAATAGATACGAGGGATGGGTGGCCATGAGGGATGGATGGATATGAGAAGATAGATAGATAGATAGATAGATAGATAGATAGATAGATAGATAGACCTTATCTGTGGGGTCACTTACCTATTAGGAGTAGGGTCCAGGCCACTCTTGCGGAGGACATGGTCTGCTCTTGTGCTGCTCTCGGTGACCACTTCCCCAGTCTGATCTTTGTTTGGGGAATGTGGGTTAACCAGTTCCTGATCTGAATGAACATTTTTAGGACAAATAAAGCAGCACCTCACCCTCTCCATTTCTATAGATCGCTGATCATGTGATCATCACCTGACAACCTGAAGAGCCGGTTCCAGATGTTCTTAGCGGTGACACCAACAGAGGTGACAATCAGATCAGCTCAGGGTAACAATGTGACCTGGGAGTCTATAGGGCTGTATGTATATAGTCCTGTGCATGGTGGCACTCTGAGGTTCTTTGGTTCCACCAGATAAAATAATTCAGGGGCCCAAACTCATAGAGGCCCTAGGAATTAGTAATCTTGAAATTTGGGAGCTGACCCATCATGGTTACTTTCTTCCAAAAACAGCGCCACCTCTGTCCACAGGTTGTCTGTGGTATTGCAGTTCAACCACAGTCATTCCAATATTGCTGAGCTGCAATACCAGACAAAAACCATGGACAGGAGTGGCGCTGTTTGTAAAATAAATCAACCCCTTTAAAAGAGCCAGTTTCTGCAGGTCAGGGCCCCAATTTACTTCTAGAAATTAGTTCTTAAGTCGTGAGTCAAGTCTGACTACTGAGGGAAAGGTCACAATTATTGTCCGCCATATTGGGGTTGTCTGAGATTAGAAAAACATAGCCGGTTCCTTTTAGAAATAGCCCCTCACCTGTCCATAGATTGTACATGGTTTTGCAGTTCAATCAAAACTGAAGTGAATGGGGCTAGATTGCAATACTATCTAGAACCTGTGGACAGGAGTGGCGCTGTTTCTGAAAGGAAACCTTTATGTTTAGGTAGTGCCATTCAACATTATTAAGGCTAGGACTTCACTGCCACTTAATCTTGTGGCGTCTTATGGTGTGATCTCACATGTCAGCACAAATTTTTTTAGGATGAGGCTACACCACTGCACTGCACTCACACCACTAATGGGTGGGACTGCACCCCCTATCTTGGGCCGTGGACACAAGATGTGCCAGCCATGTCCCTTTTATTGATGTACCTAGAACATATTTGCCTGCTCTTTCAGGAGGTCAACCCATTTTTCGTGTGAGATCCCGACTTATAGGGATTATAAAACATGGCTGCTTTAGTGTAGAACAGCGTCACGCCAGTCCACAGGTTGTGTGCGGTATTACAACCCATTCACTTCAATTGAGCTGAGCTGCAATACCAGAAACAACCCAAAGACAAGTGGGGCGCTATTTCGGGAAGAATGTCACCCGTGTTTCCTGGAGTTGGCCCTTCATGTGGTGGCGCCCCCAGTAAACTGACCTGGTAACTGTTTTCTTCCTGGATAACTCAGCTCAGAGGTAGAGGTGTGATTTATTAGGAGCTCAATTACCTAGAGATGTAAGAAACCTGGAGCCCGTTCCGCAGGAGGAGCGAACCTCATTGTGAGAGGTGGATGGAGCGGACGGTGACCAAATTCTATGGAGCCTACCGGGATTCCTACTAGCCACGGCATACCAGGTACTATCTGATTTTACCATCACTGATGGCGGCGTCTTCTGATATCATAGATGTCAATATGGGGTCAGTGTCTACAGCGTGTAATAGGATTAGATTAGCCGCCAGGGTCACTGCTGCTGCGGCACCTCTTGTAAATTAATTGATATTTGATATTAAAAATTAGATTTAACACAAAGATGAGAAAAACGGATCTAAGGGGAAGGGTACGATGGCTCGAGCTCCTAAATTATGGCCTATAGGGGGAGTCGGTGCTGAGATCTTCTCTAGGGCTGTGTTTACATGCTGCAGATTTCTCTCTGCAATTGAACTCTGTTGTGTTCGTCTGTAGGATTGTATCGGCCGGAGTCAATGGATATCTACAATCTATATATATATATATATATATATATATATATATATATATATATATATACACAAATCTGATGCGAAGAACGGTTGTCAGGAAGGTGCTGAGATCTCCCCCCTGTCCCCCTCCCATCACACGGCAGGAAATGTCTCCGAAATGAACCGCACGTGTTCCAGTTTTAAGGGTTAAACCTCTGAGTTCATGTCGTGTTTTTGATCCTGCGGTTAAGGAAGGGTTAAGCCGAGGCACAAACAGAAGAGTAGCCATGGAAACCAAGTATGAGGATTACACGAAATGCTGCTCCACCTCACCGGGAGCAACCAATAGCAACAGGTGGGCGGAGTCACAAGGGAAGTTTCACTTTCCATTCCGGCTTCCTGTCAACAGACGGCTAAGCAAGAAACCGGTGTGTTTACAAATATACTGGGAATAGTAGGGGCGTACGGGGTCTGGATATACGGGGAATACTGGGAGCGTACGGGGTCTGGATATACGGGGAATACTGGGAGTGTATGGGGTCTGGATATACGGGGAATACTGGGAGCGTACGGGGTCTGGATATACGGGGAATACTGGGAGCGTACGGGGTCTGGATATACAGGGAATACTGGGAGCGTACGGGGTCTGGATATACGGGGAATACTGGGAGCGTACGGGGTCTGGATATACGGGGAATACTGGGAGCGTACGGGGTCTGGATATACGGGGAATACTGGGAGTGTATGGGGTCTGGATATACAGGGAATACTGGGAGCGTACGGGGTCTGGATATACGGGGAATACTGGGAGCGTACGGGGTCTGGATATACGGGGAATACTGGGAGCGTACGGGGTCTGGATATACGGGGAATACTGGGAGCGTACGGGGTCTGGATATACGGGGAATACTGGGAGCGTACGGGGTCTGGATATACGGGGAATACTGGGAGCGTACGGGGTCTGGATATACGGGGAATACTGGGAGTGTACGGGGTCTGGATATACAGGGAATACTGGGAGTGTACGGGGTCTGGATATACAGGGAATACTGGGAGTGTACGGGGTCTGGATATACGGGGAATACTAGGAGCGTACGGGGTCTGGATATACGGGGAATACTGGGAGTGTACGGGGTCTGGATATACGGGGAATACTGGGAGTGTACGGGGTCTGGATATACGGGGAATACTGGGAGCGTACGGGGTCTGGATATACAGGGAATACTGGGAGTGTACGGGGTCTGGATATACAGGGAATACTGGGAGTGTACGGGGTCTGGATATACGGGGAATACTGGGAGTGTACGGGGTCTGGATATACGGGGAATACTGGGAGTGTACGGGGTCTGGATATACGGGGAATACTGGGAGTGTACGGGGTCTGGATATACGGGGAATACTGGGAGTGTACGGGGTCTGGATATACGGGGAATACTGGGAGTGTACGGGGTCTGGATATACGGGGAATACTGGGAGTGTACGGGGTCTGGATATACGGGGAATACTGGGAGTGTACGGGGTCTGGATATACGGGGAATACTGGGAGTGTACGGGGTCTGGATATACTGGGAATACTGGGAGCGTACGGGGTCTGGATATACGGGGAATACTGGCAGCGTACGAGGTCTGGATATACGGGGAATACTGGGAGTGTATGGGGTCTGGATATACGGGGAATACTGGGAGTGTACGGGGTCTGGATATATGGGGAATACTGGGAGTGTACGGGGTCTGGATATACGGGGAATACTGGGAGTGTATGGGGTCTGGATATACGGGGAATACTGGGAGTGTACGAGGTCTGGATATACAGGGAATACTGGGAGTGTAGGGGGTATGGTTATACGGGGAATACTGGGAGTGTACGGGGTCTGGATATACGGGGAATACTGGGAGTGTATGGTGTCTGGATATACAGGGAATACTGGGAGTGTAGGGGGTATGGTTATACGGGGAATACTGGGAGTGTATGGTGTCTGGATATACAGGGAATACTGGGAGCCTACAGGGTCTGCATATACAGAGAATACTGGGAGTGTACGGGGTCTGGATATACGGGGAATACTGGGAGTGTAGGGGGTCTGGTTATACGGGGAATACTGGGAGTGTACGGGGTCTGGTTATACGGGGAATACTGGGAGTGTACGGGATCTGGATATACGGGGAATACTGGGAGTGTAGGGGGTCTGAATATACGGGGAATACTGGGAGTGTAGGGGGTCTGGATATACGGGGAATACTGGGAGTGTAGGGGCTCTGGATATAAGGGGAATACTGGGAGTGTACAGGGTCTGGATATACGGGGAATACTGGGAGTGTACGGGGTCTGGATATACGGGGAATACTGCGAGTGTAGGGGGTCTGGTTATACGGGGAAAACTGGGAGTATATGGGGTCTGGTTATACGGGGAATACTGGGAGCCTACAGGGTCTGCATATACAGAGAATACTGGGAGTGTACGGGGTCTGGATATACAGAGAATACTGGGAGTGTACGGGGTCTGGATATACGGGGAATACTGGGAATGTAGGGGGTCTGGATATACAGGGAATACTGGGAGTGTACGGGGTCTGGATATACGGGGAATACTGGGAGCATACAGGGTCTGGATATACAGGGAATACTGGGATCACACGGGGTCTTGATATACAGGGAATACTGGGAGTGAACTGTGTCTGGATATACAGGGAATACAGAAAGTGTATGGTGTCTGAATTTACGGGGAATACTAGAAGTGTATGGTGTCTGGATATACTGGGAGTGTACATTGTATGGATATGCTGGGAATATTGGAAGTGTACGGGATCTGGATATACGGGGAATATAGGAAGTGTATGGGGTCTGGTTATACGGGGAATACTGGGAGTGTATGGGGTCTGGTTATAAGGGGAATACTGGGAGTGTATGGGGTCTGGTTATACGGGGAATACTGGAAGTGTATGGGGTCTGGTTATTCGGGGAATACTGGGAGTGTACATTGTATGATTATACTGCGAATATTGGAAGTGTACGGAATTTGTTTGTTTTTGATTGACACTATTTTGTTGCTCGGGGCTTATCTTGGTCAGGGTGTCACCTTTTCGTCTTTTATCAGTTTCCTCTCTCACTTCCTTCTCGTTTCAGTCTCATCTGCGGCCCCAAAACAATCGGGGCAAACTGGACTCTCACATGGGGGGCAACCGCTCAAAGCCGTAAGTGTGATTGTGGTGTTTATTACACACAATGTCTAATCCTTGTATTCCAGCACAGGTCAGGTTTATGTTTCTCCGCAGCTTGTGATCTCACGTATGTGTTCATGCAGATGTAGCAGAGCTGGTTGTGTTACATAACTTTTCTAGCGTCCATTGCTTGTGTACTGTGAGAACACATGATGCAGTAGATGTTTCCTTTGTGAAACCACAGATAACTTATCATGATGAGACTTTGAGATTTTACAGAACTGAGTTTGTCATCTGATACGCCTATTTCAATGTCACACCACTTAAGTTCCTTTTTCTCTCCCCCCTGATGTATCATTGTAAAGGGCTGCCATGTCAAGAGAGGGGTCGGCTCACTTCTACAAACTAGAAGAAGATATCACATGTTCCATCTGTCTACATGAGCTAAGTGACCCAGTTTCTATAACCTGCGGACACAGCTTTTGCAAACCCTGCATCTCTTCCTACTGGGCCCCCCCACAACCCCTGGGTCATCGCTGTCCGGAATGCAGGAGAGTCTGCCCTAAAGACCAGCTCATACCTGCCTACCGCCTGCAGCACATGGTGTCCAAGGTTCAGTTGGCTTTCAAAGAAGAACGCTCCAGACTGGTAAGTGAAAGTGATTTTCTAGTGCATAGTACGAGAGTTCACACTCTATGCCAGGTGTGCCCATGTAGACCCTATTCTCAATACTCTGTGCTTAGTAATATTTGGTTATATCCGGTGCAAAGTCATATGAGATATAGAGCACAGATCTGTGATAGTTTATCATGTCCAAGTTGTATTATGTGAGTTATAGCAAGGACCGCCATGGGCACTTCAACCACCCCAGTGATGTTACTTAGTTGTAGATCAGTGATCCAATGATGATACCGGCCAACCAGAAACAAATTCATCCGCTCCATGAATTTTTCATGTTGGTACACTGACTTATTGGAGATGTAAGGAAAATGTTGGGGTCTTCTCAGCTGCCAGGTCATAAGATAATCCTTTAATAGTCCAACAGTGGGGAAATTTCAGTATGTTACAGCAGCCTAGTAATACAGGTACAGGATAATACATAGTAATATATTACGGACGCAGACACACATATGCTGAGAAGAGAAGATATACTAGGAGTCCATAGCAGCTAAGGGACAGAAGAAAGAAAGAAGGAAGACTTCAGGATCATTTAGTTCTCTGTGCGGAGTGATCTCCACTTGGTCTGATGTAGATTATACAGCCTGATCACGGTTGGAGGGAAGGACTTGTGATAGCGCTCCTTCTCACATTTAGGGTGGAGCAGACGGTCACTTACAGTGCTGCCAAGTGCCATCAAGGTCTCATACATGGGGTGGGATTTGTTCTCCCGCATGGAGCTCACCACGGACAGTATCCTTCTGTCACACATCACCTGTACTGGGTCCATGGGGCTCCCCAGGACAGAGGTATTGCCAGAATTACCACCTACTTAATTATAATGGAATCTGTTTCACCTCCTGTATCCTGAGATTCATGTTGAAATGTAACATTCTTGTAGCAAAAGTAAGGAACCCAAAAAGTTTACATGACCTTTGTCCTCTTAGGCTGCAGGTGCTGCCCAGTTGGTCTACACCGATGAACATGCAAGGCTGTGGCTGGATGAATCCATTGTGGATAGATGCTTTTTGGACAGTGAGATCTCAGGTTACCCCCTGTGCCTCATCTGTGTGATCGGAGAGAAGAGAAGAGGAAAGTCCACCCTGCTGAATTATATCCTGAGAGCTCTTCACAACCTGGTGAGTAGTCTTAATCTGCAGGACAGACTTCAACACTGTACCATTCCTCCCCCAAGTCCAGGGTCATATCTGATGTTTGTATCTTCCCTAGCCTGAAGCTACAATTGTTTTGTTTGTATAGGGAAGATCCTGCACATGTTCCCATTGCCCTCGTGAACATGGATGGTTTCTTTGTTTTAGGCCATATAAAGAGCTTCAATGGCTGGTGGCTGTCAAAGACACGTCCCACCGGTGAAGGAATGTTGTCCTGGGGTAAAACTAAGCTCATATTTACTCATACTAACATACTTTACATGACTGGAAACCGCCTTGCACTCATGGGTGAAAGGTTTGTGTTATGGTACAGGTCACCCTCTAGGTATCTCACAATCACTGAATAACCCATTAGGTGAGACTCCATGACTCTTTGGATGCCTCTGTCTTGTGGTCAAAGGTGTTATCACTATAGTCCAGGTGTACACTGGTTATGTCAGCAGATTTTGGTGGGACTGGTCAACTGTCTAATATGTATTGAGGTCTCCCGACTCTTGTCTGCAGTTGTTTTGTTCTCATGGTGGTAAGCCACCACCATACTTTCTACTTCATTATGAATTTATTGGAAAATGGGTCTTTCTGTTCACAGGAACAGGGGCTGCCGTTCAGCATGGGCGGAGAGGACGAGCCCCTCAAGGGATTTGAATGGAGAGCTGGGTCAGACAGTCTCACGAAGGGGATCTGGGTCTGGAATCAACCTTTTATCCTGGAGAGGAATGGAGAAAAGGTAAGAAGCACCACATGTCTCTATCCTCCAGTCTCTTCTCGGGTCTCTAGGCCCCAGTGCAAAACATATAATGGGGCCCATATCCCTACCTTCTGCCATTTAGAAGGGTGGTTTATTTTATGCGGCAGAGGGACCTTTGGAGCCCCTTCATGGTTTATGGACTGGTAGCGACTGCTACCTCTGTACCTCATATAGCTATGACCCTGTTGATGGCGCAAGTCAAGTGTTTATATATTATCTATACATGGATCAGTGGAAAGAGGAAGCTGCAGTATCGGTGACCAGCCGGACACTCCCATCTTTGTAATGGCTGACTAGAGGCTTAACGTCCCCTACTGCATCGATAAATTGTCCATCAACTCTGTAAGCAGGATGAAGTCTGCACACATTTCCAGTCCCGGGAAATACTAATTTACTAACCAATGGTGAAGATTGAAGTGAAATTGAGATTTATGTGATCTGAACTGTTCTTTCCCCCCCCATCATAGATGGCCGTGTTTGTTCTGGACACAGAGGGGTCAATGGACATTGAAAGTAATCGGGAAGCCTGTATGAAGCTCTCAGGCCTGTCCATGCTCCTTAGCTCCTACCTGGTATGTATTTGACCTTGGTTCAGAAGAAATGCTATGTCCTCAGAACAAGACTTTTGCCTTGTCAGGCCACCTCACAGCGTATTGGGACTTATAGCCCATACATGTCCTGCTAAAGATTTTAGGACAACAATATTTCCTTGGTGGAAAAAGGAGAACTTGCTCTAGTACCACCTTCTGGAAGGTAGCTCGCTATAGATCAATGCCTGGTTTTCCTCAAACCTACTACTACTATTGTCTATTATGCTGCGACCAGGGCTGATGAGAAAAAAACAAAATAGTCAAGGATGGACTGAAGCTTGACGGCATCTGTCCCGGTACACTGTGCACCACACATATCTAATCCTCTCTCTTCAGTAATAGGATGATATGATTTCACTTTAGGCATACGGCATCCATCTTCTCTTATGGGTTCTCCATGGACATCTTCCCATGTAACGCTCTTGTTTTCCTCAGATTTTCAATGTGAACGCAAACCTCAAAACAACCGAGCTGGATTATCTGGAGGTAAGGAAGTCATATAAATCTCTATAAATATCCATCTTTGGTGTCCCATTTCTGAGCATCAGCTACAGTATCTTGGACCATCACCACATCTATGGTTTGGAGTCCATGTCTAGAGGATTGGTGTTTTTGTGTTGTTACAATGTAGAATTAGATGGGATGAAGGCAGCTCTGCCCGTGTGATCTTGCTGTATGTCTATGAGATGGTCTAGACTGTTGATTCTGTTCTGTGTCCTTTCAGATGTATCTCCACGTCTCGGAGCTCATTGGGGAGTCTTTTTCTCTGCAGTATCTACAGGTGAGGAGAATTTGTAGAGTCCATTTTGCAAGAGTTCATCAAACATTGCGCCACATTGAAGGATCTTTAAGCCTAACACTTCTGTTCTCAGATGTTCATCCGGTTTTTACGCTACACCATACTGGAGTGAGATTGAGATTTTTTTCAATTTTTTTTTTTTTTTTTAAAAAGTTGCATTTTATAAACACTATTTTGCAACTTTTTGATGTTAGAATTCCAGAGTACAACTTTCCCCATTGATACTTTAGGCCTATGTCTTTCTTACTGCAGGGGTCACTGTCTTTTAGACCCACAGGCCAAAATCGTCCCACCTACTCTTATCCCTGGTTTCCCCCTCCCCATGATGTCCCACCAGCGAGAGAACAATTCGTCTTTGACGTTTTATATTTCAGCACCTGAATTTTCTGGTTCGTGACTGGCATGACTCGGACAACTGTGGTCGAGAAGCTGCTAGGTCCTACATAGCACATGAGACTGAGGTATGACTACGGATGCGGACAACCAAATGTTGATGACTTGATAATAGTCACATCCAACCGGCCAATCCGAATCCATGAATGTTGGGGCATCACAACAGTTTAGCAATTACTAGGGTTCACCTACAAAACTGGGGCCCTGGCTTTGAATCTAACCAAGGGCCACGTCTATATTGTGCAATCTATATGTTCCACACCATATTTTGAGATTAGTTTGTGAGCTCCTACGGTCAAGGATAATGGGAATGATACTCTCTGAGATGAGTCGATCCCAGATGATGGTTCAATGTCTCATTTCTGTAGAAAGTACGGAGAAGTGGGAGAAACCGCCGTGTGCTGGGGACCTTGTGCAGTCCTTGTGTGAGCGGCTTCCTCCTGCCTCACCCGGGGAAGAATTTCCTAAAATCGAATCAGGGGAGATTATCAGGTAAGATGGTGGCTCAGAGTGAGTGTCGTTCTGTTGGACACTTATAAAGGACAATGTTACAAATCACTGATGGAACAAGAACCAAAAATGAGTCCATGCTATTGCAGTGGATGTGACTGGGTAGTACGTGCCTTGTAATGGGCCCACTATGATATGACATAGGTTATCTCCAGTTTATGGTCCAATAACTTAAAATAATACACTTCTCCACTCACAGACATGGACGAAGACTTCAGGACTTTCTTGACAACCTACGTCTCAGACCTCGTAGGAGGACTTTGGACCTACCATAAAACCAATGTCTATGAACAGAAGATCACATGTGGCCAATTGGGTCAAACACTGAAGGTAAGATGAATAATAGTAATCATGAGCCAAAAAACAAAGCGGTGAATAACACTGAATGATTCCCCACCAATCCCTATTACAGGAGCAGCCTAGTTCTGGAGGGACATACAATTTTGTGTCTGTTTTACATTTATGTGCTCGGGCCATATTGAGTTTAAACGTGGGATTCATGATACTGTGAAGCTAAACACCCATTCCTATTCACGACTGAACCCGGCCCATGACGAATATCCACATTTAAAATAGGTTCAGAATGGGTTAAAACCTAAAAATAATCAGGGCATACCTCTGAATCCCCACTGCTCTTATATTGATCTATCTCAGTTCCCCCATGGTCATTAGACTATAATGGGGTCTGTGTGCTTTCCACTCAGTTTCCGCACGAGTGCAAGCAGCACTTTTATCTCCACATATTTAGTGCGGAAACCACACGGACCCCATTATAGTCTATGGGGTCTGCTTTTTAATGCCTATAAGTTTCCGATCCAGGGGTCCCTGAGTGGATACTCCGAACGCGGATGTGAACCGAGCCTAATAGCTACCATATTAGAGGGCAGGACAAGAGAGATATTTTTACTGCTGCTGTGTCTAAGACAGTCACAATGTGTCAGTGCAGACTATCAGCTGTGTGAGCAGGACTAGGGTCAGGACAGCGGTTTTTAGGCTCTGAATATTTTCCATTAATTCTTCTTCTCTCGTTTTGATTATTTTTTTAGGATTTTGTCAGCATACTGCAGAGAGAACACTTCGGCTTTGATTCTCCAGTAGAGGTAATGATGTAATGCCACTAAGTAGCCACTAGAGGCAGTGTGTTATTGTTCCCGTAGTCCACATGAATCATAGAAAGCTCTATCAGGTCCATAGTCCAGGTCAATGGAGGAATTTGAGACATTTGGTGTGGGATATTTCAGAAAATGTCTCAAAGAGAAGTTGGGATACAAGTAGTCAAGTGCTTTGTATTTCCTTCCTTCATTGTTCCTCATGTTTTTTGTTCCAATATTTTTTTATCCTTAGTTACATCACTATGTTTCTTCGTTTCCTTCATTGGCCGCCCCCGCTGGACATTGTCGATCTCCTCCTTCCCCGTATGCCCTATACTCCTATTTATGGGATTGTGATGAGACTCCTCGTCTTACTTCGCCAACATTAACTCTTCATTTTCTTCCTCCAGATGTTTTATTTAATCGAAAACCAGAAAAACATGACTAAAACGGTTCAGAAATTTCGGGATTTTGTGGAAGGACAGGTACCAAATTTTATCCATGAATATGTTCTTCTGTTCATCGGGCACTATGTTCCTTCTGTTTAAGAGGTTCTCCAGGATTAAAAGAACATGGCTTCCTTTTCCAGTAACCGTGCTACGCCTGTCCTCAGGTTGTGTCTCGCCCTGCAGTTCGGCTAATGGACACGGAAGGCGCTGTTTTAAAAGAAAGCCAACATGGTTTTCTAATCCTGGTCATGCCCATTAAACATATGAATCACATACGAAGGACTTTTTCTCTGGTTCTGCCTGTTTAGTAGCTGATTGTTAGATCCACCATGATCCTGTATCCATTACAATTGGCCTCGTTATGTCTTACATGATGTAGCAAATAAGTCTAGTTTTTGTCTGTTGTCATCGTGTACTGATGATGTCATCATATGTGCAGGTTGGAAAGTGATGACCATCCATATGTACTGGTCTTGGCCAATGCAATCTAATCTGGTCTTTGTGTCCTCCTTAGGCTCCGACCACATCTTCTCCTTTCAAGATCTTGGGGGTTACACCCTCCAAGATGAGGACCAAAGTCAGTGAGGAAGTCTCTCGTTTTATACTGGAGTATGAGCAGAGTCTGAAAGGCAGCAATGAGGAAGAGAAGCAGAAGCTTGCGGACGACATGAAGATACTCTTGGAACAAGAAGTGGAAAAATTCTGTGCCGAATACTCCAATCGGTTCACAAAGTGTGCGGTAGGGATTGGATGTGCAGTGGGTGGTGGGGTCCTCAGCTTGGCCGGAGGCATCGCTGGGGCAGCGGTGGCCACAACAGTCCTAGCTGCAGAGGCTGTAGCCATAATGGGTAGCACCACTGCTGCCATGATCACTGGTGCAGTTGGGGGGTCGATCACAATGGGGACCATCGGAACTGGAGTCGGAGCCGGTGTAGGGGTTGCTATTGGACATAAGGAGAAGAAAAAGGATCAGAGCACTGATAATGGATGTGATGATAGTCAGTCTGGATCACAAGACACCCAACAGCTGGTGCAGAAGCAAGAGTGAACAATAACACCCATCAGTATATCTGTAGACACCATGCAAGGGCGCCTATAGAAGACCAGAACCTCGATGAGGCCCCATTCACATCAATATTGTTCCTGGATGTCTTCGTAGATTTTGTGCCCATTGTGGCTCTTCCATTTTCTTCTTCCAAGGAGTGAATTGTCCTACAAATCTTCTGGCTACAATGCATAGGTGGTGGTTTTTTTCTAATCTAGGGGGCGCCATACAGAACTTATTCTCTATGTGAAATTCACAATTTAGTGAGAAGGAGAAAAATGGGACAAATCCTGCTGTGACCAAAAGGGAGTTCAATACAGAGCTTATATTGACTACCTATGTGATGGGTCAGGGGTGGAGGGGCAGCTGAGTGCTTCCATTGACTTTAAAGGAGTGTGACCGGATGTGGCGACTTCTCCAGCATAGAAAGTGGGGCCTGGTGACCTGGTTTACAAGGTTTGTGGGGTCTCCAGGAATACGACCCCCATAATTTACTCAATTCCAGCTTATTGTCTGCACTGTCAGTTCATGCACTGTGTAAAGTGTGTCGAGTCCTGAGGCCTGCGATGCCTCGCCGAATGTCTGACATAATTTATGTTTTCTATAAATTAAATTAATGATAAAAACTACAAAAATGTGAACATTTTAGAATGTTTCAATAAATTTAATGTAATAATAAGCCAAAATGCCTGCCCTCTGATTTCTAGATGGGAGTTGGTGCCCTCATGTTTCTCTTTTTTTGTAAAGGAGTTATCTCGCGAAGAGAAAATGAGAGTACCCTTCCCCCGCTGCATATTCGGCCTGACCACAGCGAAACTGAATTCAGAAGTGACTGGTTGTGGCCGGTGCTCCAATTAGGTGGGAGTGCCAGAGATCGACAAGTGCTTTACTTTACCCGTTGAAGTAATTGGGAACGCCATCCACCACAAATCATGCCAACAGTCAACTTGGCTGCAGGCAAAGGCCCTGGCGTTCTGTCCTCATTGGAGAACCCCTTTGAGTGAGCCTGGTGTTGTACCAAGTCAGCACCCTGTCAATTTGGGGATCAACCTGAGTAGGCTCCCAATCTAAAAGGGCCCTGTGGTATCTGCAATGGTGACAATGACAATGGTGGTGTCATTGGTAACTGGTAACTGGTTTAGCTTAAATAAAAATAAAATCCCCCTCCCTCCTCCTGCAGCTGTTATGATGGGTAGTCCTCTATACTGTGTTATCTATTGTTTGGGTCAGTTACTATGATCTGATATCTGAGTCATCAGTGGAGCAGCTGATCACGGTACTCGGCCTGTTCGGGAGGAGATCCCGGCTCTTCTCTGTAATTGAGTACAGTCATTTTCCACCTTGTCGGCTTTACTTCTACAGTGAGGGCAGTTCTTGTATCTGTTTTGTCTTTCTTCTTAGGTAGGGTTTACCCTAACATCGGTGTCCGCTCAGAAGGTGTCTGTTTAAAAAAAAAAAAAAAAAAAAACGGACACCATTCATAATGAACACAAACAGATGGCTGATAACTGATGGCTATGTCCGTTGCACATAGACCTCAATGTTAAAAAAAAAAAATAAAAAAAAAAATAAAAATGATGCATGTAGGATATTTTTGTCCGCTTGAAAAAACAAACATGGTTGTATACAGACACTGAAGGACACAAGATAAAATCCCATTGAAATAAATGAAAATTGGAAACGGACTAGCTAGTGACCGTTGCTAAAATCTTATACGGACAATAACCGCGGACACCAACGGTGCTTATGAGTAAGTTTTCACTTCCTTGTCTCGCCTGAGGCGTTGATCCATACTTCATAGTATTGTTCTTGCTGTTATACCATGTAGCACTACTGTAAGTCCTGGGGCTCTCTAAGTACTTGAATACCATGTTAGTATGCAAGTATGGAGGTGATGGAGGGGCTAGGTGAGAAAGAAGCTCAAGCTGCTGCAGCCAATAGTAAGTATTCTATCTCACTCCAAGTGCTTTATTCACACCATTACTGCTCAGTACCTCTCTGTAACCTCCTACATGGAGCTTCTGATTGAGAGAGAGTGGTAGCAGAATCTCCTGCTTTCTCCCTATGTCTGTGGGTGGCATCATAGGAGGCGCAGCTAGTCTTGACCTTCTACCTCATAGACCAGTAAGAATTAGAGATACAAGTCATATATGCAAGTATATAAAAGCATAATACAAGTCATATACTGGGCAAACATAGCTTTACAGCACATGTACTAACAGACAGCTGCTTATCCTGAAAGGTCATCCTAAATATTGGGACACTTTACTAAGAAAAGATGCATTGTGGGAGATTTATTAGAATTTGTGCAAGGGGAAAGAGAAGCAGATTGTCCATAGTCGTCATTTTGTAGTAAAATTGTCCGTAGATCGGTGCATTTTCTTTGTTAAATAACGCGTCAATACTCAGCAAGACCAGCAGGTGGCAGCACTTCATCCTGTGAACTATTACTTATCACTCCGATCATTGATCAATGAGCAAGCAAGCAGAGATCCCGAAATTGGTAGGGACTTAGAACACAATGGAGGTGACTTACTATTTGCCAAATAAGCTTTTAAAAGGGGGTGTGGCCAAGATCAGTACACCAAGTAACCTGACTAATTCTGGCAGGTTATTTGCCATGACTCCTGTACTCACTAGTATTACAACGCTACTCCCCCAAGGTCTACTAAACACATAGGCCTGGTTCACATCTGCATTTGGTATTCCGTTCAGGGAGTCCACTTGGGGACCCCCTCCCAAACAGAATACCGAGCGCATTAAAAAGCGGCAAAAAATGAAACCACATGAACCCCATTGACTATAATGGGGTCCATGTGTTTACCATGCTGTGTCCACACGAATCATGCGGAGAGGAAAGTAGTTCATGAAGTACTTTTCTTACGAACCCCATTATAGTCTATGGGGTCCATGTGCTTTCATTGCTCACCGCTTGTCAGTGCGTTCGGTACTTCGTTTGGGGGTCCCCAAGCGGACTCTCGAAACGGAATACCGAACGCAGATGTGAACCAGGCCATACACGACCAACTAGTTTCTAAGAGCTGAGTGTTTGTTACAGTGTGTCAGTGTAAGCAGTGACTCCACACTGCTACATGTGACCTGCACTGATACATTGTAACAAACTCAACAAAGTTTTTCATTTAAAGGGATACCCTAATTATTGTGTTTTCAGCTATTACATTAGTTCTCATGTTGCACAAAGAGTTAAAGGGCAAACTCAGCTCTGCTGCACCAGAGGGGCGGGGTGTCCAGCGGGGGAACAGGAAGGACTGCTGCTCCGTAATAGCTGGAGAGGGGAGGGGCGCTGTCAGGACGCAGGCAGATAAACATGGAGGCCAGGAGGTACAGGGAGGCCGATAGGCCTGGACCTCACACCTCACTGAGGCCTGAACAGCCCCAGAGGAAGAGAGCGAAGAGGAGGCCAAGGAGGGAGCAAGCGAGACCCAGCGAGAGTGCCGAGCCCGTGAGGTGAGAGGCCTGCACTGTCAGTGTACACAAGGGGCTAATAATCCGAAACACCCAGCACTGCCTCTGGATTAGCAGATATTCTAGTGCTGAGAAAGAAGGAATAAGATCCTGTAACTTGTAGGGTGATGTACAGACCGTGTTTAAGTGAAGTGCAGCCAGCAATAACACTGGCAGAGCCGCGCTGTCCTGATCCATACCGCCAACACAACATAGCCGCGCTGTCCTGATCCATACCGCCAACACAACATAGCCGCGCTGTCCTGATCCACACCGCCAACACAACATAGCCGCGCTGTCCTGATCCACACCGCCAACACAACAGAGCCGCGCTGTCCTGATCCACACCGCCAACACAACAGAGCCGCGCTGTCCTGATCCACACCGCCAACACAACATAGCCGCGCTGTCCTGATCCACACCGCCAACACAACAGAGCCGCGCTGTCCTGATCCACACCGCCAACACAACATAGCCGCGCTGTCCTGATCCACACCGCCAACACAACAGAGCCGCGCTGTCCTGATCCACACCGCCAACACAACAGAGCCGCGCTGTCCTGATCCATACCGCCAACACAACATAGCTGCACTGTCCTGATCCACACCGCCAACACAACAGAGCCATGCTGTCCTGATCCACACTGCCAAGGCAACAAAGCCGCTCTGTCCTGATCCACACCGCCAACACAACATAGCCGCGCTGTCCTGATCCACACCGCCAACACAACATAGCCGCGCTGTCCTGATCCACACCGCCAACACAACATAGCCGCGCTGTCCTGATCCACACCGCCAACACAACATAGCTGCACTGTCCTGATCCACACCGCCAACAAAACAGAGCCATGCTGTCCTGATCCACAGCACCAACACAACATAGCTGCGCTGTCCTGATCCACACCGCCAACACAACATAGCCGCGCTGTCCTGATCCACACTGCCAAGGCAACAAAGCCGCTCTGTCCTGATCCACACCGCCTACACAACATAAACGCTCTGTCCTGATCCACACCGCCGACGCAACATAGCTGCGCTGTCCTGATCCTTACCGCCAACACAACATAGCCGCTCTGTCCTGATCCACACCGCCAACACAACATAGCTGCGCTGTCCTGATCCACACCGCCAACACAACATAGCTGCGCTGTCCTGATCCTTACCGCCAACACAACATAGCCGCTCTGTCCTGATCCACAGCACCAACGCAACATAGCCGTACTATACTGATCCACACCGCCAACACAACATAGCCGCGCTGTCCTGATCCACACCGCCGACGCAACATAGCCGTACTATACTGATCCACACCGCCAATGCAACATAGCCACGCTGCCTTACTATACACTGTCAACACAACATAACTGTGCCATCCTATTATACACCGGCAGAACAACATGGCTGTGCTGTGCTACTATACAACACCAACACAAAGGTTCTGCTCCACACCAACAACAAGAGTATGGTCCCACTGTGGCCTTTATCAATAATGTCTAAGACATTGAAGCACTCCATATATCACTACAAACAACAACTCCCATCATGCCGCATCTGCACATCCTCCTGTACCTTATAGCCTTCAAGTGCTAAAACCATTGCTCATGTTATCAATGAGAGGTCTATACAGCAACACTAATGTAAAGTTCTCTTGGTCATAACTACTACCTTTCATATATACGGTAGGGTGTACTCTATAGGGCAAACAATTTCAAATACAGATTTCAGTTGAGTTTTATTTCTCTGTATTTTTTCAGCAATAATACTGTCCTGCCTCAGGAGGGCGCTCTTAGCTTCCAGACACTAGTGGAGGACATCACCTGCTCAGTTTGCCTTGACGACTTGCAGAATCCAGTGTCTATCGCCTGTGGACATACCTTCTGTCGAAACTGCATAACCACACACTGGAGCAACCCCCACCCAGAGGGTTACCTGTGCCCCGAGTGCAGGACGCCTTGCCCTGGACACCAAATTATACCTGACTATCGCCTCATGAATCTTATCACCAAAATACAAAAGGGAATCCAGGAGAAAAACAGTGAGAAGGTAATAACGGGTGCAGCAGGATAAAATAAAAATAAGCAGAAAATTGACCATGATCCATTGTGTCCACAGGAAGGTCCACCATGTTCAGAGCAGGGTTACCCAGTGCAACTGGTGTGGACAGATGGGAATGGCCACTTACACTTGGATGAGTCGGTGGTCTACGATTGCTTCATGAACAGTTATGTGTCCAGTTATCCAGTCTACCTGCTCTGTGTCATCGGGGAGAAACGGCGGGGGAAGTCATTCCTGATGAATTACATCATGAGGGCCTTAAGTAGTCAGGTGAGAGGAGACAAGAGGGCACCAACTTCGGAAGGTGGCCATACAGGACATACAAAGAGCAAGGGCATTAAATAACTATGTAGACTTCAACCACCTTTGAAAACTTCTTACAGGAGAAGGGCAATGAGTTCAGTCTTGGAGAACTTGATGAACCCCTCCAAGGCTTTGAATGGAGAAGCGGTATTGACAGCACTACAAAAGGCATCTGGATTTGGAATAGACCCTTCATCTTGGGCCAGGATGGAGAGAAAGTGAGTCCACCAGTCACATTGTAGTCCCAGATTCATTCCTGGGCAGGGCTATAGCCATATCGAGTACTGCAAGAACATCGAAAGGCCAAGTGGTCCGTGCTCCTTAGATTGGCTGGACATGATCATTTCATGGTCCTGTTCCTCATTAATCTTGTATTATTTCCTTTTAGGTCGCAGTCTACATTTTGGACACAGAGGGCTCACTGGATATTGAGGGTGATCGGGAAAGCTGCATTAAACTGTCTGCGTTGTCCATGCTCCTCAGTTCCCATTTGGTGAGGGATTTCCTAATTCGTTCTTAATCTAGTTACACAATGATCAGTTGTAGGTCTTGTTGTGTGTTAGCCAAAAGATAAGGAATTCACTGGACAATCTTGTATCTTCTAGGTTTTCAATGTGGCTGGAAGCTTGAAGGAGACAGAACTGGACTACATGGAGGTGAGTGTGGTGTGATTCATTGTAGTAGGTTCTTGGATGGTTCCTATCATATAATAAACAAAGATAAGGCTTTAGACTAAGAGACTACAAGGAGATTGGAATGAGGTTCTTAGATTTGTGAATCTGGAGAATTTCTACTCATCAGGTGGAAATTTGCTATAAATTTCTAGTTCTTGAAGGAGAATTATTTTTTTGAGGCTTCATGGACAGCAAACTAGAGGGGTGTAAAGACTTCTTGTTCACACTTGGAAGACAGATTTGATGTTGTGACCACATGGATGATCTGTAAAGAAATAGATGTAACTGCTCAGAAGAAGTTCATGATATACAATTACTTCGAGAATATATTGAAGCCAAATGTGAGCCTCAAGAGTAATACATTAAGTTTGGGGAGATCTTTGAGGAGTAAGCATTACCTTGGGTTGCTGAGGAACATGATCAAACAAGAACATGGACATGGGAAAAGATGTGACATTACTGATTTGAGATTGATATGATAGATATATTGGACTTTTCCCTGATGGACTGTATTGTCTTTGAAGTGTCTCTGTCCTGTATTTGTCTGATATTGGTTGTATTATGAGGTCCATTGGGTTGGGTTGTGAGTGTGTCCTGATCATAAATGAAGACTAACACAAGCCATGTCCTTCCAGATGTATCTCCACATGGGAGAAGAGTTTGGCTTTCAGAGATTACAGGTAGGTCGTTGTGTCTTATCCTCGTGAGTAGATGACATTGTAGCTCGGGGAGGTCTATGTATGTTATTCTCCTATGTTGTTTCAGTACCTGGACATCTTAATCAGAGACTGGCACGACTCCAGCAATTGTGGCCGAGATGCAGCTCGCTTTTATATTAGCCGGGAAATTGAGGTAGGAAAATGCATGGGCCTTTTCTGGCCATCTCTGTTCACTTGGTCAGAGTCCTACTACTATTTGGGACATAGGTACCATAGCAGCAGCCCATGCTACCTGGGCCATGAGAAGAGAGCCATATTAACAGAATATAACCCCATAGTTGTTATTGGTAAGGTGGATCTCCACATGGTTGTCCTGTCTAAATGTGACATCATCAAATGGGCATGGGAGAAGGTCCTACCACCACTGGCACCTTCAAAGGAAGGAAAGGAGTAATGACGGAGGAATATAGGCATCTATCAGCCCCAACCAGGGTCTCCTTTTCTCCATGTTCACCTATTCATGGTATACCATATATTTACCAGTAACTTCTCAGTCCAGTTGTCATATCTAAAGACTTTTATATTTTTTTTTGTCTTTTTCCTCTATATTGTTAAAATCTGACATTTCATTTATCTCTGTTTACTGTGTCCATGTTAGAAACTCCAGAAGGGCTCTAGTTACCCCAAAGTGCTGTGGGGTCTGAAGAGCAGTCACACCCGCTGCTTCCTACTTCCACATCCAGGCAAAGGCATCACCGGAGAGAGCCAAGGAAGACTTGAAGGTGAGGTCTTCAACCATGTAAGGGAGTCTTTATTGGGAGAAAAGTTGGGGGTATGGGTCTGGTTGGTTCTTCCGACATAATGGAAGGAGTTTGGTGATGGTAACAAATACTCAGATCAACTTTCGGACCAGGATGCTTTGCTAAGGGAAACTATTTAGATCTTAGGATATCTCCATTCTGCTGTGTATGGGATGGTAGATGACCACCACTAGTGGCTATGAGTGTCACATTTTTAGCCACTGAAGTCAACTTTCATTACTTCTCCAGACGTCTGTTCTTCTGTTCTTAAAGTAAATTTGTAGCTTTGTTCACTGTAAGATCGTCCTCTCCTACTAAGTGTAATGTCCTTTACTGGCAGATATGGATGAGGATTTCCAGGAGAATCTGAGGTTGTACGTGGCAGATGTGGTGAGGGGAGTATGGCACCGGTTTAAGACCAATATTACCGGACAAGTGCTGACGCCTGGTCACATTCCGTCCATGTTGCAGGTAAAGTTGGTCGTGTAATATGATTTTTAAATAAACACCATGCATTCATTATTAGAGATGAGCGAACACTGTTCGGATCAGCCGTTCCAAACAGTACGCTCCCATAGAAATGAATGGAAGCACCTGTGACGCTGACTTTGCCGGCGGCCGGTCGCCGTGCCAGGTGCTTCCATTCATTTCTATGGGAGCGTGCTGTTCGGAACGGCTGATCCGAACAGTGTTTGTTCATCTCTATTCATTATATTACCATTGCAGGGTGGGGCTGTGACTACAAAGGTACCACGGGGGGAGGGGCTGTGCCAATGAGGTGGGGACAGGACTACAGATACATCAAGAAGAGTTGGGTCTGTGACCGGAGACAATTACTAGGTTGTGACTACACAGAGGCCACCACGTGACAACACGTGAAATAGAAGTTGGTCTGAGCAAAGGGGCGGGGCTGTGACAACTGATATATCCTGCAGGGGTGGGATTGTGACAACTTGTATATAATGATACTGTATGTTCTGAATATTATTGACCATAACTAATCCTGGGGTGACCGTTCTTTCCCCAGGTTTTTATTGAAGTTCTGGAACACCAGAAATATGGCTTCTCAACCCCAATGGAGGTGAGTGATGTCATCCTATTAGAGAGAGCCATGTCTTCAAACCTAAATATAAAGATCAAATATAACAAAATCTACACCAGGGACCCCATCTACAGAATTTCTGAAATCCTCGGAAACCACCATAAGACCCAGACGACTCTGAATAACTAAAAGGCGACCCGGGGGCTTCTTACTACATACATGAGCTATAGATTTTCTGTACGGTGCACCCCGAGATGGAAGTAATATATACAGTGCAAGGCCAGGACCCGTGTAGTCAGTCTTAAGAGAAGGGGACACGAAGAAAAGAGGGGGGATATGGGGGAGGGGAGGCCACTGAGGAAAGGTGTTTGGAGGATATGACAAAAACGAGGACTCACAGATTGAAGAGGTGGAAGGAGACACACAAATGGGGATAAGTTGGAGGAATCCTGGTTCCCCCCTCTTTTCATATTGGATGTCTTTTAGTGCTTAAGGGTTTGGGATGAGCAGATGTATCAAGGTGTTGGCGAGATGTTAGTCTATGACCATGTAGTCTCCGTCCATGTACAGCCTCCCACCCTTGCTACATCTCACGATGTCATTGTCTTCACTCCACAGATGTTTTATGCTATCAAGAACCAGAAGATCCTTGAAAGCACCAAAGAAGAGCTCCAGGAATTCCTGAAGAAACAGGTCAGTCAAGTTTGTCATCTTATTGACTTGGGCAAATTTTGAATAGATCTTGTTCTCTGCTTTACATTTGTCCATAGATTTAATAAAGTGTAGAAACAATAATACAATAATCCCCATTCTTGGGGAATTCTTGGGGGATCCATGTCTCATGCTTGGCTGGAGGGAAGGAATCTTATGAGACATGTTTCACCTGGAATAGTCATGATGTAGATCCATACACTGGATGAGCTGCAGTCTTGAATGTGGAAGGTTGACCTCGTGTGGCCAAGGAGTTTCATTGCGTTTCTCTTCTTACTTCTTTAGCCAAGTCACCTCCTCCCATCCACAATGAGGACCCTGGTCTCAGAGAAAGCAACAGAACTCTCTGCAAAGTTCAAAGACTCCCTCCTGGGCCCCAACACTTCCCACCACTCCGAGCTGCAGAAAGAACTGAAGGCTCATCTCTTGGAGGAGCAAGAAAAGTTTTGCTCCAGTTATACCACGCGTTTCACATGCAGCGCTGTCACGCTGGGAGTCACCGCAGGTCTTGGGATATACGGGGTGGTCGGGGCTGCTGCAGCCAGGGGGACTGTAGTGCTCGCAACCCAACCAGCTGTGGCTGCTGTAGCAGAAAGAACGGTGACTATGGAGGTAGCGAGCAGCACGGTGGCCCTACTGAAGACTGGGTTCTCTGCACTCGTGGGGAGATTTTTTCGGGGTGGCCTTTGATTCGGGTTGCTGGGTGAGACTTTCCTCAAACAAATCATAGGAAGGATCTAAAGAAAAATCTCAATATTGTAATTTCTTCCAGCTGTAGTTGCTGGTGGGAGGCGGGTCCCAGGATGGTGGGGCCCCAACGGGTGCTGAGGACTTCGGGACACTTTGAAGCCGGGCTTGTCTGCTGTGCAACAGCAGAAATGTAGTGATTGGCCCTGTGTGTTGTGTATTACTCAATAAATAACACCACTGCTCAATCACCTATAGACATGTATGATAGCGCAGTATGTGTGTATTGTCTTATAGGGTTAATGGAGAAAGTCTCCTACGTCCTCCTCCTCTTTGTTCAGGATCTGCATCCTACAGTCCATCATAAATTGTCCATTCTTTACTGCCCGGGTGCCAATCCTAACTTACATCATGTCTTCTACTCCAGTAACATCCAAAGCTGCACCAAGCTCTTATAGATTCTGAACAGTTTAAAGGTTATTCCTTAGGCTTTATTCACACATATATAATGTGGTTACGAGACCCGGACCCCTAGAGGTTAAAAGAAACAGTATAGGTCTGTGGTGATATAAGAGGAGGGGGAGTAGGGTTATCTGAAGCATGTGGCTGTAATACAATTGCTGACATGTGGCCTTCTACTCTAGTTACACCCAAAGCTGTAATCACAATACTGCTGGTCCAAAATCTACAGATCTATAGGGGTGGTATAACAGACAATGGGAGAAAACAGCAGTTTGAATGCAGCTCTGGATGTGATTGGAGTGTAAAATCTGATCCAACTAAGGAGAGAGGTTACAAATGTATGTTATTAAGATGTAGGGGAGCTTTGGAAGTATTTCCCTGTGAAATACATTACAAAAAAAAAAAACCTCCAAGGGGATGATTCTGTGTATATTTTGCCCTCCCCCTCCTCGTATACTTATCACATGTTGGAACATTTCCAAGGCTGGAGGCAAAACATCGCGGGGTCTAATGTGTAAGATCTGCAATTACATAACCGAGGAGCTGAGATATGATCAGTGATCGTCGCTCCCCCACCATTCCTCTCCCTTCAGATAACTTATTCTTCACATACAGCATTTTGGTTCCAAGTCATGATTTTGGCAAGAAAGAGATTACACTATGCCCCACCCTGCAATGTACCCCAGCAGATGTCTGCAGCCTGGCAAGGATCTCATCTTTGTCAATACTGGTATGTAGAGGTGGACATGGGATAGAAGCAGCACTGCCAAAACAGAGATGACGTCATATAGTGCTGTAAATCACCATATAAAGTCCTCCATCCTGGCCCACCACACCAGGGAAAGGTGTGCAAAATCACAATACAATAGTACATATGTATTATACTCCAGAGCTGCACTCACTGTGTACATGCATTACATTACTTGTCTTGTACTGATCCTGAGTTACATCCTGTATTATACTCCAGAGCTGCACTCACTATTCTGCTGGTACAGTCACTGTGTACATACATTACATTACTTATCCTGTACTGATCCTGAGTTACATCCTGTATTATACTTCAGAGCTGCGCTCACTATTCTGCTGGTGCAGTCACTGTGTACATACATTACATTACTTATCCTGTACTGATCCTGAGTTACATCCTGTATTATACTCCAGAGCTGCGCTCACTATTCTGCTGGTGCAGTCACTGTGTACATACATTACTTATCCTGTACTGATCCTGAGTTACATCCTGTATTATACTCCAGAGCTGCGCTCACTATTCTGCTGGTACAGTCACTGTGTACATACATTACATTACTTATCCTGTACTGATCCTGAGTTACATCCTGTATTATACTCCAGAGCTGCGCTCACTATTCTGCTGGTGCAGTCACTGTGTACAAAAATTACATTACTATCCTGTATTATACTCCAGAGCTGCGCTCACTATTCTGCTGGTGCAGTCACTGTGTACATACATTACATTACTTATCCTGTACTGATCCTGAGTTACATCCTATATTATACTCCAGAGCTGCACTCACCATTCTGCTGGTGCAGTCACTGTGTACAAAAATTACATTACTATCCTGTATTATACTCCAGAGCTGTGCTCACTATTCTGCTGGTACAGTCACTGTGTACATACATTACATTACTTATCCTGTACTGTTCCTGAGTTACATCCTGTATTATACTCCAGAGCTGCGCTCACTATTCTGCTGGTACAGTCACTGTGTACATACATTACATTACTTATCCTGTATTATACTCCAGAGCTGTGCTCACTATTCTGCTGGTACAGTCACTGTGTACATACATTACATTACTTATCCTGTACTGATCCTGAGTTACATCCTGTATTATACTCCAGAGCTGCGCTCACTATTCTGCTGGTGCAGTCACTGTGTACATACATTACATTACTTATCCTGTACTGATCCTGAGTTACATCCTATATTATACTCCAGAGCTGCACTCACCATTCTGCTGGTGCAGTCACTGTGTACAAAAATTACATTACTATCCTGTATTATACTCCAGAGCTGTGCTCACTATTCTGCTGGTACAGTCACTGTGTACATACATTACATTACTTATCCTGTACTGTTCCTGAGTTACATCCTGTATTATACTCCAGAGCTGCGCTCACTATTCTGCTGGTACAGTCACTGTGTACATACATTACATTACTTATCCTGTATTATACTCCAGAGCTGTTCTCACTATTCTGCTGGTACAGTCACTGTGTACATACATTACATTACTTATCCTGTACTGATCCTGAGTTACATCCTGTATTATACTTCAGAGCTGCGCTCACTATTCTGCTGGTGCAGTGACAAGATCATTCAGGGTGGTTGTCAGGGGTTATTTTTTTCAGAGAGATTGTCAGGGATAATGTGGGGTTTTTTTTGCATTGTGTCTATTTTGGGTCACACCTACACCATTTCATGTCCTATTCCATCAGGTGCAGGGTGTATAGCATACTGCCCCCTAATGGGAGGAAGTGGGTATCAGGATGTTGTGATGTCCACATGCCCAAATGATAACCCAAGACAGCGCTGTGCACTGCCATAATAGCTCTCACAGCTCTGTCCCCAGTGGGGGATGCTGGGGGTTGTAGTTTCACAGTTGTTGGCCCCCCTGCTGTGTGGTGGGTGGGCTGTGTTGAGTTGCAGCAGTGCGGGGTGCTGTGTCAGTGTCTGCGCTGTCACTTTGTTAGTCTCAGACTTGGCCCCAATGTTTAGTCTGTGGATGTCGGGCCGAGTTCCCAGACGCTTGGACACAAAACTCTCATTACATCATATTCTGCAGAACATTCCCCCAGCGCTCCCAGGCCTGCACAGCATTATCTATTTAACTCCGCATGTGCCAAAGTACCCTCAACCCTTCGTAACCTGTTTACCTGCACGGCTACACAGTCCCGGCCCAAGTAATACTATCTGCTGAGCCGTGTATCTAAGCCTGCCATATCTGATACTGCCTGCTGAGCCGTGTATCTAATCACATTATGTGTGATACTGACCCTGCAGTGGTTCCATGTTGCAGTACCTGCAGCCACATCCTCTGTGATCTCATGGCTCGGTGTCCAGACAGTCTTGGCTGTCACATTCAGCAGGTGTCTCTGTATTGATGATGATGATGTGCTGGGTGAGATGGGGCCGGACTCTGGGGGCCCCTAATGTGATAGGAGCAGGAAACAGATGAAGAAGGAAACATAGGAAATCCAGGGCAGCTATCAAAATCAACGATTCCTAACCCTATAGAAGAAAGTAGTCACCAAACGGATATAGCAGAGCTGAATTTCATGTAACGTCAGAGATAACAAAAGGTTACATCACACTGAGATGCTCTGGATGGTCCATTTAGCTTTGCTACATGAAGAGTCACAAGGATAGGGATTAGGTGGATCCATACATGAAGATTCATGAGGTCGAGTATCAACTAGATCCATATATGAGGATGAAGATCAGGTAAGGTCCATACACGAAGATTCATGAGTAGGACAACTGGATAAACTGGGATTTTGTTGAATGGTGCCAGCAGAACCAGCGCAGGATTAATGCTGGTAAGACCAAGGAGATGGTGGTGGACTTTAGTAAACAGAGAGGTGCTCCAACCCCGGTGGAGATCCAAGGAACATGCATTGAGATAGTCAGGACCTATAAGTATCTGGGCGTGCTCCTCAATAATAAACTAGACTGGGCTGATCACCTGGAGGCGCTGCACAGAAAGGGCCACAATAGGCTTTACCTGCTCAGGAGGCTGAGGGCCTTCGGAGTCCAGGGGACACTTCTTAGGGCCTTCTTCAACTCTGTGGTTGCTTCAGCCATCTTTTTCGGTGGGGCCTGCTGGGGGAGCAGTATAACAACCAGGGACAGAAATAGACTTGACAGGCTGATCAGAAGGGCCAGCTCTGTCCTGGGGAGCCCCCTGGACCCAGTACAGGTGGTGGGTGACAGAAGGATACTGTCTGTGGTGACCTCCATGCCGGAGAACAAATCACAGAGAACTAATGATTATGACTATGAAGTCTTCCTTCTTTCTTCTTCTGTTCCTTAGCTGCTATGGACTCCTAGTATATCTTCTCTTCTCAGCATATGTGTGTCTACGTCTGTAATATATTACTGTGTATTATCCTGTATCTGTATTACTAGGCTGCTGTAACATGCTGAAATTTCCCCACTGTGGGACTAATTAAGGATTATCTTATCTTATAAGGTACATATAAGAAGATTCATGAGGTTGAGCATCAACTAGATCATGAATACGAAGATCAGTTAACGTCCACACTTGAAGAGTCATGAGGATGAAGATCAGGTAATGTCCATACATGAAGATTCATGAGGATGAAGATCAGGTAATGTCCATACATGAAGATTCATGAGTAGGACAACCATATAAGGTACATATATGAAGAGTCATGGGGATGAGAATAATATAAGGTACATACATGAAGAGTTGTGAAGACCAGGATCAAGTAAGGGGCACATCAGAATCATAAGGACAAGGATCAGGTAGATCCATACATGAAGATTTATTTATATAATGTAAGGTGCACACACATGAATGGTCATAAGCATGAGAATCAAGTAAATCTATACATGAAACTTCATGAGAACGAGGATTTGATAAAATGTACACATGAAGAGTCATAAGGGCAAAGGTAAGGTAGGGTGTACACTTAAAGAATCATGAGAACAAGGCTCACGTAAGGTCGCCATGTGAAGAGTCATAAAGACAAAAATAAGATAAGCACTAAAAAACACTGAAGAGAGCGCCAAGCAACACCCCATGTATTACCATTTGGAGAAATGGATACTTTACGATAAACAATTGGCTGCTCACTCTTTGGGGTTGTGATGGAGTCACAACACCCACAGAAGACTTATAACCAAAAAATGGTAGGATGACAGCAGCTACTAGATTCCTCCGCCAAAGATGGACGTCACTGATGTAGGAAAGAAGGACCTGATCCAAACAGCGGTGCAGACCAGAATGGATAAAATTGAACCAGCGCTAGGCCAAATGTGGATGCAGATGAATTTCCTTTATTGACTCTCTTGTAAGCCTAAATGCATGCAACCATTATGTACACTTGAAAAAGAAGCTTAGCCCTCCGTAACGCCTGGTATATTTAGGCTTACAAGAACAAGAGAATCGATAAAGGAAATTCATCTACATTTTGACTAGCGCTTCTCCAGTTTTGTCCATTCTGGTCTGCACCGCTGTTTGGATTAAGTCCTTCTTTCCTACAAGGATAAGATAAGGTCCATACATGAGGAGCCATGAGGAAGATCAGGTAAGTTGTACAATTGAAGCGTTACATGGTGTGAACAAAACTACTGCTAACCGCTGCGGTTTCGAAGCTTCATACACATTTAATACAACCTCTTAGTTCTTGGCTCCAAATATCAAAACAAAACACCATAAATCATCCATGGCAGACTTGGCAGGAGCCCAGAAATTTCTAGATAGGAAACCACCAGAGACCTAGAATAATGATGTGACCACGTAGGTTCAGGAACTATAATCTGGAAGTAAGATGTGCAGTCAATGGGAAAATGTTGCCGACTTCACATCATCTTCTCAAGAAGGTTTGGTCTTTTGATGATGAACCTTGGACACATCGTAGTGATTGTCCTAAACCCAGAATTACTGAAAAGCATTTATAAGGCCTGGATGATTGAAACCTCAGATCCTTCTCAATTTCTATATAGCATTGATGGTTGTTAGTCCATAAATAAGACTGTTATTGATTTGTTTTTCTATATCTCCATTGTCAGATGTCAAAAGTTTTTTTGCTAAAAAGATCTTCATCCAATTGACACATCGGATCACATCGGACCTCATTCCAGGAGCCCAGGCTACCAGTGTTTCTCTACAATGTCTTTTCTTGTGTGTAAGTTCTTTAGGATTCTTCATGATTGTCTCCATTCTGTTGGACTGAGGTCACTTGGATGCACCAGATAAAATTATTCTACCCTCAAAAACTCTTAGGAAATGGAAACTCTTAGCAAATTTGTGTGTTTTGCTGGACCATCCTTGTGTTAGAACCTGGAGGATCCTCTGGTACTCTGGTTGGTCATTCCAACACTTATTGTCTCCGTCCATATTGGTCAGCCTCTCCTTCCATTTCTCCAATTATATTTTTCAGTGTAACAGTCTTCTATGATGAGGAACATCTCGTAATGTACCCAGGATAGGATGGATCTTTACTCTACTATTCATTTTGGTTTCATTGACTGAAGAACCATCCAAAACATTGACATTTTCTTCACCACCCTCGATAAATGCATCATCACATGTGAAGATCGAGTCTTGCACTCAGTAGTCTGAATCTTTTATCTTACCCGTGTTCTCATTTCTATTTTTCTTCTTCCCAATCTTCTCCACCACACATATTTGTTCTTTTAAACTTTTGGACCTATTATTACATACTGGGATCCAGAACCAAAAAAAACCAGGTCTATGTAGCTATACAGGAGTACAGAGGTGGCAGTGTTACTCAGCCCCTGTTATCTGAGGACATCCAATGACTGTCTACCACATAAGAAGACATCAGAATGATAAATGGAATTTTGCAGACCCTTAAATTTTCTGTTGGAGTCTGAGATCCATATTATGTTGTCTTATTTTCCAGAGTTGAAAGTGGTCACCTGTCTGACCCAGGGATTCCAATGGTCACACATGGACATTTAGTGGTCCAGAGTGTACTTCTGGCTGTATACATTAGATAACTTTTGGTTCTGCTCATAACTATTCTTTCCAAACCCCCTCATAGACATTCAAGCTGAGCTCAGCCAATGGAGAGATAGGTGAGAAGACTGTAGATGTCTTGTGGTTCATTTACTCCCTTGAAAATAAAATGCTAGAACTAGCAACTGACCTGTTTCTCCTCCATAACTGACGAAAAACTCTCCTCCCTAATCTCCAAATCCCACCTCACCTCCTGCGTGCTCAAGCCAATCCAGTCACATCTCATCCCCAAACTCGCTGAAGTCATTACTCCAGCCCTAACCCATCTCTTCAATCTATCCCTAACCAATGGATCCTTCCCCTCAGCCTTCAAACACGCCACTGTCACTCCTATACTTAAGAAACCGTCCCTCGACCCGTCCTCTCCTTCCAACTATCGTCCCATCTCACTGCTCCCGTACGCCTCAAAACCTCTTGAGCAGCATGTCCACTCCGAACTCTCCTCCTATTTCTCATCCAACCTGCTCTTTGACAGACTTCAGTCAGGCTTCAGACCCCGGCACTCCACTGAAACTGCCCTAACAAAAGTCACCAATGACCTTCTAACCGCCAAAGCCAAACGCCATTACTCTGTCCTCCTCTTCCTCGACCTCTCCTCTGCCTTTGACACAGTTGACCACTCTCTCCTGTTAGAAATTCTCTCATCCCTTGGTATCTCAGACCTGGCCCATTCCTGGATCTCCTCATACCTCACCGACCGCACATTCAGCGTCTCCCACTCGCACACCACCTCCTCACCTCGCCCTCTCTCTGTAGGTGTCCCCCAAGGCTCCGTCCTAGGACCCCTCCTGTTCTCCATCTACACCCTCGACCTGAGCCAACTCATAGAATCTCATGGTTTTCAGTACCACTGCTATGCCGATGACACCCAAATCTACATCTCTGGACCAGACATTACCTCCCTGCTGGCCAGAATTCCAGATTGTTTAGCGGCCGTAGCCTCCTTCCTCTCCTCCCGCTTTCTCAAACTCAACATGGAGAAAACAGAGTTTATCATCTTCAGCCCATCCTGTATGGCCCCTCCACCTGACCCATCTATCAAAGTTAATGGAACCACAATTACCCCTGTCCCACAGGCCCGATGCCTTGGGGTAACCCTGGACTCTGACCTATCCTTCAAGCCACATATTCAAGCCCTCAACACCTCCTGCCGCTTCCAGCTCAAGAACATCCACCGAATTCGCCCCTTCCTCACCCAGGAAACTACTAAGATTCTCGTCCAGGCCCTCATAATCTCCCGCCTAGACTACTGCAACACCCTTCTCCATGGACTCCCAGCTAACAACCTCGCCCCCCTCCAGTCCACCTTAAACTGCGCTGCTCGCTTAATCCACCTCACACCCCCGATCTTCATGGGCTGCTCCCCTCTGCCAGTCCCTCCACTGGCTACCCATAGCCCAGCGAATTGAGTTCAAGCTACTAATGCTAACATACAAAGCCATCCACAACCTGTCCCCTCCATATATCTCTGACTTAATCTCCCGCTACCTGCCCACACGTAACCTCAGATCCTCCAATGACCTCCTCCAAGATTTCTCTCGTGCATCCCCCATACTCTGGAACGCCCTACCACGACACATAAGACTGATCCCCACAATCACACGATTCAAGAAGGCCCTGAAGACTCCCCTATTCAGGAAGGCCTACAACCTCCAATAACACTATCACCGCACTGCCATCTGTACAGTCTCATCCTCTCCTTCTGTCTCCACCCCCCTTCCCCCATAGATTGTAAGCCCTCGTGGGCAGGGCCCTCTACCCCACCGTGCCAGTTGGTCATTGTTAGTATTATATCTACCTGTATATTCTGTGTATTGTATGTAACCCCCAAATGTAAAGCACCATGGAATTAATCTAATAATGTAAAGCACCATGGAATTAATGGTGCTATATAAATAAATAATAATAATAATAACTAGCAATGGGTGAGCCTTGTTTCGCAATGTTCCGTAAGGTTCATCAGGAATTTTAATGAAGTGGAAGGTTTATTATACTCTGGGGTTTCTTTAGGCCTCAGAGCATAATAATTGAAGACCAGGGAAGATTTGTAAAACAAATTGACTTTCTTTTCCTGGGCTCCATACCGGGATGCTCTAGTCTTTTGGTCTTCTTCCAGGGTCAGGCGCTACCTTCTCCAGCTCCAAGATTACTGCCGAGATGTGATTGACCTCCACAGTCACGTGAGGGGCATCAACACCCAGGTCATTCTGATTGGGCCTCAGTGGTCACATGGGGGTTGTCAATGTCCTCACAAATGCTTTAATATCAAAGCCTATCATGTCACATCTGAGACCCAATCACAGGTGCTGGAATATACAGTCCTATGAAAAAGTTTGGGCACCCCTATTAATCTTAATCATTTTTAGTTCTAAATATTTTGGTATTTGCAGCAGCCATTTCAGTTTGATATATCTAATAACTGATGGACACAGTAATATTTCAGGATTGAAATGAGGTTTATTGTACTAACAGAAAATGTGCAATATGCATTAAACCAAAATTTGACCGGTGCAAAAGTATGGGCACCTCAACAGAAAAGTGACATTAATATTTAGTAGATCCTCCTTTTGCAAAGATAACAGCCTCTAGTCGCTTCCTGTAGCTTTTAATCAGTTCCTGGATCCTGGATAAAGGTATTTTGGACAAACAATTCAAGTTCAGTTAAGTTAGATGGTCGCCGAGCATGGACAGCCCGCTTCAAATCATCCCACAGATGTTCAATGATATTCAGGTCTGGGGACTGGGATGGCCATTCCAGAACATTGTAATTGTTCCTCTGCATGAATGCCTGAGTTGATTTGGAGCAGTGTTTTGGATCATTGTCTTGCTGAAATCTCCATCCCCGGCGTAACTTCAACTTCGTCACTGATTCTTGAACATTATTCTCAAGAATCTGCTGATACTGAGTGGAATCCATGCGACCCTCAACTTTAACAAGATTCCCGATGCCGGCATTGGCCACACAGCCCCAAAGCATGATGGAACCTCCACCAAATTTTACAGTGGGTAGCAAGTGTTTTTCTTGGAATGCTGTTTCTTTTTGGACGCCATGCATAACGCCTTTTTTTATAACCAAACAACTCAATCTTTGTTTCCAAAATGAAGTTGGCTTCTCCAAATGTGCTTTTTCATACCTCAGGCAACTCTATTTGTGGCGTACGTGCAGAAACGGCTTCTTTCTCATCACTCTCCCATACAGCTTCTCCTTGTGCAAAGTGCGCTGTATTGCTGACTGATGCACAGTGACACCATCTGCAGCAAGATGATGCTGCAGCTCTTTGGAGGTGGTCTGTGGATTGTCCTTGACTGTTCTCACCATTCTTCTTCTCTGCCTTTCTGATATTTTTCTTGGCCTGCCACTTCTGGGCTTAACAAGAACTGTCCCTGTGGTCTTCCATTTCCTTACTATGTTCCTCACAGTGGAAACTGACAGGTTAAATCTCTGAGACAACGTTTTGTATCCTTCCCCTGAACAACTATGTTGAACAATCTTTGTTTTCAGATCATTTGAGAGTGGGCTGTCCATGTTCGGCGACCATCAAACTTAACTGAACTTGAATTGTTTTGTAGAAAGAAATGGTCCAAAATACCTTCATCCAGGATCCAGGAACTGATTAAAAGCTACAGGAAGCGACTAGAGGCTGTTATCTTTGCAAAAGGAGGATGTACTAAATATTAATGTCACTTTTCTGTTGAGGTGCCCATATTTTTGCACTTTTTGCAATTTTGGTTTAATGCATATTGCGCATTTTCTGTTAGTACAATAAACCTCATTTCAATCCTGAAATATTACTGTGTCCATCAGTTATTAGATATATCAAACTGAAATGGCTGTTGCAAACACCAAAATATTTAGAACTAAAAATGATTAAGATTAATAGGGGTGCCCAAACTTTTTCATAGGACTGTATGGTGGACAACCCAGAAAGATGAGAATGTCATTGTCATAGGATGCTAGATTTTTTTTTTTTTTTTGACACACTCCAGTCTATTCTCTGGACCCCTGACTATAATATTCAGTTTTGCTGGATTCGTATGAGCTGAATGCCAAAGACTTGGGGATTTGCAGGGCCTGAAACTTTTTGGAAGTTTTTGCAACAAGCCCAGCTCTGTATCAACTGGTTTGCCCAACATTACATAGAACATACAAAAATTGAACATGCTCGACCTTTGAGATGTCCCGATGTCTCCATACACATCAGATGGGGAGCTGGTCCCATTGAAGTCGGTGGGTTCGGCCGACGTTCATCTAATGTGCTCAACCACCCTGAGGCTGAGGACCTGGATTTCATTTTGTTATGGTGCCCTTCCTCCACCCTTGTCCCCAGTTAGCTCCTCTTGTCCCCAGCGGGATCTTTTCTGCTATTTTTCTTTCTTTTGGTGTTTTGCTGTCCACACCTTTCCTCACTGGCAGCCTGAACCATCCTGTTATGTGCTGCGGAGGATACACGTGTGAACAAGGCTGGAAGGTAACCACACAAGCCTGTATCCTGTGCACAGAACTTACACATCCCCCTTCTCATTCCTCCCTTCACATCACAAGCTGGAGCAGGGGAGGCTGTGAAAGGAGGGGGCCCAGGACCAGACGCACCATATAAATACAAGACCTTAAATAGCAACCTCACACTACGACTCAGGACACAGCAGACATGGAGGTAAGGGGGAGCTGAGCGCCTCACAGCTGCATGCACTCAGGTGGACCCCCGTCTGCAGGGGGCGCCGGGCTCAGTAGAGGTCAGGAAGGCTGAATCCCAACTGGCCTAGAAGAAGGGTCACCTCAGGACTGACTGGTAACAATGCAATTTAAAGGGGTGGTACTGTATGTGTGTTTTGTTGCAGGCTATGGGGCGCCTTGGCCACATCATCCTCCTCCTCCTGCTGGTGGCCCTCAGCTCGGTGGGGAGTCAACAACACTCCATAAAACAGAACGGGGATCATCGTAAGTTTACCCAACATCTCATATGACTATTCTAAACTATCCAAAAAAACAACTATGATCTATGCCTGATGTAGCAGAGCTGGATTTGTCTTTTAACTCTTTAAAGCTTGCACTGGCATAACTTTATAAGCAATGAGTCCCATAGAAAGCCATCACGTCTTTATATCCCAAGGTGCATGATAAATTCACATTGCAATTTCATACTACATCTGTCAAACTTAGACTTCCTAGATGTGAAAAACTCAGGTCTGCTGTAATTAATCTCAGCTATATATCTGATTAACTCTGCTACATCTAACATATCCATCTCTGCTGTGCCAGCGCTGATACATGTCACAAACAGCTCTACAACATCTGTAACTCTGCTACTTCGGACAAACTCAACCCAACCGAACAAACTCAGCTCTGCAACATCTGACAAACCCAACACTAACTACCACATGTGTATTTCTTGCTTACTGTGTGTTTGCAATGATGGGAGTTGTTGTATACCAGTAGGTAGTAGTCCTGGATACGCTGGTTGACACTGTACATAGGGATTTGTCAGGGCTGGGGCTTAGTATCGGGGTAACGTGATCTCACTATGACCTCATATTCCTTGCTCACATCTGCGCAGGGCAGAGACGATCTGCAGCCAAATTCCACCACAAACCAGTGTATGTCTGACACAGAGTGTTCCCCACCTGAGCCTCATCTACCTCCCACCCAGGGGAGGCACAAACTTTCCATCTGTTTCCTTGGCCATAGAGCTAGCACCTGTTCTCATGGGAAGTTCTCTGACGGTCGCTGACTATTTATCTAGTGAAGTCATGGCTTTGGTATCTTCTGTAGACCTTCTTGTCTGGGTGACCACCATCTGAGTACATGACGGTACCTATGGGAGAGTTCCTTCTTGTATTGATTCCAAGTCATGTAGCCACCTCCGAGTTCTCTTTAGAGCAGTTCTGATGACATCACTACAGATCACAAACCCTTTGTACACTTTGGGGTTGAGGGGTATAATAATCGCAGGCCCAGGTGAGGTATGGAAAAATAATAAACACTGATACTTACCTGCCCTCACTTCTGCTGGCTCTCAAGTGGTGTCTGGTGCTCCATTTTGTGGTCCTCCTCCAGATTTCAGGGTGAAGTCGGCGGCCCATGAGGACTGCTCAGGCCTTGGATTGGGTCTCAGCAGTCATGACCCTTTGACATGACCATCAAGACATCAGCACATCCCACAAAACCACTGATGGTATCAAGGAGGCAAAAGGTTTCCAGAATAACGCCAAAGACATCCAAGAAAGAGCTCAGGAGAGGTGAAGGAAGGTGAATGTCGGTGTTTATTATATTGATGATCCTCCTCTGGGCCTCTGATACTATTCACTGGATTATGAAGAATGATTCCTAGGTGGCGAACCCCAAAAATCTCAGGTTTGGCCGAACCCAAGATTTTTGAAAATTTTTGGCAAAAGTTGGCTCATCTCTAGACATGATACAACTCAGGGTCATCTAATCTTTTTACCTGTCTGACGAACGTGCCCGATTGTCGTTTCAGTATGTTCCACCTCTGACCAGTATCCTGTAGATTGTGAAGATGTGTGCGAGAATGGGGATGAAGAGAGTGGACCATATGTAATCTACCCGGCAGGACCAGGCATTGCGGTGCCCGTATACTGTGACATGACCACTGATGGTGGCAAGTGGACGGTGGGTGTCCAGCTCTGTGATATTATGAGATTGTAATTCACATCCATGTGATATAAATCCTGTGTTTTGGGGATTTTGGGGGGCCAGGTCATCCAGAAGAGGTTCAACGGCACGCTGAGCTTCTTCCGGGGCTGGAGTGACTATAAATTAGGCTTTGGTAGAGCAGATTCTGAGTACTGGTTGGGTAAGTGATCATTCTCTTCTTTGTTCTGTCATCTTCTAGGCAAGTTGAGTGACCACCAGTATGACCACTATTAGGGCTCTCAGCTTTTCCAGGGAACTGAATGGGAAATCTCTCTGTTCATGTAGAACTTCCCATAAAGTTGTGTGGTCCATAGATAGATCAAAGAGTAAAACAAGTGCCCATAATGGTGATAATGGGTGCTTCATGTTACAGGCTGAACTGCAGAGCATTGTTCAGCATCACTCAAAACCCTTATATCTCTTTCCATAGGGTTACATAATATGTACCTCCTCACCCTGCGGAACAAGTATGAGCTGAGGGTCGAACTCGGAGACTTTGATAACAACGTGACCTACGCCAAATACTCAGAGTTTGCCATCTCGCCGTACAGCATCAACCCAGAGGAGGACGGTTACACGCTGCATGTGGATGGCTTCTCTGATGGAGGAGCAGGTAACCAATGCATGGATAATGGGTAATATAATTAATACATTCTACATCATTTAAAAGGGAGGAAGTTGTATAATCAAAGTTTCTGGATCTGAATTCCCATTCTGTACCACCACCTGTCACTCAGGCCCTGCCATGAACCACTTATAATACTGGTGTCTGAGGACCCTCTGAGCCCCCTAAGGTACCGAACATGGCTGTGACTGCTTTAGTATCTCATCAGTAACAACCTAGGTCAGGAGTAGAGATAGGGGAGCCATATGAGATTAAATTCAATAAATATTTGTGAGGTCCACACCTCTGGTTCCTTCTGGGACAAGATGGAAGTGCTATTATTATAGCCGGGGGTCTCCAATGATAAGTGAATGCCCAGGTGACTTAAAGCATAACAAGCAGTTAGACTCACTTTGCCCCACCTCTCTTAGGCAGCTTTGCTACATCTGGTGGTCCCTTGGCATCCTCTTCTGGACTCTTGCTGACACCCCAAGGTCACGTGCCTTAAAGCATCATGATGATGGGATATCCCAAGTACCCTCAGTGGTGACTCCCAGGGCTTGTAATGTTAGTCAGATTTCAGAAGAGAATGGCAAAGAACCACCAGACACTACAAAGATGCCCAGAAGAGGTGAGTATAGCTGTTTGTTATGTTGCCACACCTCCCCTGGGCCTTTACTTTTTGCATTCTGGAATCTTAGGAGATCCAAGAGTATAATAGTGTTTTGTTGTGATGAACACCAAAAGTTTTGTGCTCATGATGAACCTGAGACTGTTAAAAAATTTGTGTTGAATCCAGTTCAATCCAAAACGGTTTGTCCATTTCTAGTCAGGAGGGCAACTATATCTCCTTTACAGGCCATCTTTACAGGTATGCAGAAATATAAGCCTTGGGAATTCTAGAAAGACTGCAAATAAGTCTTCCTTAATAGAAGAAAAGAAAACTATTCCTCTAGCACCACCTTTTAGAAAATAGATCTCTATAGATCAGTGCCATAATCTGGGATTAAATTAAAACCAGAATATCTCCTCTAAAAAGAAAAAAAAACTAATATCATTGTTTGTTTTTATTCTCATGTCATGTCACTAGACTTCTTAAAAGCCAGATACTGATCTATAGAGAGCTGCCTTCCATAAGGGGGCGCTAGAGGAATAGGTTTCCTTTTTTCCATCAAGGAAGACTTATTTGCCTATTTGTTCCCAGTAACAACCTAGAGTCACATCTCCTGCACAGGCATTATTGGGAGGACTCTGCGCATCTACACTACTCTGACCTCATTACTTCTATTACCTACAGGTGATTCTCTGTCCTATCACAATGGGATGAAGTTCTCCACATATGATAGTGACCGTGATGTCTATCTACAGAACTGTGCCTCGCTCTCCTCCGGAGGCTTCTGGTACAGAGCATGTCTCCTGGCCAACTTGAATGGTCCATACCTCCGTGGTGCTCACCTATCTTTTGGCAGTGGCATCATCTGGTCTCAGTGGAGAGGTTATTACTATTCTCTGAAGTCCACTGAAATGAAGATAAGACGCCAGTGATGTCTGACTGGTGGAGATTCGTCACATCGATGACTAGTAGAATCTGGTGCACAAATGTCAGGATAGTCATGTAATCGCAACTTGTAGCCTGAACCTTGGTGCTTTCCATTACTTGACCTTTTATACCTGTGTCTGGATGTTGTAGACCCTATGTTGACCCCTCTGCATGTCCCCATCTACTAGAACCTTGGTTTTACACTTATTGTTTGAGTTGCATAAAAGTTGTTGTATCCCCTGAACTTGTAGTGAATGTTCCTCAATATCAATAAAGAGATATACTATAAAATGTGCCTTATTATATAACCTCATGGACTCTGAGATTTCAGGGTCATATTCATTTATACATGTACATGGTATCACAGTTTATTGCAGGATTTAAGACCATTGCTTTATAATAATGTGTGGCACTGTGGATGTAGCATTCAGTACATAGACGACGTATTTTACCATGACTTCTTCACTGTTGACAACCTTCTTGCTAGAAAAGTCCTAAACAGATTATAAAGTGTCCACATAAAATGTAACCCTGATCTGTAGGTAGCCCTTAGGTCCCCTTCACACAGCGTAAGCGCTCGGCTCATTCCGAGCTGTACCGTGAGCGCTTCTAAACACTTCCCATTCACTTCAATGGGAGCGCTCATAAAGTCGGCTATACGCGCGCTCCCATTGAAGTGAATGGGAAGTGTTTAGAAGCGCTAGCGTTTACGGCTCGGAATGAGCTGAGCGCTTACGCCATGTGAAGGGGCCCTTAAAATAAGTGTTCAATTTTCCTACAGCAAATTAAACATTACACGGAACCTTAAAGATTGCGGTATATTAGGTATCGCCACGTCTGAAAACGTCCAGTCTACAAATGTATAAAACACCAAAGAACCGAGCTGTTTTTTTTTCGCTGTTTCACCTCTCATACAAATATGAATAAAAAGCAAACAAAGCAATACACAAAAAAAAAACGAATATTGAAAAATGACTGCGACAAGAAGGGGTTAATGGTATTTCGCAATTCTGGTTCCTAACAAACCAGATCTTAGACCTAATATGGCAAAGCTGAACACAAATCAAAATGTGGTTGACTCATCTCTATTGCTGACCAATATGGGCACCAGAGGAACGGTCACCGAGAGTCCTAATCCCCAAATTCCTCTCGATATGATGTGACTTAGCAGGGGGTAGTTTTCTTGGATAACCAATAGAGAAAGGATATTTTTCTGTCCCTTCCGGTAAGTCTGTTGATATTTTGAGGGTTCTCATATCTGATTTACTGTGGAGTTCACGTTGAATCAATATTGGGTCTGGCTTGAATAGAGTGACATGCGACCTCGTCTTTTATAGAGCAGAGAGCAGATATCTTCCCCAGCCTGCAGGTATCGGCACGAACATGAAGGTAGGAACAGAGGGGAAGGGAGTGGGTGATGTAAAGTTACCCTAGTAGAATGTTCTAAGGACCATTCACACTTATTGATGGTATTGGTATTGATGATATTTTTCTTGTCCAATCAGAAACTATTGCAGTATTTCACCCTGTTCGTGCTTCCGCACAGTGGTCATGTGACTACAGGTTCTGCACCTTTGAACCGGGATAAACGTGAGTACAGCATTATTCTTGAGATTAGACTGCTGATGGTTGGGGAGGCAAGGGAGTCGATGGAGAATGTACTTGGGTGGGGTGAGGGAGAGAGTAATAAGGGAGCCACATTACATGGACTCATAGAGACGTAAGAGACCTCTGGGTATTCCTGCACCATGTGGAGCCAGTTGCCTCAAATGAAACAAAAAAATTTTGGTCAAGTAAACTTTTGGGAATTTCCTGTTTGTTTTAAACTGGTTTGCCCATCACTTCTAGGGTCTCTTCACACTTGATGCAGCTATAAGATATAATATCATCAGACCAGCATTCCTGACAAATAGTATATGGTGGTCTGGTGTAGGTTACCATAAGACTAAAGTCCTGCTCATTGATAGAAGCATGTAAGTTGCCACAACTGGTTGGAGTTACCTGTTTAGGTCCAAGTCTGTAGAATAAGAACCACAAGATTGACTCTTTTATGATTGGTTTAGGGATTTTATTTATTGACTATTGAAGCTTTCTTATGGTGAAGTGTGATAACATCTCCAGATGCTACTGATCTATGACCTGATCTATACTGATGCTCTGACCTCCTGTGACTTCTCCTCCTAGTTGCTAATTGCACATATTCCTGCCCCCACCCCCTCATGACTGCTCAGATGTGTTTGCTCAAGGTCTGACCTTGGATGGTGTATACCTAATAATAATAATAATAAATTTTATTTATATAGCGCCAACATATTCCACAGCGCTGTACAGTTTGTAGGGTTCAAATACAGACAGAAAGATACATTACAAAGAAAGTCATTTCACACGATGGGACTGAGGGACCTGCTCGCAAGAGCTTACAATCTATGAGGTAGAGGGGGTGACACAAGAGGTAGCAGGGGCGGCATTGCTTATGCAGAGGACAGACACTTTGTAATAGAGGTGACTGTCATTACACAAACATAAGACTTTATGAGCCATCAACAGTCGTGTCCTTTAACATGTGGATGGAGCTTGGACCTATAAAGTTACCCTGAAATAGCATCATATCATGTGGGGAAATGGACAGAGGAGGGTTAAGGGTTTACATTAGACATTGTGATAGGCTTGTCTGAAAAGATGTGTCTTTAGTTTGCGTTTGAAACTGTAGAGATTGGGAGTTAATCTGATTATCCGGGGTAGAGCATTCCAGAGAAGTGGTGCAAATTGGGAGAAGTCTTGTATATGAGCGTGGGAGGTTCTGATAATAGAGGATGTGTTAGGTCATTGAGTGAACGGAGAACACGGGTTGGGCGGTAGACAGGCGGTAGACAGGCAGTACCTGATATATCCTGGTGGTGTGAGCCTTCCTCCAGTTCTTGTGTATTGTGACATGACCAGTGACGGAGGACCATGGACAGTAAGCACCTGATATATCCTGGTGATGTGCCCTCACATGTAAGTGGTGAACTGTCTTTGATTTCAGCCATAAGTAAAACAGGGTTGGCAGGACTATAAGCTCGTATTTAGATGAGCATCTGGAGAATACAGGCTTGGTAACTTCTCATCTTTCTCTTCTGGGTTCACACAATCACATTTGCTGTACATTTGGGGTCACACGTTGCTTATTTCTGTACATTCTTCTGTGCAGGTTTACAGAACATTTTCCTCTTGACCCTGAAGAAGCCGTATCATCTACGCATCGATCTGGAGGGCTTTGAGAACAATAAATGCCATGTGATTTAAGACCACTTCTCCATCTCACCTCTGGCCATCAACCCTGAGGAGGAAGCCTACAAACTGCATGTTGATGGATTTAAGGAGGAAGATCCAGAGAGACCGGCCAGTAGGTGACAGAGAGGTCGATGTCATGGGGTTAACCAATGATGGTTCATGTAAGTAAGGTCAAGGCCAGATCAAGGTCTCTGAGGTCACTCCTCACAACAAGATGGAAAGAGGAAAGCAGAGAAATACTGCCGTAATACTGCTCACATAATACTGCTCTAATACTGACCACATAATACTGCTATAATATTACCCAATTAATGCCATCATAATACTGCAAAAATAATACAGCCATAATACTGCTCACCTAATACTCCCCAAATAATACCATAATAATATTGCAATAATACTGTTCACATAAACTTGCTTATTAAGTGTTTTCCTTCTTCCTAATCTGTTGTTCACTGAGGAGCCATAACAAGTATATAACAGCAGGAGGAAACATAACATGTATATAAAAGCAGGAGGAGTCATAAGTATAAAATAGCAGGGGGTGACCACCATAGCTGCCGGGTTTCTGCTATATTATACAGCAGAGACCCAGCACTAATACCCACAATCAGTGCCTGCTCTGATCGCGGGCATTAAAGGGAGTCTATCATTAGAATCCCTTTTTTAACTAAGTACAGTGCCTTGAACTTTGCAACCTTTTGCCACATTTCTGGATTTAAACATAAAGATATCAAATTTAAATTTTGGGGGGAAGAATCAACAACAAGTGGGACACAATTGTGAAGTGGAATGAAATTTATTGGATATTTTAAACTTTTTAAACAAATAAAAAACTTAAAAGTGGGGCGTGCAAAATTATTCGTCACTTTTACTTTCAGTGCAGCAAACTCACTCCTTTCAGTTCAGTTCAGATCTCTGAATGATCCAATGTTGTCCTAAATGACTGATGATGATGATAAATAGAATCCACCGGTGTGTAACCAAGTCTCCATAAAAATGTACCTGCTCTGTGATAGGCTCAGGGTTCTGTATAAAGCGCAGAGAGCATCATGAAGACCAAGGAACACACCAGGCAGGTCCCAGATACTGTTCTGGAGAAGTTAAAGCCGGATTTGGATACAAAAGATTTCCCAAGCTTTAAACATCCCAAGGAGCACTGTGCAAGCAATCATATTGAAATGGAAGAAGTATCAGACCATTGCAAATCTACCAAGACCCGGCCGTCCTTCTAAACTTTCATCTCAAACAAGGGGAAGACTGATCAGAGATGCAGCCAAGAGGACCATGATCACTCTGGATGAACTGCAGAGATCTACAGCTGAGGTGGGAGAGTCTGTCCATAGGACAACAATCAGTCGTACACTGCACAAACCTGAGTGGCAAAAAGCCATTTCCCTGTCGTCCGTACCAGCGGCACAATGTGGGGTATTTCTGCCCCTGTGTGCTGGTAGGACAGGCGGATTTTTAATTAGCCAATCAAAAAGCGTGGCTGGCCCTATAAGAGGGCACAAGAACCTCCCCTCTGCGTGTTTTTTTCTGTCCTGTGTGGACAGAGGACAGGTGGAGGACTTGTGTCCTCTTATTGGGCTCAATAGGGTTACTTACCCTTTGAGCACATTTCTTAGCTTCTTACTCCAGGGCCCTTCTTGATTGAAGGTCTATCTTCTGGCCCTGTTGAGGGAATTAATGTTATTAGCCTGTAAGTGGCTTACCTCCCCCTCCCCCCCCCTCCTTCCTCCGTCCTCCTTCCTACCTTCTCTACTCCTAGGCTGCCTTCTGCTGCTGCCGGTGAACCTGTTTGTTTCATCTTACGCCGCATCCCCGTCCTCCGGCCACTTCGCTGATGCGGTGGCTGTATTAGCTATGGAGCGGCAGCCGGAACTAAGAGTTCCCGGCGATGTTTCGCGGCGACCGCTGGCCGGGTGCGCACTTCCGGTTGGGAAGCTGGAAGTACGGCGGCGCCATTGCTAGTACTGGCGCCGGCGGTCTCCAGGCTCCGGCAGGGCTCTGGCCGCGTTTTGGGCCAGGAATTGGCCTTAGGAGGCTGAGGTAGGTGCCCTTGTTGGGGCTTGCTGAGGGGGGGGAATCTTGCCTTTCTAACCCTGTTTGGGTTAGACTTTTGGAGCTGTAGCTCCGCCCATTTCCGGCCGGCCGGGTTAAAGGTCAGGCCGGCCGGCTAGCAGTTACCTTCGGCTTCCTAGTGGCGCTGAAGGCTGGGTATTGTGTAACCCTAAAGCTCCTGTTGCTTCTACTGCTGTTTCTACCAACTTGTTGGATGTCACCTTGCTATCCGGTCTTCTGACCTGGTAAGATCTACCCTTTTTATTCTTGACATGTCTTGGTACAAAGGTTTGCATGGTCTGTTCTCTCTGTAGGATATGTCATCCTCTACTACCCCTCCGGGGGATTTTAGGAGGAAAGCTACTGCTAAAAGGAAGCATCTTTCCTGTTTTGACTGTGACACACCGCTCCCTGATGGTAGGTAGCGGCTTAAAGGGTCATCCTCTCTGGGGTACTACTGGTCCTATAACCCGCCTATTATTTTTAGGCTACGAATGGGCCCGTTGTCGCGGTTGCAGAGGCCCTCCACCAGAGGAGCCCTCTCCCAGAGATATGATGGCCTGGGTCAAGGAGATGGTGAGTTTGGGCATCGCTCGGGTAAATGTAATTCCCTTGCTTGTACTCTCCTTTTATTTTTTTGCAGGATAATTCCCTTAAAGGCATACAGTCTACCTTGTCTCAGCTCACCAAGAGACCATGCACTGAGCATCGTTCCTCGTCCCTCCCTCCCCTGGAACATCTACGGGTGGCAGAGGATGATTCATCCGAGGACGACTCAGTAGTTTCCAGCAGACCTGTGTTCCACTATGAACAAACAGGCAGGCTGCTGAAGTACATCCGGTCTACAGTGGGCCGAGATGTTGACGGGGAAGCCTCCACGTCTGCCTCTGGGGGACATATTGCCTTCCATGCGGACGCCACGCTGACCGACCTTATGGGGCAGCAGTGGAAACAGCCAGAGAAGGGACACTCCCTTTCCAGGATCTTTAAGACCTTGTTCCCTATGGATTCGGCTCAATGGGATTCCTGGGGGCCTCCCCCGAAGGTGGATCTAGCCGTGGCGAAGTTGTCTCGTAGAACCCTGGTGCCCCTTGAAGATGGATCAAATCTTCAGGATCCTCTGGATCGTAGGGCTGACGCCACATTGAAGAAGGTTTACTCTGCTTCCTCTGCCCAAGCTTCAGTAGCCATAGCCTCTACCACTGTGGGCGATTTTCTACGTAGCCGCCTAGCTACCTTGGAGCGGGATATTGATTCCGGCGTGGACAGGGATGACATCTTGGCTTCCATGAAGAATGTCATAGGGCTGCAGATTTTTTGGCGGAGTCTTCCCGCCATCAATTAAAAATTTCAGCCAAATCGATGGCGTTGTCTACTGCGGCCCGTAGACCCCTGTGGCTAAAGCCTTGGCGTGCAGACTTCGCATCCAAGGCTGCTCTCTGTGCTCTCCCCTTTGAGCCAGGAAGAGTGTTTGGCTGAGGCTTGGATACCATCATGGAAGGATTAGCAGAAGGTAAGGGGAAGTCCTTACCTCAAGCTTTCAGGGGCACACGTGCCCCCTCTAGAGGCAGAGGTTCGGCCTCCAACTATAGACGCCCGGCTCAGCAAAGGCGTTCCAGATATCGCCCTAGGGGAACTGGACGAGGTGCTTCCAGGGAAGACACCAAGAGGAAGCCGTAGTTATGACGCGGGGCAGCTCCCTGTGGCCCCCCTTCCTGTGGGAGGACGTCTTTCCGCTTTCTTCAGAGCATGGGTCACCCATATTCAAGATCCATGGGTGTTAAGAATTATACAGCACGGGTATCTTATCAATTTTCAGCTTCCACCTCCAGATCGGTTCGTTGCCACCAGAACCCTTCCACCTTCTCAACAGGCCAGTCTAGAGGCCTCGGTCGCCGAGTATGTTGTGAAAGGCGCCCTAGAGAAGGTCCCAGCCTCAGACCTCGGTCGGGGAGTTTACTCCCCCGTCTTTCTGGTCCCCAAAGTCACCGGGGGCTGGAGAATGATAATAGACCTGAGGTACCTCAATCGCTTTATCAGGAAGAGGTCATTTCGTATGGAAACCGTGGATTCCGTGACTGCTTTTCTCCAGCCAGGAGATGTGATGGTCACCCTCGACCTGAAGGACGCCTACCTTCATGTCTCTATTGCTCACTCCCACAGGAAATTCCTCAGGATTGCCGTTTCTATGGCCGGCCACAGGGAGCACTTTCAATTCACAGCTCTGCCATTCGGCATCACATCCGCCCCCCTGGTATTTACCAAGGTGATCGCTCCGGTCGCCGCGGCCCTCAGATTGCAGGGTCTCTTCATCGTTCCTTACCTAGACGACTGGCTACTGAAAGCTCAGTCTCCTGCTGCTCTCCTCCAGCAGCTCAACCTTGCCATCAGCTTCCTACAAGAGTTAGGATGGATCATCAACTGGGAGAAGTCCGAAATCGTTCCATCCACACGGAGGAAATTCCTCAGGTTCATAGTGGATTCAGAAGCGATGCAGATCTTCCTCTCCAGCCCAAGGAAGGAAAGGATCCAGGCCAGTGCACGTTTTCTATTACACACCCGGCGGGTAACTATTCGCACCGCCATGAGAATCCTCGGCCTAATGTCATCCTCGGCCAGAGCAGTCCCTTGGGCTTTATGGCATTTGCGTCCCCTGCAGATGGAAGTGTTGAGAACCTGGAACAGGTCTCCACGGGGACTGCACAAGAAGATCTGCTTTTCTCCCGCTACCCGTCTTTCCCTCAGATGGTGGATACACCTGAAAGACGGAAGGTCCACGGTCCCGACATTGTGGACCCTGTTGACAACAGATGCATCCCAGTGGGGATGGGGAGCCCATTGCCAGGACAAGACTGTACAAGGACGATGGAGATGTCCGGAGCTGGGGTCATCCAATCTCAAGGAACTCAGAGCAGTGTACCTGGCCCTAGTACACTTTGCCCCGGAATTGAAAGGCAAGTCTGTCAAGATCAGGTCAGACAACATGACGGTGGTAGTCTACATAAACAAACAAGGGGGCACCAGGTCACCAACCTTACTGAGAGAGACGAATCTCATATTCACCTGGGCAGAGAAGAATCTGGTCCAGTTATCCGCTGTTCACATAAAGGGCTCCCTGAACATAGTAGCGGATCATCTGAGTCGGGGTATTACCGTATCAGGAGAATGGTCTCTCAATCCAGACGTATTCCAACAGATCGTCCAGAGATGGGGTCTCCCGGAGGTCGATCTAATGGCTACCCGACTCAATGCCAAGGTAGGGACCTTCTGCTCTCTATACCAGGAGGACAATCCCTTGGCAGTGGATGCCCTGTCCATCCCATGGAGGTTCAGGCTGTTTTACATATTCCCTCCAATTCCAATCATACCGAAGGTATTGATCAAAATAAGACAGGACCAAGCCTCGGGAATAGCCATAATCCCGTTCTGGCCAAAAAGGGCTTGGTTTGCTCAGCTCATACAAATGAGTCAGGGCATATATTGGAGGCTTCCCCCTCTCCCAGACCTGGTAACCCAAGGAGAGCTGAGATGCCAGGATCTGAGGAGACTCAACCTGACAGCCTGGAGGTTGACCAGTCCCTATTGAGGAATAGAGGACTGTCACAAGCCGTCTTGAAGACCCTATCCAGCGCCAGAGCGGATTCGACTAACAGGAATTACCGTCGAATTGGTAACATCTTTAATGCCTGGTGTCTGCAGCATCAAGTGGACTCCACTGATCCCCCGACGGAGGCGATCCTGGACTTCCTTCAAGACGGACTAGACAGAGGTCTTGCTGCGGCCACACTCAAGGTACACGTAGCGGCCCTGTCCGCCTATCTGGGGAGGCGTTTGTCTCAGGATCCTTTAGTGAGCACCTTTATTAAAGGAGCAACTAGGCTGAGACCGGTGGTGAACACCCCTGTCCACCAATGGGACCTTATTCCGGTCCTGAACGCTCTTTGTGACCAACCATTCGAACCCCTGGAGGATGTCTCCCTTAAGTTACTGACCGGCAAAATGGCACTGCTATTGGCAGTTACAACTGCCAAAAGAGTTAGTGAGCTACAGGCCTTATCTGCTGAAGAGCCATATACTATTTTCTTTTCGGACCATGTGCAGCTTAGGTTCCTCCCAGGGTTTCGTCCCAAGATACCATCCGCTGTTAATAGGAACCAAACAATTTCCCTTTCAGTATTTTGTCCTTCCCCCTCTTCACCTGAAGAGGAAAGATGGCACAAGCTGGATGTAGTCAGATGCCTGCAAATTTACCTGCAGCGCACTCGCCCTTTTAGGCAGGCCGAAAACCTGCTAATTAGCTATACGGGGAAAAACAAGGGCGCCAAAGCCGCCAAAGCTACGATATCCCGCTGGGTTTCCGAGACTATAAAGGTCGCCTATACCGCCCAAGGGCTGCCGGCCCCATCTTTTCTTCATGCCCACTCAACCAGGGCAGTGTCCACCTCTCGAGCTGAGAGGAGTGCGTTGTCTTTAGATCAAATATGTGCAGCTGCCTCCTGGGCATCTGAGTCCACCTTCATTCGGCATTACCGCTGAAGGACCGGGTGGCAGATTCCTCTGCCTTTGCCCAGACCATTTTAAGCTCAGTCATGGAATAATCCCACCCATCTTGGGGCCTACTTGCTATATCCCCACATTGTGCCGCTGGTACGGACGACAGGGAACAAGTGATTATGAAGATAATCTTGTTTCCCTTAGTCCTAACAGCGGCACAAGATTTCCCACCCTGGGAATCATATCTTATGTATAAAACTGTGAATAAATATGGAGGTACTTTTGTATTGACACGCAGAGGGGAGGTTCTTGTGCCCTCTTATAGGGCCAGCCACGCTTTTTGATTGGCTAATTAAAAATCCGCCTGTCCTACCAGCACACAGGGGCAGAAATACCCCCCCACATTGTGCCGCTGTTAGGACTAAGGGAAACAAGATTATCTTCATAATCACTTGTTCTCAAATATATCCTTACAAAGTCTTGTTTAAAGATTGCCACAAGCCACCTGGGAGACACCAAACATGTGGAAGAAGGTGCTCTGGTCAGATGAAACCAAAATCCAACTTTTTGGCCACAATGCAAAACAATATGTTTGGCGTAAAAGCAACACAGCTCATCACCCTGAACACACCATCCCCACTGTCACACATGGTGGTGGCAGCATCATGGTTTGGGCCTGCTTTTCTTTATTGATGGGAAGATGAATGGAGCCAAATACAGGACCATTCTGGAACAAAACCTGTTGGAGTCTGCAAAAGACCTGAGAATGGGATGAAGATTTATATTCCAACAAGACAATTGGGCATTGACTTCTCATGGAGCCTTTCAGTACACACAATGTCTCCTTAAATCCTGCACATAGGAAGATAACAATTTATTGGTGTGGGTTCCTGGGTCTCTCTGAACCAATGTGGACAACACAGCGACATGTAGAGCTTGAAAAACACAAGACAGATACACTTAGACTTGATGGACACTTGAGGTAGGGGCACCTCGTGAACAGAATTGTGTCTTTGTATTATGTCCCTGCGTCACTTGTGTGTCTTGGCTCATATTCACAAGGGAGTCATTAGACAGAGAATAAATCTTTCTGCATGTAATTTGCTCACAAACACAACAAACTATAATATACCACTGACACAACATCCCAGGTCTCATGAGGATATTTCCTACAATATTAGGCCGGTGGTGAAGGTCCTCATGGTCAGGTCATGTAATTATATCAATGGCGGTAAATTGGCCGTCTATAAGTGACATCTTCCATCAGGACAACCACTGTTGAAATGTCTTATAGGGTATATGAATGTCATAGACAGGGATTCTCTACGTTAGTGAAAAGTTTATGAGTCAGAATGAAGAGTCAATACATAGGTGCAGAGAGTGGCGCCCTCTCTGGTGGCCTTATGGCCAGATATTATTTTACAGATATAACCATATAGACCAGATATAATTTTACATAGGTGCTCTGTAATACAACAAAAGAAGCCGCACAAAGCGCCCCACTATAACGCCAGATACCTGGGAATATGGGAAGCTGGACCTACCTCACTCTGATCTTGGGGCGCTTTCATCCTAAGGGCTGTCAATTTATGACAAATCCTATAATAGTGATATTAAGAAGGTAGAAGATCCAAGTCATTTCCCATTCATTCTTATAACCGCACAGTCCACATCTGGCCATAGTTATATTGTATACAATTAGAAATCTGCCACCCAATCTATGATCATTGAGATGTGCAAAACTGATATAGACATACCCCAAGCGACTTGCATCTGTAGTGGCGCTACAAAGTATTAACGCAAGGGGGCCGAATAATTTTGCACACCCCACTTTTCAGTTTTTCATTTGTCAAAAAAGTTAAAAATATTCATTAAATTTCGTTCCACTTTACAATTATGTCCCACTTGTTGATTATTCCCCAAAAATTAAAATTTGAAATCTTTGTGTTTAAAGCCTGAAATGTGGCAAAGGTTGAAAAGTTCAAGGGGGCTGAATACTTTCGCAAAGCACTGTACAGTCCTATGAAAAAGTTTGGGCACCCCTATTAATCTTAATCATTTTTAGTTCTAAATATTTTGGTGTTTGCAACAGCCATTTCAGTTTGATATATCTAATAACTGATGGACACAGTAATATTTCAGGATTGAAATGAGGTTTATTGTACTTACAGAAAATGCGCAATATGCATTAAACCAAAATTTGACCGGTGCAAAAATATGGGCACCTCAACAGAAAAGTGACATTAATATTTAGTAGATCCTCCTTTTGCAAAGATAACAGCCTCTAGTCGCTTCCTGTAGCTTTTAATCAGTTCCTGGATCCTGGATGAAGGTATTTTGGACCATTTCTTTCTACAAAACAATTCAAGTTCAGTTAAGTTTGATGGTCGCCGAACATGGACAGCCCGCTCTCAAATGATCTGAAAACAAAGATTGTTCAACATAGTTGTTCAGGGGAAGGATACAAAACGTTGTCTCAGAGATTTAACCTGTCAGTTTCCCCTGTGAGGAACATAGTAAGGAAATGGAAGACCACAGGGACAGTTCTTGTTAAGCCCAGAAGTGGCAGGCCAAGAAAAATATCAGAAAGGCAGAGAAGAAGAATGGTGAGAACAGTCAAGGGCAATCCACAGACCACCTCCAAAGAGCTGCAGCATCATCTTGCTGCAGATGGTGTCACTGTGCATCGGTCAACTATACAGCGCACTTTGCACAAATAGAAGCTGTATGGGAGAGTGATGAGAAAAGCCGTTTCTGCACGTACGCCACAAATAGAGTTGCCTGAGGTATGAAAAAGCACATTTGGACAAGGCAGCTTCATTTTGGAAACAAAAATTGAGTTGTTTGGTTATAAAAAAAGACGTTATGCATGGCGTCCAAAAAGAAACAGCATTCCAAGAAAAACACATGCTACCCACTGTAAAATTTGGTGGAGGTTCCATCATGCTTTGGGGCTGTGTGGCCAATGCCGGCATCGGGAATCTTGTTAAAGTTGAGGGTCGCATGGATTCCACTCAGTATCAGCAGATTCTTGAGAATAATGTTCAAGAATCAGTGACGAAGTTGAAGTTATGCCGGGGATGGATATTTCAGCAAGACAATGATCCAAAACACCGCTCCAAATCCTCAGGCATTCATGCAGAGGAACAATTACAATGTTCTGGAATGGCCATCCCAGTCCCCAGACCTGAATATCATTGAACATCTGTGGGATGATTTGAAGCGGGCTGTCCATGCTCGGCGACCATCTAACTTAACTGAACTTGAATTGTTTGTCCAAAATACCTTTATCCAGGATCCAGGAACTGATTAAAAGCTACAGGAAGTGACTAGAGGCTGTTATCTTTGCAAAAGGAGGATCTACTAAATATTAATGTCACTTTTCTGTTGAGGTGCCCATACTTTTGCACCGGTCAAATTTTGGTTTAATGCATATTGCACATTTTCTGTTAGTACAATAAACCTCATTTCAATCCTGAAATATTACTGTGTCCATCAGTTATTAGATATATCAAACTGAAATGGCTGCTGCAAACACCAAAATATTTAGAACTAAAAATGATTAAGATTAATAGGGGTGCCCAAACTTTTTCATAGGACTGTATATAACAGCACTCATGAACCAATATATATATATATATATATATATATATATATATATATATATATCTCCACATCAATAACTACCAGTTCACCTAGAAGGAGGGGTCCCTGAAGGCACCAATCCCAGATCACTTGTCACCCCTCCGATTTTTACCCACAGCCCTGATACACCTGGTCTAGGGGCACCAGCATTGGAGGGTATCTCCATCCTGGGTACCCTGACCGCAGGACTTATAAATCAGTCTAGTTCCCCAACCAGCATCCACTTTACTACCAATTGGGTGAAGATAACGCCCTGGTCCTCCACCCCATTACTGATTAAAATACCAGTTAAGCCTCCACAGACCCCTCCTTTCTATGCTGCCATGACAAACATGAAATTAAGGGAGGCAAGACAACTTTCCCTTACTACCTCCTATTCTGATACAGTATGTCTCCCCCCTCTGCATTACCCCTTTAGGCCGGGTTCACACGGAGTTACGTCCCGTGAGATTTGGCACGTGTACGCCGCGTGACCCTTTGCGTGCCGTACACGCTCCCATTCATTTCAATGGGAGCGGGGATCGTATGCGCCGCGCTAGTTTGCGGCCGTGAATAAATGATATCCAGGTTCATGTTGGTTCCTTTTATTACTCATTTATTACCATATCACGGTCATCACCATCCTTACCTCCAATATGACCTATTTACAACTAGTTATCATCCTGCCACCTACTGCACAGCCTTTATCTCATCATTACGGCTTCTCATCATTTCTCTATGTATGGCAGCGCATCCTCACGCAGGCGCACCAGCTTGGGCTCTAACTCCGCTTTTCTTAAAACACTCAGTCTCTCTCCATCCGTCCGGACGCATGCGCAGTTTTACTTTATACATACAGGCGCCACGGCGCCTGCGCGCAGATCGGATACTGTCCGTACAGGCTCTATTGAGCCTGCGCACGCCGGACCAATAAGCACGGTCTGGCATCCGAGCTTCCTCTTTTTAAACCAGGAAGCAGGACAACATTTTGGCACCATTCCCTTCGCTGTAAGCAGCATATCGTAGCGCTGGTGCGAGCTCTGAGCCGCAGATAACTATTGTTATTGTTATTATTACAAAACTTCAATCCTCTAATTGCGGGCCTGGTCGGGACTGACTGGAGGTAAGCACCCCAGGACAACGAGCATCTCTTCTGCATTCTCATTTATATCTTCATTTATATTTACACCAATGTATTGTATATTCATGTGCACCATGTTATTTACAGATCCATCAGTGGCAGAGCCACCTTCAGAATATTTCTGCTGTTTTCCATTATCCAAGGTGATTATTTAACCTTTATGTACTAGCATGAGGTCATCTAATACACTGTATATACTGTGAGCATAATCCTTTTGACAAAGCATTTTTCTTAACATTGGTACTGTAGCTTATAAACTTGGACTTATATACTATTATAGAGTTATGCTCCACCTTGTACCGTATTGGGCTCTCTTTGTACATAATGTATATACCTTATCACTTGTGTGCGGTTTCATTTTGTCATTTTACTTTGTAATTTGGTTATGTTGGTTTATTTATTTTTTCAATGCCTTACTCTTGTTATTTTGAATTTATGTAGAGTCTGAGGAAGGTCTTAACCGACCGAAAACGTTCACTCATTCTTTACTGAATAAAAACGGTGATTGGTTAACGCATACCTTAGTGTGAAGCTCATCTTTACCTATTACCAGAAGGGGTGGGACCCTAGCTTCATCTGACGGAGACAGCACTTGTATCCCTACAAATACTATAAAACACAGTCTATGACACTGTCAGGACTCCTAGGATTATATCGGAACAGGCTGTGTCATTATTTTGCTATTACAAATATTTTTTTTCACTGCTTTAAAATGCATTAATGTATTATCCTTGCCACACATGACCTCAGCGGCCCAAGTAAGGGATCCAAAATAGCAAGCAGCAACTGGTAATGTAAAGCACCATGGAAATAATGGTGCTATATAAATAAACAATAATAATAATAATAATAATAATAATAATAATAATAACTGGTCTGTGACATCTTATCAATCTGAAATGAAGTCATTAGTCTGATGTTTTGCTTCATTGCAACGTAAGATCTTGAAATCAAAGAACTGAAAGATCCGCACTCAATAATGCAGCAATCGGTCCTGTGTCTTGTACCAGATAGGAACCCACCCTTGTCATAACAGCCCACATGGCCATGTGGATCTCGCTTACTCCGTACATTGATCTACCTAAGGCCTGGGCAGCTGGATCCATGCTAGACTGACCGAACACTTGGGACATGGCCATCTTGTGAATAGTCTTGCAGTGTCTAACTGTGTCAAGTGTATTGTGGATCATATTCATAAGGAAGTATTCCCAGCCTGAGGATACATCATTCATTCCCCAAGTGAACAATACATAAGCAGAAATATCAGACAAAGACCTTTTATTCAATATTGACACAGTGATTCTTTTTACCTCTCACATCTACCCGGAGGCAGAACTGAAGGCTCTTGGATCTGGAGCAAAAGTATAGCATGAACTTCCCTGTGCTACTTCTCACAATTGTTGTCTATACCAGGATGTAGGCTACACGTGTCTATTTGGTTTGATTAAATATGGAAGGAGGTCAGGTGGCTTTTCGGGTCTCGGTGTGGAGAATAAAGAGAAGTGAGTCTTTGGGGGCATTCACACAATGTAACGCGGTGCTGATTCTGGCACAATAACTCGCGTACGAATCAGCGCTGCAAAACAGAATCCCAATGACTTCAATGGGTTCTGTTTAATGAGCGTAACACATTGAAATCAATGGGTTAAAAAGACTCCCATTGATTTCAATGTGTTACGCGCGTTAAATGGAACTCATTGAAGTAAATGGGATTCTGTTTGGCAACGCTGATTCTTATGCGAGTTATCGTGCCAGAATCAGCGCCGCGTTACATTGTGTGAATGCCCCCCAAGACTCACTACTCTTTATTCTCCACTCTTTTTACTCCGTGTGAATGCCCCCTTGAGCTTACGCCCGATGGAAGTTATACTATGGAGGAGGGAGCTACAGGTGACAGTGGGCATTAAAATTCCAAAAAAACAGGCTGAATAAAGCCATTTCTTGTCTTGCCACGAGCTGCCTTGCTGTCTATTTGACTCCGAGCACCACATAAATCTCTGTAACGTCCAGGACACTGCGACCTCGGATGCTAAACTACCCCCAGTTGTCACCTGTTTAATATGAGGCAGTGTTGTGTAGCACTTTACTACTTGCCATAAAGAAGGATAGCTGATCTGTCTGAAATGTGTAGGGTCACTACATTCACCCCATCACGTGCCTATTTCAATCTGTTCTTGATAAATTTGACTGTATTCCTTGTATACCCCAAATCACCACCCCCCACACACACACAGCTGTCACCAACTAAGAGGAAGATGAGACTCCACGAACCGTTATACCCCAATCAGCCACCATACTCTCCCCCTCGACTCCAACTCCCCTTCCCCCTACCCCTTTACTAGCTTTGGCAATGCCAAATATCTATTTGGACGTGCCAATAAAGCCTGTTTAATTTGATTTGTATGCATTGTTCTGTCACTTCCTCATTTACCTTATTTCTTGGCTCTAATCTACGGGGAAATTTACACTGGGTTTTTATGGGTAAGTGAGCAATGACACGTGACCTGGTCCTCTATAAAGCAGAGATCTGAGCGGCTTCCCCAATCTGCAGGAATCCTCAATCATGAAGGTAAGAGGGGTGTACGGGGGAGGGGAGAGGATGATATCATGTAACTAGCAAAACCCTTATGAGCTCAGATGCAAAATATGGTTCCATCAATGCAATCTGGTGCTATGTGACCACAAGGAACAGCGAAACCTTGTCCATAGTGATGGAACTTTCCTTGAAGATGTTTTATCTGATGTAATTATTCACAGATACTGACAATTCTTACCTGTATTTAGGTGGGTTTTTATACTGCTTTGACTTAAGAACCCAGCCTTACAATGTACATAACTCTCCCCTTCCATTTAGAAGCTGCTGCTGACTTTCGCCCTCTTTCTGCACCTTCAGTGTGGTCATGTGACTGCAGGTTCTGCGCCTCTGAACCAGGATAATAGTAAGTACCACATCTCTCCTCTGGTTATATGGCTGATGATAGGCTGACATTGTTATATTATCTCCATCCAGATCTAAATCAATGGGTCTCACAAGATGGTACAGATGTCTGGGGACACAATTTGGTTACAGAAATTATTTTTTTTTTTTTATCTATTGTTTTAAGTCAGTTTAAATTACTATTATTCTGGTATGATGGACAGGGCTATACCAACTCACTTGTCACTATTGGGCAATGACTTGGTATAACCTATTGATGATCAAATTACATAATGGCCACATGGGTTATACCATGGATGTGACAACAAGTCTTTAAGGGAATTAAGTCATTTGGGGGGGGGGGGGGGGCACCTTTACTGGTCCCACACAGTATATTGCCGTGTTATTGGCCCCCACAGAATGTTCTGTCACCCTTATTGACCTTCACATAGTATATGGTCTCTTTATTTCCCCCTACATGGTAGATTTCCTTCTTTATGTGCCCCCACACAGTATACTGCTTCGTTTATTAGCTCCATACAGTATCATGCACCCTTTATTGGCCCAGAACAGTATCTTGTCTCCTTCATTGGCTTTCTTACAGTATCTTGTTCTCTTTACTGGCCCCCACATAGTACATTACCTCCTTTACTGGCCCCCACATAGTACATTACCTCCTTTACTGGCCCCCACCTAGTACATTAACTCCTTTACTGGCCCCACATAGTACACTAACTTCTTTACTGTCCTCCACATACTACTTCACCTCCTTTACTGGCCCCCACATAGTACATTACCTCCTTTACTGGCCCCACATAGTACATTGCCTCCTTTACTGCCCCCCACATACTACATTACCTCCTTTTCTAGCCCCCACATAGTACATTACTTCCTTTACTGCCCCCCACATATTACATTACCTCCGTTACTGGCCCCTACATAGTACATTACCTCCTTTACTTGCCCCCACATAGTACATTAACTCCTTTACTGGCCCCCACATAGTATATTACCTCCTTTACTGGCCCCCACATAATACATTACCTCCTTTACTGGCCCCCACATAATACATTACCTCCTTTACTGGCCCCCACATAGTACATTACCTCCTTTACTGGCCCCCACCTAGTACATTACCTCTTTACCGACACCCACATAGTACATTACCTCCTTTACTGGCCCCCACATAGTACATTACCTCCTTTATTGGCCCCCACATAGTACATTACATTACCTCCTTTACTGACCCCCACATACTACATTACCTCCTTTACTGGCCCCCACATAGTACATTACCTCCTTTACTGGCCCCCACATAGTACATTACCTCCTTTACTGTCCCCCACATAGTACATTACCTCCTTTACTGGCCCCCACATAGTACATTACCTCCTTTACTGGCCCCCACATACTACATTACCTCCCTTACTGCCCCCACATACTACAGTACCTCCCTTACTGGCCCCCACATAGTACATTACCTCTTTACTGGCCCCCACATAGTACATTACCTCCTTTACTGGCCCCCACATAGTACATTACCTCTTTTACTGGCCCCCACATAGTCCATTACCTCTTTACTGGCCCCCACATAGTACATTACCTCCTTTACTGGCCCCTTATAGTACATTACCTCTTTACTGGCCCCCACATAGTCCATTACCTCTTTACTGACCCCCACACAGTGACACACTAGGTTGGTGCTTATTGGATTATGCCAAAAGGTAACGGCCAATAATTTCACCCCGATCCTCACTTCTGTTTATGCCTCCAGTTCAGCTCCAGCCTGCTACTTCATACTACATACAGTCACTTGTGGGCATGGACAGGAGCAACGATCAGTGGGTAAATATTGGCCATTAGATTTTGTAATAATCCAATAGGTAATGGTTGATTTAAAGAAAACAAGCCACTTTCCTTATCTCAGTCATTAACTCTATGCCATAAAATGTAACAAAATATATGAACACTTCATTTCAACTCTCAAATCACCCCGTTCCTCTGTGTCTGACCCTAAACCAACCAAACTGAGGTGACACCCATGTCCTAATGCACCTGAACCATCTGACCTCCTCCTGTTGTCCTCTTCTCCTAGTCGGCAGCTTTAGAGATTTCTACAACCCCTTTGACTGCTCAGATGTAGCTGCCCAGGGTTTCTTCTCAGACGGTGTGTACCTGATATATCCTGGTGGTGTGACTTCTCCATTACCTGTGTACTGTGACATGACCAGTGCTGGAGGACCTTGGACGGTGAGTACAAGCAATGACTTCTGATTATATTCAGTTACATGAATGAAAGATAAAGTCTTCTCCATTCAAATTCTTATTTTGTCAATTACATCCAATCTTAACTCTTTCAAAACACCTGAACATCTTTTTAAGGAACATCTTCTCCTTTCCAGGTCTTTCAGAAGAGGTTTAATGGCATTGTGAACTTTTATCGTGGCTGGAACGAATACAGGACTGGGTTTGGGACGGCAGATGGAGAACACTGGTTGGGTAAGGATCTGCTTCATTATATACATCCCATATTTATCCTTTTAATGTGTAAAGTGACAGCAGAAGACATCTCCTTCTTATCATTTCCAGGTCTAAAGAACATTCACCTCCTCACCCAGAAGAGGTCATATCAACTTCAGATTTGCGTAACAGATTTTGAGAATAGTACTCGGTGTGGGATATATGACTCTTTCTCTTTGTCAATTTCCGCTATGGACCCAGAGGAGGATGGGTACAAGCTGAATATTGGTGCATTTCAAGAAGTTGACCCCAAAACACCTCTTGGTAAGTGACCTACCTCAGGCACTTCAGGCACTTGGGATTATTGTGTTCCTCTGTATAGACACTGGCCAAAAATGAAGGTTTCACTGCTTGCATAATGCTTTACTCTCTGTGCCATTTACGTCCTTACCCTAAAATACAGGTTCCTGTTGCCCTCAAACATTTACTCCCATGACCCCCTTCTGCCAAGCCCGCCATGTTGTCTTTGCTTATACTCTGCCGCCATGATGCTCTGCTTACTCTTACGTTTTGATTGCAGTCTTCTATAAAACTGGTAGATAATTTAAGGGTCATAACCATTGGTGAACACAAGGTCCACAGTGGGCCAGAGTTAACAATAGACTTTCTGCAAAGTAGTAACGTAATATTAACTTCAGTATTGTGTTAAAAAATTAACAGGAGATGGCTTGAGATTTCACCAGGGGATGAACTTTTCCACATTCGATAAAGACAGGGACACCTATTCAGGTAACTGTGCAGAGCTTTTTAAAGGAGCTTCATGGTACAAAGACTGTCACAGTGCCAACTTAAACGGCCTATATCTAAAGGGAGAAACCAAAGAGTATGGAAAGGGCTTGACTTGGGCAGCATGGAGGGGACAATACTACTCCATGCAAGCATCTGTGATGAAGATCGCCATAAAAAACCATTAATGAAAGAAATAATGTCTCGCAACATTTTGATGAAGGACAAACACTTACATCTCCATGGAGAGTTTTATGTTCTTGGCCAAGAACACGCAAGATTTGGGTGAAGGAACTTTGGTTAATGTGTTATCAACATTAATTCTACTGTATGTGTTTATATAAATTTGATATGTTTATGGTGTGTAACTACAGGTCCTAAGACTATATAGCAATCTCATCTGAGAAATCATGTAACTCCCGATAACTTCATGTTGGTAGAGCCATGTGGTGTAATAAGTGAATCAATAAAGTCTAACAATAAACCTAACAACAACCTAACACTTATTCATAATAATTTACCGCAATGCATGTGGCCATTTACCATCGTCAAAAAATCCCCAATCGATCCATTTTCTTAAAAACGTAACAATTTGGGATATTCGGGTCAAACTCGGCTCAGAATGAGTCGGTTCATCTATGTTTATTGAAGTTGATCATCACGTCCAAAGCTCCTTCTCTAAAGGGTAAAGGTCACACCAAATATTGACGGGATTGACATTTCTCTTTCCTTCGTTCACTTCATTCTGTTAACTGACAAAAATAAATTATTAACCCTTCAAACCCTGAAAGCATTTCTTACCGGGCAGCATTTATTCCACACTTGCCTAAAACATTTGCACAGTACTATATATTTATTTCACACACTTTTGATAATGATCTACAACTTTGAGGTTGAAAAGTGGAATGACAAACAAATGGAGAAGATTTAATTGATTCTTGATAATAATTCTTTATAATAATAATAATAATAATAATTCTTTATAGCAAATTCAGCCAATATAAGATAAGTCACCGATTCGGTTTATCAGAAACATAAGATGGTGAATTTTGCTCAAGATTTTGATTTTTTTAGTACAAGTTGTTATAATGTCTCAATAGTGTGTGAAACGTGTGAAACTCTGCACAAGGACACACTGGTAGAGAGGGATGGGGGTTGGGATCCTCCATTCCAATATTTGGTGGTACCCCCATGGATCCAACATTTGTCACCCATCAAACACATAATAAGCTGAAGGACATCTTTAAGAAATGACAAAGGTTCTGCTGGTTTATTTTCTAAAAAAAAAAAAACCTGTTTCCCAATATCAAAGCTCCAAATATTTTTTCTGTTCCATTTACATGACGTAATGTTACCAAAAACACAAACGATTTTTTCAGCCCAGGATAACACATGTAATAGTATGTGTGGCTATCTTTGTTCTACCTCAGCCACATAAAGGCATTCTGGGAAATGTAGTAGAACAGGACAGCGAGTCAAACAAAACTTACTTAACTAAGAAACCAAGTCAGTCCAAGATGGCACCAAGACCCCACAGTATAATAAGTAGAGCCCTAGGGGAGGTGATGAAACATAAAAAAAATAATATTAATCATCTTCCCTTCGGTTTGGAGCCGATCTATCAGCCCTCTATGAGGCCCTATCAGCGGTCCCTGACTTTAGGTAGAAGTGCCGAAGAGAACAGAGTGGCTCCGGAGCGCAGTCAAGGTGAGTAACATTATTTTTTGTTTCATCACCTCCCCTAGAGCTCCATTTATTATACTGTGGGGTCTGAAGAATCCCCAGAGTATAATAATAGCTAGTGAGGAGCACAAATTGGAATATTATTAAAGTTGGAAGGGGCCACTATGGGACATAATACCATGTGCAGGGGCCGCTATGGGACCTAATACTGTGTTCAGGGGCCACTATGGGTTATAAACCATGTGGAGGGGCCACTATGAGACATAATACTGTGTTCAGGGGCCACTATGGGTTATGAACCATGTGGAGGGGCCACTATGAGACATAATACTGTGTTCAGGGACCACTATGGGTTATAAACCAGGTGGAGGGGCCACTATGGGACATAATACTGTGTTCAGGGGCCGCTTTGGGACATAATACCATGTGCAGGGGCCGCTATGGGACATAATACTGTGTTCAGGGGCCACTATGGGTTATATACCATGTGGAGGGGCCACTATGGGACATAATACTGTGTGCAGGGGCCGCTATGGGACATAATACTGTGTTCAGGGGCCACTATGGGTTATAAACCACGTGGAGGGGCCACTATGAGACATAATACTGTGTTCAGGGACCACTATGAGTTATATACTATGTGCAGGGGCTACTATGGGATATAATACTGTGTGCAGGGGCCACTATGGGACATAATACTGTGTACAGGGGCTACTATGGGACATAATACCGTGTACAGAGGTCGCTATGGGACATAATTCTGTTCAAAGGTATGTTTTTGCACAAAAAACACAGGCTTTTTTTGAGCAAAATGTGCCATGTGATCGCCGTTTTACATCAAAGTAAAAGCTCCAGTGGCCTAAGAATATAGCTGCATCTAGATACATAGTGTGTTTTCACCATAAGGCGCTACCATACAGTGTTCCTGGACACATTCATTTACCATTAATTGGGGGATATACATGAACTGCAGGCAGCACTTTTCTCTCCGCATGTTTTGTGCGGAAACCACACAGACCCTATTATAGTCTATGGGGTCCGTGTGGTTTCTTAAGTAACTGCTTTTCAATGCGTATAGGTTTCGTTCAGGGGGTCCTCAAGCAGACTCCCCTGCACAGATGTGAACCGGGCCTGAATAGAATCCTGCCAAAAATGACATCTATAGAATATCCCCCTTTAAGCTGTGCAGATCCCCTGATGGTAATTCGGCCCTGTCACTATATGCATATTAATACATTGATTCATCTTCAGCTTTTCAGACATTCTATGTTGCGGCATTAGGTACAATGGAGATTTCGATGGTCGTCCTGTAACTATGCAGGGACTTGTGGAGGACACTGTTGACTTCCGAGCCATCAGTGATCTTTTGTGCACGCATTATATTTCACAATTTATTAACTCTAGTCTACGTTATCGCTCTTATTGTATGACTTATAGATTTATTTACTTTATGTATCAGGGTATTTTTATCATATTTTATCCATTCCCACTATAGCTAATTGCTATTTCTCCTTGTCTGTGACAAACATCTCCCTCTCCTGGTGCTTGGGTCTATGCAGCTTCTTCTTCTTGGAGTAGGAATCCGATAAGTGTTTTGGGACCTTGACTGGATATTGGTGGATGTTGCAATGACAAATTTCTGGTGAGCCTTTCTAAGAGGAACTACGCTGATGACCAGAGGACCTGATACCAGCAGGAGACCAGGCTGAAGTTGCTTCAGGAAGACATCACGCTTTCCCCTTTGATGTCCATTAAGAAGAATGAGCACAGTTCCTGAAGTGTTGCTGGAGCGTAGATGGCGCTTGTGTTGGCCGAATGGTTTCTTGCCATGGATTCACAAGCTTGTGTGGGATAGTAACATGGCTTCACCACAATGTACCTCCATTCTTATCTCCACCTTCTTCAGGGTAGCTCAGGGTTCCTTCCGCTTCTGCTTGATCTTAGTCACCAGGGCCTTGTACTACTTGCACTTGTACAGTGCCTCCCTGGCAAACATGGCAGATTGGGAATACTGCTCAATTCCACAGGTCAGTATTGGGTTACGACTGTCATGATGCTTTCTGACCTTCTTCTCAGCCTGTTCTCCTGCCATCTTGGCTGAAAGGAAGAAGCGATTTGCATATTTTTTAGCAATCTCAATAACTTCCTGAATATTACCCTCAGGCAATGTTACACTGTATCGCAAATATTGTCCATTGTTCTATCTCTTCCATCAATCTGTAAGAGCTTTTGTCCTCTTTTATTGGCTGTTTTATTAGAGACTTCTTGTTGGAATAAAACTGGGTCGGGCAGGTGTAGGATGACACGTGACCTTCTCCTTTATAGAGCAGAGACCTAAACACCTTCCTCAGTCTTAGGTGTCCACCATCATGAAGGTAAGAGCAGAGCGGCACGGGGAAGGAGTGCAGGTAAATATTGTTGCCCTGGTGGAATATTTTACAGACAAGTCATAGGTGGTTGTGAACTACTTCAATATTGTATGAGCATGACAGCCAAATACTGGTGTCCTCCATGGTTTTGTCCAATGTGATGAATGTTCTCATGGTAGAGACTGATATACAGGGAGGATTTACTTGATGTATATATTCACAGATCACCTATTACTTGTAATATTCATCTATAATACAATGTACATAACTCTCCTCTTCCATTTAGAAGCTGCTGCTGACTTTCGCCCTCTTTCTGCACCTTCAGTGTGGTCATGTGACTGCAGGTTCTGCTCCTCTGAACCAGGATAATAGTAAGTACCGCCTCCCTCCTCTGGTTATATGGCTGATGATAGGCTGACATTGTTATATTATCTCCATCCAGATCTAAATCAATGGGTTTAACCAGGTCTAAGGAAATAATTTGGTTATAGAAATTGTTTGCTTTTTGATTTATTGTTTCAGTCAATATATTATTATTATTATCACTCTAGTAAGATGGGAGGAGCCGTGACAACCATTGGTTCATACACGAGCCGTAACCTTTAGCTATGACTTAGTGTCATGAGTTATGATTTCATCATGAAAAAACCTTGGCAGTGGTGTAACTAGGAATGACTGGGCCCTAAGGCAAACATTTGACATAGGGCAACCCCAACCTTCCACCCCCCCCCCCCCACACACAAACCGCATTACTGAATATACTATTATACCCCATAGTGGCCCCTGCACACAGTATTATACCCCATAGTGGCCCCTACACACAGTATTATGTCCCATAGTGGCCCCTGTACACAGTATTATGCCCCATAGTGGCCCCTGCACACAGTATTATGCCCCATAGTGGCCCCTGCACAGAGTATAAAGTCCCATAGTGGCCCCTGCACACAGTATTATTTATTTATTATTATTTATTATGCTTACTTATATAGCGCCATCATATTCCGCAGCGCTTTACAGACATTGACAGTCACTGTCCCATATAGGGCTCACAATTTACATTCCCTGTCAGTATGTCTTTGGAGTGTGGGAGGAAACCCACGCAAACACGAGGAGAACATACAAACTCCTTGCAGATGTTGTCCTTGGCGGGATTTGAACCCAGGATTCCAGCGCTGCAAGGCTGCAGTGCTAACCACTGAGCCACCGTGCTATTTTGTCCCATAGTGGCCCCTGCACACAGTATTATACCCCATAGTGGCCCCTGCACACAGTATTATGCCACATAGTGGCCCCTGCACACAGTATTATGCTGCATAGTGGCCCCTGCACACAGTATTATCTCCCATAGTGGCCCCTGCACACAGTATTATCTCCCATAGTGGCCCCTGCACACAATATTAAGCCCCATAGTGACACCTGCACACAGTATTATGCTGCATAGTGGCCCCTGCACACAGTATTATACTGCATAGTGGCCCCTGCACACAATATTATACCCCATAGTGGTCCCTGCACACAATATTATACCCCATAGTGGCCCCTGCACACAGTATTATGCTGCATAGTGGCCCCTGCACACAATATTATACCCCATAGTGGCCCCTGCACATAGTATTATACCCCATTGTGGCCCCTGCACATAGTATTATACCCCATAGTGGCCCCTGCACACAATATTATACCCCATAGTGGCCCCTGCACACAGTATTATCCCCCATAGTAGCCCCTGCACACAATATTATACCCCATTGTGGCCCCTGCACACAGTATTATGCCCCATAGTGGCCCCTGCACACAGTATTATCCCCCATAGTGGCCCCTGCACACAGTATTATACTGCATAGTGGCCCCTGCACACAATATTATACCCCATAGTGGTCCCTGCACACAATATTATACCCCATAGTGGCCCCTGCACACAGTATTATCCCCCATAGTAGCCCCTGCACACAATATTATACCCCATTGTGGCCCCTGCACACAGTATTATGCCCCATAGTGGCCCCTGCACACAATATTATACCCCATAGTGGCCCCTGCACACAGTATTATCCCCCATAGTAGCCCCTGCACACAATATTATACCCCATTGTGGCCCCTGCACACAGTATTATGCCCCATTTTGGACCACCTATGAACAATTATTATACTCTGGTTTAGTCTTTTCACACCCCATAGTATAATGATCGGAGACCCAGGGGAGGATACAAACATAAAAAAACATGTTACTTGCCCATCCCTGACTTCGGCGCACTCCCCGCTACTTTCGGCCAACTTCACTTTTGGACTAGACATCATGTGAGCCAGGCCGGTGTTGCGCTGCATAATGACTCTGGCCTGACACCATGGGATATCTGGGACGTCAAAAAACAGGCCCGCAGACTGCCAAAGCAAAGGAGAGGTAAGTAACAGTGTTTTTTATGTTCCCTCACCTCTTCTAGCCTTCCAATCATTATACTTGGCAGTCTGAAAGTTTCTATCTCACCCCAAGTGCTTTATTAATATCACTACAGATCAGTACTTCTCTATAATGTCCTATATGACCCTGCTGATGTTTCTGAGCGACAGAGAGACAATAATTAGATTTTCCTCTATTTTCTGTGTATAATCTAAGGGGAGACATCATAGCTAGCCTCCAGGGAGAACATATAATCCATGTAATAACCTCCTCCTGTGTACTCTTCTCCTAGTTGCTAAATGCAAAGATTCATGCCTACCCCATGACTGCTCGGATGTGTATGCCCAGGACCTGACCTCCGATGGTGTATACCTGATCTATCCTGGTGGTTTGATGTCTCCTCCAGTACCTGTGTATTGTGACATGACAAGTGCCGGAGGACCCTGGACGGTGAGTACCTGATATATCCTGGTGGTGTGACCTCTCCCCATTACCTATGATGGACATGACCAGTGCTGGAGGACCCTGGATAGTAAGTACTTGCTCCTGTACCGTCCTCTGATGTTTTATAACGTCTGACCTCTGTCTATAGATGATATCACCTATAGGATTTATAGAGGGATGTGCGAGTGGCTCCATAGGACTGTGCCCGCCGGTGATTTACAGCATTACATAGTCAGTATGGAGAAGTTTATAGGTTATTTATAGGCAATCTTCACTTTATGATTGAAATCCATCCATTCTGCCATACTTCTTACTAATCACATCCGGGGCTGCATTCTCACTTCCCATAAAAGTTAGGATATAGTCACCACACTGCTGCCCCCTGCTGGCTGTACAGAGCAGGTTGTGCTATTTTGAATGCAGGATTTAGCATTTACCTCCAAGCACTTTCTTATAGAACATAGAACTGGTCTTAGATCTTTCTTAATGAGCGCAGTAAGTTCTGAGAATACAGATGACGTAAGTGCTGAGTTGTCAATTATTAAAGACAATGTATTGGCCTTTTTTAAAAAAATGTATTTATTTCTGAAAATCACACAGTGAGATCTCTCACTTTTTCCTATTTTTTTCTATTTTCTGTACATGATTTTGTCGCCATCTTGTCTGAGCTTCTCTGTTAACAGCATTTAGCATTTAGTGATATGGGGCTCACAATCTACATTTTAAAAAAAATGCCAGTCTATTATTAGGTTTAGCAGCTAGAGTGACAAATACTGAATGTAGACTTTCTTTAAATATAGATAGTGACATGGAAAATTATTTAAAATTGCAAACTGCAATTAGCTGACAAGTGATGTCACTTGTCCTATCGCTCAGGTCCGTAATTATAGCAACGCTGTGTAAACAATGGGAAGAATAAGTTCACATAGCAGGCAAACAAAGCAGCATTTTTAAAGCAACATATTTAGGAAAAGTCTTCAATTTACATAATCTACCAGTATAGATAGGATCCTTAAGATGGGACAACCCCTTTAACATGAAAACTTGGTTTTAAAAATGAGTCATTTTCTGGCAGCACATTCCCTTTAAGCATTCAGGAATCTAAGTCAGGAATCTATGGGCTGGTTCACACGGGGGCAAAGAGGCTGATTTTGACAGTGGATTTCACTTCAAAATTAGCCCTTTTACAATAGTGGTATATGTAGACTGCTTGCTTTTTTTTCTGCTAGCAGAAAAAAAGAAGCGACATGACCTTTCTTCAGGTGTTTTCCGCCTGAAGGAAGCAATAGAAGTGAATGGGAGGCGAAAACCAAGCGTTTTTTTCCAAAAATAAGCAACGCTTTTTTTTTTGCAAAAAACCACGCGGAAAAAAACGTGACGCGGTTTTTTCAGCCCATTCACTTTACAGGAGGGGAAAACAGCCTGACTTTTTTTTAAGCTGTTTTTACAAAAAAAAAAAGAAGCTTTTTTTAATTAGGAAGCTTTTTATTCCGGTGCCAAAATAAGCCACATGTTATTTACGTGTGAACTAACCCTAAGTTTCCACACTCCTATTTCTCCACCTAGCAGTCGTTATTCTCTTTTTTTCAAGGAAGATTCTGTGTGGCATCTGCAGTTGCCATTTGGCTGTTGCTTTAAGGTTGCTCTGCCTACCAGTCAAACTTTGGCTATGTCTGTTCAGTTAGTCAGAAGTGTGAGATGCAGAACCAATCAGGGCAAGCGTCCAATCACGGTGTGAGGTGAGGTATTTTAACCTGACACTTTCCTTGCTCAGATGCCTGTGATTACATTAGTTTTCTAGGCTCTGTGTTCTTACAACTTACTCCCAGCACAGTATTTTCTGCTGATCTCTGGGTTTAATGACCTTGACTGCCTTCCTGGTTATTCTCTCTTAAGGGTAAGTTCACACGATGTAACGATGAGCGTGATCTGGGACGTATACTTGTGCCGGCAGATGACGCGCTCAAAATGCTCCCTTTCATTTCAATGGGAGTTAGGAGCGTATACGCCGCGTCATTTTGCGCCCGTGATTTTGCGGCCGCAAAATCACGGGCGCAAAATAACGTGGCGTATACGTTCCTAGCTCCCATTGAAATGAATGGGATCTTTTACGGCGCGCAAACTCTGACACGCTTTATACGTGCCAGATCACGCTCAACGATACATCGTGTGAACTTACCCTAAGGATTCGGCTTTATTTGTGCCCGCCTATATTCAACCATGGCTTGGACTTCTGATATTCGTCTGCTTTCATTTTGGCTACTCCTGTACCATCCTGATTTTAACCCGGTTTCTGCATTACTATCTCCGAGCATCATAATTTCTGGTTTGGGCTGCAGAATGCAAGTGAACCTTGTTCTAGATTTGCAACCTAGATTCTGAGCAGTCCATACTGTCTTGCAGTGGACTCCAGTGAATACCTTGGGCTTGACCTTAAACCAGAACAGTATAGGATTATAGGTAAATTGTCTACTGTTTGTCTGTTCGGGTTTCCATTCAGGGAGTCCACTTAGGGACCCCCCAAACTGAAACCTATATGCGTTAAAAAGCAGTTACCTAAGGAAACCACACAGACACCATAGACTATAATGAGGTCTGTGTGGTTTCCACACTAAACATTTGGAGAGAAAAGTGCTGCTTGCAGGACTTTTCTCTCTGCATGTTTCATATGGAAACCGAGCGGAAACCACATGGACCCCATTATAGTCTATAGGGTCTGTGGGTGTCCTCGGTAACCGCTTTATAATATGTATAGGTTTCCGTTTGGGGGTCCCCAAGATGACTTTCCGAACAGAAAGCCGAACGCAGATGTAAATAGGGCTTCAGTTACCTGGTGCGTATTAGAAGATAAGTTATCTTACACAGTAAATCCATAACGGACAGATGATAGACAGACACCAGCAGATCTGCCCATACAGCTTCTGATGTATCTACAGAAAAAGACATCCCGTAACTGGAGCTGAACTGTTCCTGTCCTTGCAGGTCTTTCAGAAGAGGTTTGATGGCAGTGAGAATTTCTATCGAGGTTGGCAGGACTATAAGCTTGGATTTGGACGAGCATCTGGAGAATATTGGCTTGGTAACTTCTCCTCCTTCTCTTCCGGGTTTATACTGTCACATTTGCTGCACATTTGGGGTCACATAATGTTTATTTTTGTACATTCATCTCTGCAGGTTTGCAGCACATTTTCTTCCTCACCCAGACTACACCGCGTCGGCTGCGCATTGACATGAAGGACTTTGAGAACAATAAACGTCATGTGACTTATGACTACTTCTCCATCTCACCTCTGTCTGTCAACCCTGAGCAGGACAGCTACAAACTGTATGTTGATGGATTTAAGGAGGGAGATCCAGAGAGACCAGTTGGTAGGTGACAGAGAGGCCGATATTGTGGGGTTAACCAATGATGGTTCATATAAGTAAGGACAAGGCCAAATCAAGCTCTCTGAGGACACTGTGAGGGGACAGTAAGGGGGCATTATACTGTGTGGGGACACTAAGGGGACATTATACTGTGTGGGGACACTAAGGGGGCATTATACTGTGTGGGGACACTAAGGGGACATTATACTGTGTGGGGACACTAAGGGGACATTATACTGTGTGGGGACACTAAAGGGACATTATACTGTGTGGGGACACTAAGGGGACATTATACTGTATGGAGACACTAAGGAGACATTATACTGTGTGGGGACACTAAAGGGACATTATACTGTGTGGGGACACTAAAGGGACATTATACTGTGTGGGGACACTAAGGGGACATTATACTGTGTGGGGACAGTAAGGGGCATTATACTGTGTGGGGACACTAAGGGGACATTATACTGTGTGGGGACACTAAGGGAGAATTATACTGTGTGGGGACACTAAGGGGACATTATACTGTGTGGGGACACTAAGGGGACATTATACTGTGTGGGGACACTAAGGGGGCATTATACTTTGAGGGGACAGTAAGAGGGCATTATACTGTGTGGGGACACTAAGGAGACATTATACTGTGTAGGGACATTAAGGGGGCATTATACTGTGTGGAGACACTAAGGGGACATTATACTGTGTGGGGACACTAAGGGGACATTATACTGTGTGGGGACACTAAGGGGGCATTATACTATGTGGGGACACTAAGGAGACATTACATTGTGTGGGGACACTAAGGAGACATTATACTGTGTGGAGACACTAAGGGGACATTATACTGTGTGGGGACACTAAAGGGACATTATACTGTGTGGGGACACTAAGGGGACATTATACTGTGTGGGGACACTAAGGGGACATTATACTGTGTGGGGACACTAAGGAGACATTATACTGTGTGGGGACACTAAGGGGACATTATACTGTGTGGGGACACTAAGGGGACATTATACTGTGTGGGGACACTAAGGAGACATTATACTGTGTGGAGACACTAAGGGGACATTACACTGTGTGAGGACACTAAAGGGACATTATACTGTGTGGGGACACTAAGGAGACATTATACTGTGTGGGGACACTAAGGAGACATTATACTGTGTGGGGACACTAAGGGGACATTATACTGTGTGGGGACACTAAGGGGACATTATACTGTGTGGGGACTCTAAGGGGACATTATACTGTGTGGGGACACTAAGGAGACATTATACTGTGTGGGGACACTTAGGGGCATTATACTGTGTGGAGACACTAAGGGGGCATTATACTGTGTGGAGACACTAAGGGGACATTACACTGTGTGGGGACACTAAAGGGACATTATACTGTGTGGGGACACTAAAGGGACATTATACTGTGTGGAGACACTAAGGGGGCATTATACTGTGTGGAGACACTAAGGGGGCATTACACTGTGTGGGGACACTAAAGGGACATTATACTGTGTGGGGACACTAAGGAGACATTATACTGTGTGGAGACACTAAGGGGGCATTATACTGTGTGGAGACACTAAGGGGGCATTATACTGTGTGGAGACTCTAAGGAGACATTATACTGTGTGGGGACACTAAGGAGACCTTATACTGTGTGGGGACACTAAGGAGACATTATACTGTGTGGGGACACTAAGGGGGCATTATACTGTGTGGGGACACTAAGGAGACATTATACTGTGTGGGGACACTAAGGGGACATTATACTGTGTGGGGACACTTAGGGGCATTATACTGTGCGGAGACACTAAGGGGGCATTATTACTGTGTGGAGACACTAAGGGGACATTACACTGTGTGGGGACACTAAAGGGACATTATACTGTGTGGGGACACTAAGGAGACATTATACTGTGTGGGGACACTAAGGGGGCATTATACTGTGTGGGGACACTAAGGAGACATTATACTGTGTGGGGACACTAAGGGGACATTATACTGTGTGGGGACACTAAGGGGACATTATACTGTGTGGGGACACTAAGGGGACATTATACTGTGTGGGGACACTAAGGAGTCATTATACTGTGTGGGAACACTAAGGGGGCATTATACTGTGTGGGGACACTAAGGGGGAATTATACTGTGTGGGGACACTAAGGAGACATTATACTGTGTGGGGACACTAAGGAGACATTACACTGTGTGGGGACACTAAGGAGACATTATACTGTGTGGGGACACTAAGGGGACATTATACTGTGTAGGGACACTAAGGGGACATTATACTGTGTGGGGACTCTAAGGGGACATTATACTGTGTGGGGACACTAAGGAGACATTATACTGTGTGGGGACACTAAGGGAGAATTATACTGTGTGGGGACACTAAGGGAACATTATACTGTGTGGGGACACTAAGGGGACATTATACTGTGTGGGGACACTAAGGGGGCATTATACTGTGAGGGGACAGTAAGAGGGCATTATACTGTGTGGGGACACTAAGGAGACATTATACTGTGTAGGGACATTAAGGGGGCATTATACTGTGTGGAGACACTAAGGGGACATTATACTGTGTGGGGACACTAAGGGGACATTATACTGTGTGGGGACACTAAGGGGGCATTATACTGTGTGGGGACACTAAGGAGACATTATACTGTGTGGGGACACTAAGGGGACATTATACTGTGTGGGGATACTAAGGGGACATTATACTGTGTGGGAACACTAAGGGGGCATTATACTATGTGGGGACACTAAGGAGACATTACATTTTGTGGGGACACTAAGGAGACATTATACTGTGTGGAGACACTAAGGGGACATTATACTGTGTGGGGACACTAAAGGGACATTATACTGTGTGGGGACACTAAGGGGACATTATACTGTGTGGGGACACTAAGGGGACATTATACTGTGTGGGGACACTAAGGAGACATTATACTGTGTGGAGACACTAAGGGGACATTACACTGTGTGGGGACACTAAAGGGACATTATACTGTGTGGGGACACTACGGAGACATTATACTGTGTGGGGACACTAAGGGGGCATTATACTGTGTGGGGACACTAAGGAGACATTATACTGTGTGGGGACACTAAGGGGACATTATACTGTGTGGGGACACTAAGGGGACATTATACTGTGTGGGGACTCTAAGGGGACATTATACTGTGTGGGGACACTAAGGAGACATTATACTGTGTGGGGACACTTAGGGGCATTATACTGTGTGGAGACACTAAGGGGGCATTATACTGTGTGGAGACACTAAGGGGACATTACACTGTGTGGGGACACTAAAGGGACATTATACTGTGTGGGGACACTAAAGGGACATTATACTGTGTGGAGACACTAAGGGGGCATTATACTGTGTGGAGACACTAAGGGGACATTACACTGTGTGGGGACACTAAAGGGACATTATACTGTGTGGGGACACTAAGGAGACATTATACTGTGTGGAGACACTAAGGGGGCATTATACTGTGTGGAGACACTAAGGGGGCATTATACTGTGTGGAGACTCTAAGGGGACATTATACTGTGTGGGGACACTAAGGAGACCTTATACTGTGTGGGGACACTAAGGAGACATTATACTGTGTGGGGACACTAAGGGGGCATTATACTGTGTGGGGACACTAAGGAGGCATTATACTGTGTGGGGACACTAAGGGGACATTATACTGTGTGGGGACACTAAGGGGACATTATACTGTGTGGGGACACTTAGGGGCATTATACTGTGCGGAGACACTAAGGGGGCATTATTACTGTGTGGAGACACTAAGGGGACATTACACTGTGTGGGGACACTAAAGGGACATTATACTGTGTGGGGACACTAAGGAGACATTATACTGTGTGGGGACACTAAGGGGGCATTATACTGTGTGGGGACACTAAGGAGACATTATACTGTGTGGGGACACTAAGGGGACATTATACTGTGTGGGGACACTAAGGGGACATTATACTGTGTGGGGACACTAAGGGGACATTATACTGTGTGGGGACACTAAGGAGTCATTATACTGTGTGGGAACACTAAGGGGGCATTATACTGTGTGGGGACACTAAGGGGGAATTATACTGTGTGGGGACACTAAGGAGACATTATACTGTGTGGGGACACTAAGGAGACATTACACTGTGTGGGGACACTAAGGAGACATTATACTGTGTGGGGACACTAAGGGGACATTATACTGTGTAGGGACACTAAGGGGACATTATACTGTGTGGGGACTCTAAGGGGACATTATACTGTGTGGGGACACTAAGGAGACATTATACTGTGTGGAGACACTAAGGGGACATTATACTGTGTAGGGACACTAAGGGGACATTACACTGTGTGGGGACTCTAAGGGGACATTATACTGTGTGGGGACTAATAAGTGGGATTTTTACACTGCACACATAAAATAGCAATGATAAATAATTCAACATCCTCTAATAGCGTAATACAGTGCCCATATACAGTAATACAGAAGAAGACTATTTATAGGGTAACAAGAAGGATTACAGAAATAAGATAGGATCTTTTGAGTTAGAAGACCCCCCATAACACAACCTTCCTACATCCTTCTGGTGACGTTGGGTTGACCTCTAATGACCCCATCCTATAGGATGACTGCAAGCAAAGGAAGTGAAGACAGAAACCTGACTCTATTTCCATGTAACTAAACGGTTTGTTTTTGTCATTCATAGGAAATTCTCTACAAGGTCACAACGGGTTGAACTTTTCGACCTATGACCGGGATAGAGACATGTATTCTGGAAACTGTGCGCAGAATTATCATGGGGCGTTTTGGTATGGCAGATGTCATGGTGCCAATCTTAATGGGAAATATCATCATGGCAATACCACAGAGTATGCCACTGGCGTTGTGTGGTATACATGGACGACATACTACTATTCCTTAAAGGAAACTGAGATGAAGCTTGGGGCACTTTTGCCAGTAGAACAGTACTGACAATATAAGGACACATGACCGCCTCCACCAATGACAACAATGCACCATGCAGGATAGTTAATGCATGATATCACACAGATGAAGTCCAGCACTGCAGTTTTTCCAATGTGAAAAAAGAGACAAAAAACTGTACAGCTTCCCCTAAGGACATTTTGCCACTTCAATCCACTCCAGTTCTTATCATTTCTTGGGAACAGTTGGGATTTTCTCTGTAGCCCCCACCATTCCCAAGCAATCAATGCTGCTAGTTTTGGTGTCTGATTTGCTATTTAGACTCTGTACTGTCAGGAGGGCGGGGTCAGGTGGGGGGCCTTTCTCAGAGCTCCAATCAGAGGCAGCCAGTGTCAGAGCTCAGAATCACACCCCTTGTCTGCTCCTGCCTGACACCGCCCACCTGACAGTACAGAGCCTACATAGCATATCAGGCACCTAAAGGAACAGCATTGATTGCTCAGGAATGGTGGGGGCTAGAGAAAAAATTCCAACTGTGCCAGAATCAGTATAGCAGAGCCTATAAACAGATTCTAGGAACTGGAGTTGGCGGAGGTGGTGAAGGGTCCTCTTTAAATCTGATTCTGCAGCTAAAATTGCATATGTAGAACATATATAGCTATATAGCATATGTAGCTTTTATACAGCTTTTTTATATCTTGCAATGCATGAATGAGATTAACCAAAATTTAATTCACTTTGCTGGTTTTGTATAACGCAGCTGTTTCTCCAATATATAATATAAAATAAAGCTTGAATTCTTGTCTATGTTGTCATTCATGTGACATATTAAGTATAAAATTGACATCAATGTCCCTTGTCATGTGACTAAGACAACAGCAATGTCACAACCATACCATTGAGTATGGATCCTAGGCAGTATAGTTGAAGTGTTCTTGCCACCAGGACATATAGATATAGGCTCCCATAGAATAAGCCTCTGACGGTATATACAAGTCAATACGAAATTACACTTTGTGAAAACTTGCGTTACAATTACGATGTGGACACGAAGTACAAGAAGCAGTGACGTCACATCGCCGCCCACACAGATTGCTCCATCCATTGCACTCTGGACCTTCTTTTCGACAGCTCTTTCCTGTCTGTTAAAAAAATTCCAGTCTTTAACAAGCGTCTGCGTGTGTGTATACCGCCATAAACACATTGCAAGCATTCTGCAATCCAATACCTAATAGGCCTAATGACATACACAATTCCAATAAAAATTTCCTAACAGCTTCCAGATTTGGGCCTAACTTACAGGTACTTAAAGTGTCATAAATGAATAGTCCAGGTGAATATAGGAAAACGTGTAACATATCTTATTAAAGAATAATGCTTCCTTCTCCACTGATATGTAGAAAGTAACTCAGCCTGATAAGCGGAGAAGGAAACAGATTTCTTTAATTAGATATATTACAAAGTGTCTTCCTATTACTGGGACCCCAAGTAATACCGTAGGATAGCACTGCAGCTCACTTGAACTACCACCATGCAGTGGATGGGGCTCCTGCACCACTCCTATTACTTAAATAGTCCATCTAGTAACTTCAACTTACTGATATATCTTATTAAAGAAATGTGTTTCCTTCTCCATATATTAGACTGTTCTCCTCCTTCATTCAGTCTGTTTAGTTCTATAGCATCCATACCGTCATTAGCCTCACACATGAAGTCTATGGAAGAAGAAGTCTATGGTGAGGGGAGGGGGACGAAGAGGCTGTTAATTGCTTTATTGCCTCATTCTAAGCAGTTTTACAGTCCTATCTCGAAAACTAAGGCATTCTGGGAATTGTAGTAGAAATGAGCAGTGAGTTAGACCAAAACCACGCTGCTATAGGATCGACCATTTACATATAAGAAGCTAAAAGACAGTCCAAGATGGCGCCAAGATGTAAGATGAGCAATGGCAATCTGTCTAGGCACACATCAATAAATAGTGATACGGTATACACACCGGTCAAGCTAAAAATATAAAAAGCAAGAGTGCTTCTTTAACCCCACATCTCTGCAATAGAGGAAGTTGTATCACCCGCATATCACCAATCTTCACTAGAAGGCCTGGATGCTGGTAGGATGACTCTCTGCGGCAAAGATCTGTCAGAAGAGGAAGTTTCTACTATTATATTGTGTAGAAAACCAACTACAAAAATTTTATTCCAGGATCTGGAAGACTTTTCAGACTTGGTGCACATATTACAGATATTACTGGGACCAAAACACGTTGTAATGCCATCAAGTCTGACATTGCTTCTAACCAAGACCTTTCTGGTGACCCATTCTAGCCGCCTCGTAGAGCAGAGTTCACATGCTGGAGTTATCTATAGCGCTGGACGCCTTCATGGCTGCTCCTCGTGAACCCTTGGACAATTTTCATCACAAGCTTCTTAATCGGCTTGTGGGTGTTCAGTTACGATGTGGCTCCGGCTGCATAGCCGACCAGGCAACTGGTGATTTCACCTCACAAAGTGAAACGCTTTTTGCATGGTACTTGTTATTGGCCGTGTGGTAACTCCCAGAAACATGACAAGTACCAGTCAATAACATAGTGACAGGTGAACAGGACATGCTTGTGGCCCAGTTCCCTTCATCAGACAGTATGCACATACAGGGTTCTATACATACATAGATGGAACTGGTGTCTTCACGTTACTCCTACCGCTAGTATTCCTTCCCTGGAGCTCTTTATTTCAGCCTCTACTGGAGACATGAAGGGCTCTTTTTGACCAAGGATAGCAGGTGTCCTCACTGTGAAGCAGTGGAGATGTTCTCTCTATCAAATAAAGATGAGGGACAATACATTTGTCTAATGTCTCCTATTCAATGGTGAGAGGTAAATCATTTGTTGTGCTGCCTTATAGAACTGGAAATTCCTCAGGTACCTCATCCATTTTGTTGAGATAAAGTTCAGAGCTCAGTTGGTGTTCTGCAAGTTCAGAGCTCAGTTGGTGTTCTGCAAGTTCAGAGCTCAGTTGGTGTTCTGCAAGTTCAAAGCTAAGTTGGCATTTTCTATGATGCCACTTTGTCTTTCCTCTCTTTGCTATAGTCTATGTGCGCCTCCTGTCTTCTGGTATTTCCAGAAGGTAATGCAGCCATGTCAGAATCATTATTGGATGGTCAAGACAATGTTATCAAGAAACAGAGAAATAGAAAATGCTGTAAGCCACTGTTATGTCACGTAGTAAAATATTGTACTCAGTGCTTTCCTAACTCTGTTCTTGGGAAAGCTGGATATGGCTGCAAGAGGGGACTTCTTGACAAGTCCACCCAGTTATGAAGTGACCGAGGAGGGGATGTGTTATTGACTAATTAGACAATTCAGGAGCATCAAATCATTGGAAAAAAGAAGTGAAATGATTCCTGTAAATTTAGAAGAGCCCCCTCCACCAATCCTATCACTTCCCATCAAGTCTACAATTTATTAACTCTGCTACCGGTTTGACCTACCGGGAAGTCCAGGTTGAGTCAATATTGTATGTGACAGGTGTGGGATGACATGTGACCTTGTCCTTTATAAAGCAGAGACCTCAACATCTTCCTCAATCTGCTGGGATTCGCCATCATGAAGGTAAGAACAGATCTCCATGGGGGGTTGTGCAGGTATGATAATGTCACCCTAATAAAATGTTCTAGAGATGGGAGAACCTCTCAGGATTTGTTTTGAGTTGAAGTTTGGTACAATTTGTTTCCAAAAAATTTTTTTCAAAGTTTGGTACGACCACATATTAAAATGGCTTAAGGTTAAGGCCCCGCAGCAGAAAAAATGTTGCGGAAATGCATCATGTTTTTTTCCACAGCGTTTGTCACTTCGTTTTCACAAAGTTTTTCTCTGTGGACTTTCTGCCCTTATTATACCTATATGGAACACATCAGTATTTCCGCAAGTATAATTGACATCATTTTTTTCTGCAACATGTGGATGGGTTTAGCCGGTATCCCATTCACTTTGCAGGTACTGTAAAATGCAGCGTTTTTTGCAACGTGGGGCGTCAGCCAAAAACATAGTGTAGAACACTCAGGGCTCCTAGCAAAATATCTATAAAACATAGTGTAGAATACTCTTAGGGCTCCTAGGAACCTATCTATAAAACATAGTGTAGAACACTGTCAGGGCTCCTAGGAACCTATTTATAAAACATGGTGTATGACACTGTCAGGGATCCTAGGATCCTATCTATAAAACATAGTGTAGAACACTGTCAGGGCTCCTAGGAACCTATCTATAAAACATAGTGTAGAACACTCTTAGGACCCCTAGCAAAATATCTATAAAACATGGTGTAGAACACTGTCAGGGCTCCTAGGAACCTATCTATAAAACATAGTGTATGACATTGTCAGGGATCCTAGGATCCTATCTATAAAACATAGTGTAGAACACTGTCAGGGCTCCTAGGAACCTATCTATAAAACATAGTGTAGAACACTCTTAGGACCCCTAGCAAAATATCTATAAAACATGGTGTAGAACACTGTCAGGGCTCCTAGGAACCTATCTATAATACATAGTGTAGAATACTGTCAGGGCTCCTAGGAACCTATCTATAAAACATAGTGTATAACACTGTCAGAGCTCCTAGGAACCTATCTATAAAACATAGTGTATAACACTGTCAGGGCTCCTAGCAAAATATCTATAAAGCATAGTGTAGAACACTCTTAGGGCTCCTAGTGTTTTGGGCCTCCTTGCAGTTTCCGATACTTTGTCTTTGCCTTCTTAGTGACTTCGGCTGATGTGATATCTGTGATGTCATGTGCCTGGGTTCACCACTGAGGCCTGTGATTAGGCTTAGTGATGATGTGGACATGCTGAGTGGTGACCCTGGGCACATGACGTTGCAGGAGACTGACATACACTGCGAGGAGGCCTGAGGAAACAGGAAGTAAATATGAATGTTTTTTTTTTTTTTTTTTTTTAATTTTTGTCAGTTCCCCTGGGCCCTCATCTATTATAGTCTGTGATCTGAAGAAACCTCTATAATGCGATGGCCATTTATACTTATCTATAGTAAAACATATATAATTCTTCTCCTCCAATCAGAAGTTGTTGCTGAACTTCGCGCTCATCTTGCTTCTGCAGAGTGGCCATTCTGCGCCACTGAACCAGGCTTATAGTGAGTATATGGTGAATCCTCTGGTTACACGGCTGACAATACGTTGACTTTATTACATGATCTCCATCCATGTCTAGATGAACAATTTGGAGGTAAAAATCCATTTATATTAGTATTTGTCAAGTAATAAGGGAGGGGCTGTGACAACCTCTCATTTACATACATGTATTTGAGCCTAGACTTGGTATAACCCTTGAGTGATTATTGTGGATCTCTAGTAGCTCTCATGGAAGAGCCAGAAAGGCAACAGAGGTGGAATAATAAGGACTAGAGATGAGCGAGTAGTGTTCGATCAAGTAGGTGTTCGATCGAATACTACGGTATTCGAAATACTCGTACTCGATCGAACACTACTAGCTGTTCGAAGTTTAAGGTTCGATGCAGAACCAGCGTTGATTGGCAGAATGCTATACATTCTGTCAATCAACGCCGGTTCTTCTCTTACCTTTAGAAGTCTTCTTGGTGCAGCATCCCCCCTGCGCATGTGCAGTCGGCTCTGCCTAGGCCCCGATACCTAGGCAGAGTGAATTCCAGCCGGAAGATGCTGCGCCGGGAAAAGACTTCAAGGGGAATCCAGCCCGACCATCACTCGTGGCCTTGGTAAGTATAATTATATCGAATTTTGCGTACCCCTGAAACGAGCATTTCCCCCCATAGACTATAATGGGGTTCGAAATCCGTTCGAACAGCCGAACAGTGTGCGGCTGTTCGAATCAGATTTCGAACCTCGGACATTTTAGTGTTCGCTCATCTCTAATAAGGACATTTCCATAGAAGGAGAACTATATCATCTCCAGATCCAACCAACCTAATGAGTTACCTGACCTTCTCCTGTGTCCTCTACTCTTAGTTACTAGCTGCAAAGATACCTGCCATCCCCATGACTGTTCAGATGTGTCTGCCCAGGGTCTGACCTCGAACGGTGTGTACCTGATATATCCTGGCGGTGTGACTTCTCCTCCAGTACCTGTGTATTGTGATATGACCAGTAGTGGTGGACCTTGGACAGTGAGTACTTGCAGTGACTTTCGATAAAATCAGTTCAATGAGTAGAAGACAAATTCTACAAAAAAGGAAATACAATCCAATACATTGCCTTTACCAGTAGTCTCCTTCTTCTTCTCCTTCTTCTCCTCCATCTTCTTTTATCCTTAACAGTTCTTTGACCATTACATCCATCCCTAACTCTTCCATACTCCTGAAAGCCCCTCACTGGTCAACTCTTTCTCTCCAGGTGTTTCAGAAGAGGTTTGATGGCAGTGTGAACTTCTACCGTGGCTGGAAAGAATACAAGAATGGGTTTGGGACAGCGAGTGGAGAATACTGGTTGGGTAAGAATCTGCTTCATTATATACACTCCATATAATTCTCTAATGAATAAATTGACCGCAGAAAACAGCCCCAGCACTCCTGCCTGTCATCTTCAGGTCTAAAGTATATTCACCTCCTAACCCAGAAGAGGTCATATAGCCTTCGGATCGACCTAGTGGATTTTGAGGATAATTCTCGGCATGGGACATATGACTCCTTCTCTTTATCAGCATTTGCCATTGACCCAGAAGAGGATGGGTACAAGCTCTATATTGGTGCATTTCAAGAGGGTGACTCCAACAAACCTATGGGTAAGTGACCTACCCACGTTTTCAGGGTACTTGGGATTACTGATTTTGGTACTGCCAGAAATAAAGTCTTTACCTCTACTTGCCAGCTACTTCATTATCTATAAATGAAAATATCCTGCTGCCCTTGCTTTATTAACCACTTTATTCCCATGACTTCCCATCCTTTAAGGCCACCTTGATATATTCATTATATAAACCCACCATGTAGATCATAATATGTTACTTCAGTGTTTGCAATTGGGGCCTCCACTGGTGTCAAGATGCTTCCAAAGAAGTGACCATGGTCTTGTAGAAAGAGACAAATCTGGCACATAAAGTGCACTATGTGGCTCACAAACCACTGGTGGATCAAGCTCCAGTCTGGGTTAAGACGCGATCATAGACACTGTAAATAGTTAAATATTCTTAACTTTCTTGTCTATTATGAATAGGAGATTCCCTGAGAACTCAGCAGGAGATGAAGTTTTCCACTCACGATAATGACAGAGACACAATTGCAGGTAACTGTGCGGTCATTTTTCAAGGAGCGTCATGGTACAAAGACTGTCACAGCGCCAACCTAAATGGTCTATACCTAAAGGGACAAACCGAAGAGTATGCAAAGGGCTTAACTTGGGCAGCATGGAAGGGACAACACTACTCCCTGAAGGCATCTGAGATGAAGATCGCCGTAAATAAAATGAATACAAATAATTAATGTCTCGTGAGGTTTGGATGAAGAACAACCACCATCTACATCTTCATGAAGTCATGGACCACACAACATCCATGACTGGTCATCATGAGAGTCACAAAGACTTCACAGAGCAGAGAATTCAGTTCATCATTACCTTCACATTTATGGAAGTGTTATGTTCTTGGGCAAGGCTTGGGTGAAGGAACCTTGTCTGGTCAATCTCCTCATATCAGCATTAATTCTCTGATTTGTGTGTATTTGGATTTGATATATTTATGATGTGGACATACAAGTACTAAGAGTGTAGAACAATCTCATTTGTTATATTACATAACATTTCAGTGGAATTCCCTTAAACTTCACGATAGTAGAGGAACGTGATGTAATAAATAAGTTCCGAGACTTTTTGTTGTACAACAAAGACTTTCAGTCAGATTCTTAGAACCATAAAATTCTAAAAGAGGAACCTTAGGAGAAACAATAAGTGACACAAAACGTATCTGACAATGAACTTTACAATTGTGGATTACTTATAAGAAGCTGCCTTTGTTAAAAGGGCCTCACTGTGTGATGTGTAAATAAAGTTTTGTACGTGTCGATTATAAAGATGAATAAAACATTTTGTCAGATTTTCAGAATTTCCTCACTACTGCAGGAGATGTCCAAGCAAACAATGTAGTCTGGTATTTAAGGGAGATAGACCCGCAGGTCCATGGACAGAGAGGGCAGCTCTAGATGTCTTCATCCCATGGGTTTATTCACTGTCTTGTCTTGTCTGTAGATGGAAGGACCCTAATACGCATCTTTGTCAGGTATTCTTTAATCCTTCATTGATGGACTTCTAAGGAGAAGAACATTATTACTCAGATATTTCTTACAACCTCAGCAATTCTGGAGTACAATGGACAGCCTGGTCTGATAAAACCACACCATGGCTGGTTTTCCCCAGAAGACCCAACCCTCAGTGTTGTTCCTCTGGTGCCTGGGGTCTATATATAGTCGCTATCTCACAATGTTATATAGATTGGTTCTATATGGATCCTAGAGACAGACTTTCTACCATGAAGGTAAGACATCACCCTTGCTTTGTTCTCTGATCATATTCAGGAGGTGTTTCTAGAACATTGTGGTTCTTCATGTTGAAAATTGTTTATCCCATCTTCTCTTTGGGTCTTCAAGCTTTTCTTTGATGAAAAGATAGAAGCCGCACAGATCCAATAGGGTTTTATTTCTATTTGCTCCCAAGAGCAACCCACTGGGTCAAGCCAATAACCACTGGGTGCAAATGGCATCTGAACATTTTAGACCAGAGCTGGTCCTTCGTTTCTTATTCTGAGGCTTTTCTGAAGAGTAGGACAATCCCTTGTGTTCCTTTCATCTGTCTCCTTCCACTATGGTTGATGCCTCCATCGATCAGAATCTTCTCATAATTCTGTATGTCCAGAAGAAGATAAAGAGTCATTTTGATCTTTTTGTGCTTCAGGAGGAAAGTAAAAGGGAAACTCCAACCATTAACACTTATATCTTTTCTTTGAGCTCCCACCAAAATTGTCAAACACTCTCACAATTCCTGTACCTTCTATTGAGACGTATGGAGCTTCTTTGGTTGCTGAGAGGGATGGGTCTGGAGTCTTTATCCTAACATTTGGCCCAAGTGGTCAAACCCCCGTAGATCTTCCCCTATTCCATACATGCTGGAATAGAAGAGAAGGATAAGGGTCCACTGGTCTGTTTTCTAAAAAGTGTATTTGCGAATACCAAAGGTCAAAGGTGATATTTTTCCTTTTCTACTTCTTTGCTGTCATGTCCATAAATGGCCACCACAACCTGGACAACTCAGACTGGTAATTTTGTACCCAGGCCTACAATTGAGGATCATTGATATGCTCCATAGTGTTTGGTGACGTTGTTGTAGACATCTACCTCAACCGCTTTCTCATTGTCTCTTAGATATTCACATTACTTGTGTTGGGGTGTATCCAACAAGTCACCAGCAGCGGGAACTATAATGTATCAGGTAAGTCACCTTAGCCACAAGTGGGGATCTAGGCCGCACAGATCTATCCGTGCTACCTGCGTCTGATAATATATTTTGGTAGAAATGAAATGGAAAGACAAAGGCAGTAAATATTAATAGCACGATATATAATGTCCAGTATATAATGTCCAGTGCAGAGATAATGGCACCAAACAGGGCTGAATTAATAATGCCATATAGTGTCCAAACAATACTGCCATACAGCGCCCAAAGATAACCATAGAGAGGACAGATGGCACCCTCTATGGTGTCCATAACATATCATGAAATTTAGTACATATGTACACACCAGACATATACCCATAGTTATTGAACAAATATACAAACACTCACTACGTGTATATACTCAAACACATACATTGCCGTATACTCATGGACACACTTTTATAGATTCACATATAGACATGCACAGTCACTGTATATGTATGTATGATCACTATTAGGGCCAGTTCACACGGAGTTAACGCGCGCGCATTCTGGCACGTATACACATGCCAGAATGCGCGCTCGTTAACTCCGTGTGAACTGGCCCTAATAGTGACATACACGTGTCAGAATGTGAGCGCTCAAAACAGATCATATTCATTTCAATGGGTCGTTACGGGCGTATAACGCGTGTAATTTTGCAGCCGTAACGACCCGTTGAAATGAATGTGATCTATTTTAAGCGCTCACACTCTGACACGTGTATACGTGCCAGAATGTGCGCGCGTTAACTCCGTGTGAACTGGCCCTTAGGAGTGACCCGATCTTGATATTTCTGGATCGATTTTAAAATCTGATTTCCAATCATTTTCCAGCCGATCCCGATCGTGAAATTTGCTCGATCGCCGATCGGGATACGATCTTTCCCGATTGCTCAAGCCTCGTCAATGCTTCTCTATGGGAAAAGTCACTTTTAGAGTTGAGACGATCTTGAGATTTCAAAATCCGATTTCCGATCATTTTCCAGCCGATCCTGATTGCAATCGTGAAATTTGCTCGATCGCCGATCGGTATCCGATCTTTTCCGAACCCGATCGCTCAACTCTAATCACTACATTCCTTCACACACATATAGGCAAGCTCATTACATGTATACACATATACACACGGATGTTCACTAGTCACCACATACAGTATATATGACCACGCTCACTATATGTATATACACACATACACTTTATGCATACACACATGGATTCCTACATTTATAAAGGCACGCTCACTATATGTATATAAACATACACCTAATACAGTCATACATAGGGATAGTAGCGATGCCGCTCTCCAGTTACCAAGTTTTGCGTTAAGTTTGTGCCCCCTCTCATGTGTGTTCCAGTGCTGTGTCCCACTTTCATTGGGATGTATACAAATTAATGTATTAACTCATTCATTTCCAACTCTATGTACATCCTCAGCGTTCATTCTTCCTTTTCTCCGCAGCTCCGCAGCACAAGTCTGAGGTGGAACACTTTCCTGTAGACTGCCAGGATGTTTGGGACATAGGTCAAACCTTAAGCGGTGTATATACCATATATCCTCAAGGACTGCAGCGCCCCCTACCTGTATACTGTGATATGACAACTGGTGGGAAGGTCTGGACGGTGAGTCGGATGGTGAGATATGGGCTGGTTATATCACTATGTACTAATCCTCTCTTCTGACAGGTGTTTCAGAGGCGACTGGACGGCTCCTTGAATTTCAACCAGTCCTGGCAGAATTACGTCAGTGGGTTCGGAAACGCAGATGGAGAATACTGGCTGGGTAAAAAAATCATCTGTCCTTGAATAGTTCATAAGTGGACTTCAAACTTAGGCTCAATAGACACATTTTGGGCTATAAAAGTTCTATTTTGGGGAAGTAAGTAGATGATGTATGTCCTACTGTATGCAGGGTCCTCAAAATGGACTATGTGAACAGTTTAATGGTGTGGGCGGAGGTATCCTTTAAAATATGTCTCTAATAGGAGGCCAAGATAAGGTGGTGGTCAGGCTTTAGCCTATCCTGTAGGCTAGCTTCACCAAACTGATATTATGGATGTCCCAGCCCAACCATGTGTCAAAGGACCCAAACCAATAGACTTAGAAATCCGGTTAATCCACATCTTATACTCATAGTTGGACCAGAACATCTGGCAATAATACAATTGAAGAAGACATGAGAAACTAGCTACAGGATAAATATTTGGGGCCATGCTTGTTGCTAGACATTGGTATATTCATGTCCCTCCTTTTGGTACCAGGGCTGCAGAACATTTATCGTCTGACAATGAGGGGCGAATACGAGCTCAGGTTGGAGCTAGAGGATCGGAATGGAAACAGGGTTTCAGCCCAATATATGAACTTCAGTCTGTCTCGACATGCCCTGAACCCCAACAGTGATGGATATCGACTGCATATCGGGGCATTTAAAGATGAAGGGGCAGGTAAGGCCTAGACTTAGAGCTGCAATTTTACTGAATATTTTCTTGGTGTTTAATGGCATTTGACTTGGGGGCAGAATATTTTCCAGGAGTTTTTTTTCCTAGCTTTATTTTACTTTATCTTATGTCCGGAGCTGGCTGGAGAGGTTGCCGAGAGACACAACCTGGATGAGCACAGTCATCCTAACTAGAGATGAGCGAACAGTAAAATGTTCGAGGTTCGATATTCGTTTCCAGTAGCCCCTCAATATTCGACTACTCGAATCGAATATCGAACCCTATAATACTCTATGGGGGGAAAATGCTCGTTTCAGGGGTAGGTAATGTTCGATCAAATTATACTTACCAAGTCCACGAGTGAGGGTCGGGCTGGATCCTCCGAGAAGTCTTCTCCTTGCAGCTTCCCCGCGGCGTCTTCCGGCTCTTCATTCACTCTGCCAGGCATCGGGCACTACAAGTGGACATCCGCAGTTGGCTCTGCCCAGGCCCGATGCCTGGCAGAGTGAATGAAGAGCCGGAAGACGCAGCGGGGAAGCTGCAGAAGACTTCTAAAGGTAAGAGAAGAACCAGCGTTGATTGGCTGACTGTATAGCATTCAGCCAATCAATGCTGGTTCTGCATCAAACTTTTACATTCGAACAGCGAGTGGTACTCGATCGAGTACGAGTATTTCGAATACTGTAGTATTCGATCGAATACCTACTCGATCGAGCACTACTCGCTCATCTCTAATCCTAAGATTAAAGGGATTTTTTGAGATGGAAAAAAGCATTGTCTTTATACAACAAAATGTTTTCTCATAATGGTCTCCACTAAAAACTCCTTTAAAGGGCCCATAACCCATGTTATCATGAATCATGAATCTGGGAATATTCTTCTATTTCTCCAGTCAATTGTCTTCTGCTTACTACACAGGGGACGCCTTGAGCCTCCACAATGGACACATGTTCTCCACCTATGATAAGGACCAAGATGAACATATCCTGAACTGTGCCGAGTATTATGGGGGAGGGTTCTGGTACAACTCTGAGGGCTGCGCTGAGGCCAGCCTGAACGCTCGCTACAACACAATCGACTCCACGCACCCCGCATTTTCCTGGACAACTTGGGTGGATTTCCCAGAGACGCTCCAGGGAAGTCAGATGAAGATAAGGAGAATCCCAGCATGATTCACCCATATGGTCTCTATATACCTTGCCAAATATAGGCAGATACCATGTATGCGCAATAAAATACATTTGCTGTCAAATGAATGTATGTGTTATGTGGGATCATAAATCAGAAGACCCCCGGAATCAGCGGTGAGGGTCCAGGTAGCAAGTTGGTGTTTTAAGAGACACTTATAACATAATTACGAACCTGCATGAACATTGGGGGATGGTTTTCTAGTTAAAATTTTTTGTAGTTGCTCCAAATAACTTCCTTTCTGATCGTTTTTCTTCCTGTCACATGACCTTATTTTTTTTTTATCTTTCTACTTATCTTTTAACTTTCTTTCTTATCAGGTATCCCATCATCCTCAGCTGTGCAACACTTCACTATTGTTATGAACAGAATCCCAGTTCTGCAGTAAAAACTGACACTTTCACACACTAGAGACATCAGACGGAATAGCTCTGCTTATATCTGTTATCCAGGATATGTAGAAAGTTGGTACACCCCCCCCCCCCCCCCCCAAACAACATCTGTTACCCATAAAAGAGACTTCATCAATATCAATCGATTTCTTATTTAATCCGGTTACATTTATTGAGATCGTAGGGTAATGACATGGAGTAAATTCCTTTCATCTTTTCTAAGCAGTAACTGAACATGGAATAGAGGGTACAGCCTGGCACATTTGTGTGCCAATGTGTTACCAACATCATCTAAGACATGAAACAATAGTGGTCTACTGCAGTGGAATAAGCCCGGGTGCCGCTTCTTCACGGTACATGATGAAGCACCTTGAGTGGCCCCCCATTCTTCCCCGAGTCGTTGAGACAGGGGCAGAAATATGGGTAAATGGTCTCAGAAAAGGAAGTGACAAAGGTATAGATGTGGGACATGTCATCTGCGTTGTAAAAGGAAAGTTGCCCCCCCTCATAGTCGAGGTAAATCCCTACCCTCTGCGGTTTGCTTCTTAAGGTGAGGGTCCGATACGGGACGTCCAGAGCTTTGAATTCATGGCCATTCCTCAACCATAGAATCCAGAAGCCATTCTCCGGGGACAGGGTAATGCCACCCCTCCGGTTCACCGACTCTTTGGCCACGCCCAGATTCCACTTGGTTTTGTTGCCAACATCAACTGCCCAGTAATGGCGACCAGAGGTGAAGCCCTCTGTGCCCAGGACACAGCAGCAGTAGTCAAAGCGACGCGGGTTTTCAGGCAAGGACTGTTTGGTGTCGCTATATCGGACGCTGGTCAAGTCATCGGAGAGCACCAGGTTCAGGTGGGCTGTGCTGGGGTCCATGATTATATTCGGCAAGGCTGGAAAATATGGAAGACATTAGTGATGGTGGCTTAAAAGACTCTTATCTTATGTGGACCCAGTATTGTCCCTTACACAGAGTCCATGCCTCTAGAATAACACCGTGACCAGAAATCTACGCTGACTGGAGGGGGCTCAAGGTAGGGACAGGCAGAGGCTTTATGTCCCCCTCCCAGAATTTTCCATTGCCAAACACAACATGCATTTTTCAACTAGCAGTGATAGCTCTCGCCATTGTGGTGTCATATAATATAAAGTTTTGCATATATTTCGTTAGTAATAGCACCACTATGGGGGCAGATCCATGATACAGGCAGTGTAATGTGGATAGTATTACTGCTTTGGCAATGCACCAATTCCTGTGCGAGGAATAGTTATAAGGAGGTAGTAGTATGTGCACTATAAGGTCCTAAACTAATCACCCATGGTGGGGTTAGAGTAGCCTCTATATGGTGTGAAAGGTGGTACACGCCTATATATTTGAGGGCGCCATGTATACAGTTTTGGGGAAGCCTTCTGTATATACATACACATATTGGTGGTGTGAAGGGTGGTACATGCCTACATGTTTGGGGGAACCCTTCGTATAGTTTTGGGTCAGCAGTCTGTATATACACACATGCTGGTGGTGTCAAGGGTGGTACACACCTACATGTTTGGGGGCCTCCTGTATATAATCTTGGGGCAGCAGTCTGTATATACCATACTTGCCAAATTTAGCAAAGAAGGTGCAAGATAACAGTGCACAGAACATATTGCTTAAAACTTTGGGTGAGGTCACAGCCCCCTTTTCTATGACAAGCAATGTGCTGACCACTTCCATTTTTGGGGGATGTGACCACCACATAATGTACCAATGTCATCTGTACAATAAGAGCCCAGTGGATACAGAAGCATTTTGCCAGGCCCAAGACATGTGCCCACTCTTCCAGGAGTCCAGTAGGTCCCCCTTCTTATTGGGAGTGTCCTGGACATTCTGGGAGAGTTGGGAAGTAAGATCTACACACACAAGCAGATGATGGTGTGAGGGGGCACCACGCACTGATACGTAGTATTGGGGCATTATACTGCAATACTGTGCTGATGATATAAGGGGTGGTTGGCGCCATTGTTCCAGCTGTTTACTCACCAGGACTGATGTAAGACTTCATATCCTTCCAGGCCGTGTACTGGATCAGATCCTTTACGCCTCCATATCCAAAGTCCCTAGGAGTCACCACATTCTGCGCAGGAAAACCATCTCTGTAGCCCCCGTAACAGCTGATAACAGAGAGAGAAGTCAGAAGGGAGTGCAATACAGGCACAGGAGACAGTGACAGCAACGAGAGCAGATACTCACATGTCCATACACGACTTTATATCCTACAAGAGAAGAACAGATGTCAGACTGCAGCACAGGACACATCCAATACCCACAGACCCTGCCAGAATTACACACCCCAGCATGTGGGCAGCAGGACATGCTGGGGGTTGTGCTCCTGCAAGAGCCTTTGAGTTTAAAGCCAAATACTAAGGAGGAGAAACTGGAACACATGGCATGTCACAGGTATAACATCATGCAATGACCGCCACATATACCATTGTACCAAACCATGAGGACAGGACAGAGATTTCTGCTGCTGCTCATCTTCGCTGATGTCCGCCAACTCTCAGGGGTCCATCTGTTAGGAGCTCCCCTGACTGACTGCCAACATAGCACTGTGTCCGCTGTATTCAGTGAACATCTATGCCATCTGTCAGTATCGAAAGGTGAGTCAATTCTAGGGGGACCCTTGTCTATATTCTGGGGAGCACTCACTGTGAGGAAGGTGACAGGGTCCTGCTCATATAGCCGTGGCTGGGTGCTACTGATGGTCTGGAGGATGCCCTGGCAGTTCTGCTTGATCTTGTTGAGACTTTCCTCCATCTCGGACAAGATGAGGTCTCCCTCCTGCTGTAGCTCCCTCAGCAGCCTCTCCTCCCGCTCCCGCAGGTACTGGTGCAGCTTCTCAAACTCCAGGCTTACATGGTGCTTGGTGCTCAGGAGGTTCCCCTGCAGGAACACAAGGAAAGTCAAAAATCACAGGCCTGACAAATTACGCGTAGACAGTACTTAGCTGTATCTCTTTCTAGGAAAGTTGGGTGAAAGCCATTATGGATGCTTAGGTCAATCTACTTCTAGATTAGCGATGCCTGATTATTTGTTCCCTGGGAGATAAGAAATGCCAGGGGAAATACCATCTATAAAGGGTCAGGAGAGTCCCCTTGAAGCCACAACTCTTGAATATTTTTCAAGTGCAGCTCTCAGCTTTACTAGAGTTTAGACAAGAGGAGACTCCAGAAATTGAAATTGGGAAACCCTCCCGGGGCTTCATAACTACAATACAGCTTCCTCCATTTTCCTTGTAGGTGTGAACTATGGACCAATTCTACCTTCTCTTGCGTTCTGGAGGAAGGGCATTCTGTGGAGTTTCCACCAATGCATACCATGGTTGAGGAGCCAATATATGTTATGATTCTGTTCTCCATGGTTGCACACCCATTTCTGAGAGGGTACCTTGGAGATGTGTCCTGGCATTCATACATGTTCATACCCTGTGCTGTGCGATCATCTGCTCCTGGGCGCATTGCATCTGCTGCAGCTCCTTCAACCGTGCCTCTAACGGTGCCATTGCCGACATCAGCTCATCCTGGAAAAGAAAATAAGATGAACAACCTGTGTGCCATGCTGACTGTGGTCGTATGTTGAGTACAACCCTGACTGTGGCTCTCTGATGGATGCCATAATGGTTGTGGCTTTGTGCTGCGTGTCATCCTGATTGTGGCTGTGTGCCAAGTGACTGCAGTCTGAGAACCATTGTGACTATGGCTGTACACTAGGCACCATCTTGATTGTTACTATATTCTGGGTGCATTCCCGATTGTGGCTGTGTGCTGGGACCCCGTTTTAACTACCACCTCCCCGGTGTGCCAGGCTCAGTACCTACAGGTTACGGTAAAAGTTCCCAGAGATTATGCTCACCTTGTAGCCTCCTACAGCCTCTTGAATGGGGATCAGAGCGTGAGGTGGTTGTGGTTCTGCAGCCCCCCGGCAGCGGGCGCACAGTAGTCTTCCATCCTGGGTGGAATACAGTTGCACCTTCTCGCCATGCTCTGCACACAAACCTCTCTGTACCCCATCTGGGGTTTGAACTGGGGTAGGACGACATTTGGGGCAGGTTGGATAGGCCTCTTGGCCCCTCCATGACCGCTCTAGACATCCCCGGCAAAGACAGTGCCCGCAGGACATGGTGACAGGTTCCCTTGGCACATCGCGGCACACGGCGCAGCTCAGCGATGGTAGTAGGGGTAATGGGGTAGGAGTGGTGGCCATAGCTAAGGTAAAGTCTGCTTTTTCTATATACTCCCCCAGGAATGTCTCTCCTCTCTGTATCCCTCTTACCCCTAACCCCTCTATCTCTCAGATACTCCCTTTGGCCCTGACCGTATCTGTCTCTCCCTCTGACCCCTATTCTCTTCCTGGGTGTCCCTCTCGCCCCTATTTCCTCCCTGCCTCATGCGTCTGAGCTACAGGAGGGAGGAGGAAAGGGGGAGGGGGAAAAGAGGAGGTAGGGAGGGGGGGCCTATAGAAAAACAGGGGGAATGAGGGAGGGGGAGATAAGGGAGGGTGTGAGAGAAGGAGGGGGAGATGGAAACAAAGCAAAGGTGGGGACAAGGCACGGAACAGCAGAGGCAGTGGTACTAAAAAGCAGACTGTCCAGGCTTCACCAGCTTCTCATCCTGATCAAATGAATTGTCATTTGCTAAACAGTGGACATTGCGCGGTTACATTGTGTCACTCAGCCTCCAGAAGTATAAGGGGTTAATGCTGTGTTTAGGGAGGGAGGAGGAAGAGAGGGGAGGGGAGCTGCAGCGTAAAACAAGGGGGGAGGGTACCGGGGGATTTCATGAAAGGATGATTGGACCAGAGCTGCTGGAAGGATCATAGAGCTAGGGAGAATGGGAGGAGGGGAGAACATGGGCAGAAGGAGGGGAGATCAGGGGCAGGGAGGGCTGCGATGAACAGAGTGTAATGGGAAAATCTGGGGGCTGAATATTAACATCTGAGGACAGCAGAAAAAGGAGGGAGATACATGAGGAACAGAATACAGTGCGGGAACAAAGCTAGATGTGGGAGACTAGAGCAAATGATAGAGCCAATAAGACTGCCACCAAATCTACATCATTTATCAGAGCACCCATAGGGCCAAAATGATCAAATGGGTATTCATGCCTTACACCTCTCATCACAGGTCGCTCTTGTGTCATCAGTACATGTGTTTAATAACTGAGATGAAGGTGGGAATGAAAGACGATCACATCCAAATCCACCTGCAACATTTTCACAAACTGAGAAAACAGGGTTCATCTGCATTAGTATAGTGGTAAGTATCCTGCCTGTCGCAAACTGAGAAAATGGGGTTCTTCCTCATTAGTATAGTGGTAAGTACTCCGCATGTCAGAAACTGAGGAAACAGGGTTCATCCTCATTAATATAGTGATGAGTATCCTGACAGTCACAAACTGAAAAAATAGGGTTCATCCTCATTAGTATAGTGGTAAGTACTCCACCTGTCGCAAACTGAGAAAACAGTGGCGAGTGTGCCACCCATCTCAAGCTAAGAAAGCGGGGTTCATTCTTGTTAGTCCCTGTCAAACTATGGGAAAACATGGTCCATCCTCATTAATATAGTGGCAATTATTTCGCCTGTCACAAACCGAGAAAACGGGGTTCATCCTCATTAGTATAGTGGTAAGTACTCCGACTGTCAGTAACTGAGGAAACAGAGTTCTTCCTCATTAGTATAGTGGTAAGTATCCCGACTGGCACAAAATGAGGAAACAGGGTTTATCCTCATTAGTATAGTGGTAAGTATCCCGACTGTCACGAACTGAGAAAATGGGGTTCTTCCTCATTAGTATAGTGGTAAGTACTCCGCCTGTCAGTAACTGAGGAAACAGAGTTCTTCCTCATTAGTATAGTGGTAAGTACTCCACCTGTCACAAACCGAGAAAACAGGGTTCATCCTCATTAGTATAGTGGTAAGTACTCCACCTGTCACAAACTGAGAAAACAGGGTTCATCCTCATTAGTATAGTGGTAAGTACTCCGCCTGTCACAAACCGAGAAAACAGGGTTCATCCTCATTAGTATAGTGGTAAGTACTCCGCCTGTCACAAACCGAGAAAACAGGGTTCATCCTCATTAGTATAGTGGTAAGTACTCCGCCTGTCACAAACCGAGAAAACAGGGTTCATCCTCATTAGTATAGTGGTAAGTACTCCGCCTGTCACAAACCGAGAAAACAGGGTTCATCCTCATTAGTATAGTGGTAAGTACTCCGCCTGTCACAAACCGAGAAAACAGGGTTCATCCTCATTAGTATAGTGGTAAGTACTCCGCCTGTCACAAACCGAGAAAACAGGGTTCATCCTCATTAGTACTATCACAAACCAAGAAAACAGGGCTCATCCTCATTAGTATGGTGCTAAGTAGAGATGGACAAAATTCTTCAGCATGAGCCACTTTTTACCTGAATTTGGTTTCTAATGATTCCAAATGAATTGGGATTTGTCTTGGACAAACTAAAATGGGCGTTGTGACTTGCATTCAGGCCCCAGAATATAATAATTTCACTTTCAGTTTGTACCGAGCGAGATTATAGTTTTCTTCCTTTTCAGTATAGTGGTGAAGTTCAGGCCTGTCAAAACTTGAGATAATAGGGTTCCTGGTTAATACTGTGGTGAATGCACTGCCTGCCAAACCAAGAACAAAGTTCCTTAAATTTAGTTTCTTTTCCATTCCACCCTAAAAATGACATAGTTCGACAGACACCACCGCAGATATGAACATAATGTATGGAATAAGTCCTCTGACAGTGAGATTGACCATGTAGACATAATGTAGGTGGAATAGGATACCTCTAACGTGAGGAGAACTGTCAGCCATGATATATGTGTTACAAGCTTGGAATTTTGGTCATGTTTTACACAATGGCAGAATATAAAGGATGTGGCATCTGACTGTGCCCACGATACCCTCACACTGGACAACTGACAGCAAGTAAAGACTTTATTGTTCTGTGATGCCAAGGTGGACGGAAGGTGCTTGGTGACTCAGTAGTTAGAACTGCAGCCTTTCAGCTGGAGATCTGGGTTTGAATCCTGCCAAGGACAATATCTGCAAGGAGTTTGTATGTTCTCCACATGTTTGCGTGGGTTTCCTCAAAAACTCCAAAGACATACTGCTAGGGAATGTAGATTGTGAGCTCTATAGGGTACAGTGTCTGTAACGCGCTGCAGGCTATGATGAAGCATAATAATAAAGGTGGAAGACGCAAATGAAAAATAATAATCTTCAGCGTCCCATTACTAATACCGCTCCTCCTGACACACTGCATCAATGCTGCACTTTATTTTGCCTCTTCCCATCACTGAAATGTCTCATCCTGCCCCCTCCTGTAACTGGAAGACCCTCCGATCACAGGTCACCTTCATTCTGCCATCACCCATCACCTTACCTCTTATGGCTATTACCTTTACCCTGCCTTGCTCTATTACTGGTGCCCTCACCCTGCCCTTTTCTGTGGCTGGTGCCCTCACCCTGCCCTTTTCTGTGGCTGGTGCCCTCACCCTGCCCTTTTCTCTGCCTGGTACCCTCACCCTGTCCTCTTCTATGACTGGTACCATCCTCACCCTGCCCTCTTCTATGGCTAATACCCTCACCCTGCCCTTTTCTGTGGCTGGTACCCTCACCCTGTCCTCTTCTATGACTGGTACCATCCTCACCCTGCCCTCTTCTATGGCTGATACCCTCACCCTGCCCTTTTCTGTGGCTGGTACCCTCACCCTGTTCTCTTCTATGACTGGTACCATCCTCACCCTGCCCTTTTCTATGACTGGTACCATCCTCACCCTGCCCTCTTCTATGGCTGGTACCATCCTCACTCTGTCCTCTTCTATGGCTGGTACCCTCACTCTGTCCTCTTCTATGGCTGGTACCATCCTCACCCTGCCCTCTTCTATGGCTGGTATCATCCTCACTTTACCCTCACCCTGCCTTCTCCTGTGCTTTGTGCCCTCACCCTACTGTTTTATGATTGGTAACATCCTCACCCTACTCTCTCGTACCCTCACCCTGCCCTCTTCTATGGCTGGTACCATAACCCTGCCCTCTTCTATGGCTGGTACCCTCACTCTGTCCTCTTCTATGGCTGGTACCCTCTCCCTGCCCTCTTCTATGACTGGTACCATCCTCACCCTGCCCTCTTCTATGGCTGGTACCCTCACCCTGCCCTCTTCTATGGCTGGTACCCTCTCCCTGCCTTCTTCTATGACTGGTACCATCCTCACCCTGCCCTCTTCCATGACTGGTTCCCTCTCCCTGCCTTCTTCTATGACTGGTGCCCTCACCCTGTTCTCTTCTATGACTGGTACCATCCTCACCCTGCCCTCTTCTATGGCTGGTATCATCCTCACTTTACCCTCACCCTGCCTTCTCCTGTGCTTTGTGCCCTCACCCTACTGTTTTATGATTGGTAACATCCTCACCCTACTCTCTCGTACCCTCACCCTGCCCTCTTCTATGGCTGGTACCATAACCCTGCCCTCTTCTATGGCTGGTACCCTCACTCTGTCCTCTTCTATGGCTGGTACCCTCTCCCTGCCCTCTTCTATGACTGGTACCATCCTCACCCTGCCCTCTTCTATGGCTGGTACCCTCACCCTGCCCTCTTCTATGGCTGGTACCCTCTCCCTGCCTTCTTCTATGACTGGTACCATCCTCACCCTGCCCTCTTCCATGACTGGTTCCCTCTCCCTGCCTTCTTCTATGACTGGTGCCCTCACCCTGTTCTCTTCTATGACTGGTACCATCCTCACCCTGCCCTTTTCTATGACTGGTACCATCCTCACCCTGCCCTCTTCTATGGCTGGTACCATCCTCACTCTGTCCTCTTCTATGGCTGGTACCCTCACTCTGTCCTCTTCTATGGCTGGTACCATCCTCACCCTGCCCTCTTCTATGGCTGGTATCATCCTCACTTTACCCTCACCCTGCCTTCTCCTGTGCTTTGTGCCCTCACCCTACTGTTTTATGATTGGTAACATCCTCACCCTACTCTCTCGTACCCTCACCCTGTTCTCTTCTATGACTGGTACCATCCTCACCCTGCCCTTTTCTATGACTGGTACCATCCTCACTCTGTCCTCTTCTATGGCTGGTACCCTCACTCTGTCCTCTTCTATGGCTGGTACCATCCTCACCCTGCCCTCTTCTATGGCTGGTATCATCCTCACTTTACCCTCACCCTGCCTTCTCCTGTGCTTTGTGCCCTCACCCTACTGTTTTATGATTGGTAACATCCTCACCCTACTCTCTCGTACCCTCACCCTGTTCTCTTCTATGACTGGTACCATCCTCACTCTGTCCTCTTCTATGGCTGGTACCCTCACTCTGTCCTCTTCTATGGCTGGTACCATCCTCACCCTGCCCTCTTCTATGGCTGGTATCATCCTCACTTTACCCTCACCCTGTCTTCTCCTGTGCTTTGTGCCCTCACCCTACTGTTTTATGATTGGTAACATCCTCACCCTACTCTCTCGTACCCTCACCCTGCCCTCTTCTATGGCTGGTACCATCACCCTGCCCTCTTCTATGGCTGGTACCCTCTCCCTGCCCTCTTCTATAGCTGGTGCCCCCACCCTGCCCTCTCCCGTGCCTTGTACCCTCACCCTGCCCCTCTTCCATGACTGGTACCCTCACCCTGCCCTCTCCCTGCCCTCTTCTATGACTGGCACTGCCCCCGATCACTACTGCTCCCTCCGCCTTACATCGGCAATCAACTAGTCACACTGGCGGCCGCACGGTTGCTAGGCAGCACAGACCCCGCCCCCCCATCCAGTAACGCCCATCTAGTCACCAGTTTCGGACCTAGGCCCCGCCTTCCCAGCTGTGGATTGGCGGAACGAATCTCTTCCCGGACCGTAACTACTTAAGCCACGCCCTCAGGTGGCCGCTGCACATCCGGGGACTCGGCTGCTGCTCGGTGGTTGGTAACTTGTTCTTAAAGGAGCCGCAGCGCTCCAGACTTCCGGGTGAGAAGGGTGTGCGAGCGGTGGAGGCAGTGAGAGGGGGATGGGCACCGGCTCAGGTCTGTGAGGAAGGGCTCCCCGTCCTATCCGCAGGGGACAGTGAGGGACAGTGTGTGGGGGACATTATAGAGAGGCGCACTGGGATTATGGCTTTGCCTTCATCTATAGAAATCTTATTGTTTGATATCGTCCCTTACAGAGAACCATGGAGGAGAAGAAGCCAGGACTCGAGGTACGAGATGGGGAAACCTCCAAGTCAGACCACGTCGCCTCCTCCACTGCCGCCAAGAATCTCGCCATCCTCAAGGAGCGATCCTTCGATATCAACTTTGACGTTGGCGATGAGTATGAAATAATCGAGACTATTGGCACCGGTGCCTACGGAGTGGTGTCATCTGCCCGGAGGAAAGACACGGGTAAGTGTGCGAGACATGGCTGACAGACTCCACGGGTAAGTGTGCGAGACATGGCTGACTGACTCCACGGGTAAGTGTGCGAGACATGGCTGACAGACTCCACGGGTAAGTGTGCGAGACATGGCTGACAGACTCCACGGGTAAGTGTGCGAGACATGGCTGACAGACTCCACGGGTAAGTGTGCGAGACATGGCTGACAGACTCCACGGGTAAGTGTGCGAGACATGGCTGACCGACTCCCAGAAAGCTGCGAGACATGGCTGACCGACTCCCAGAAAGCTGCGAGACATGGCTGACCGACTCCCAGAAAGCTGCGAGACATGGCTGACCGACTCCCAGAAAGCTGCGAGACATGGCTGACCGACTCCCAGAAAGCTGCGAGACATGGCTGACCGACTCCCAGAAAGCTGCGAGACATGGCTGACCGACTCCCAGAAAGCTGCGAGACATGGCTGACCGACTCCCAGAAAGCTGCGAGACATGGCTGACCGACTCCCAGAAAGCTGCGAGACATGGCTGACCGACTCCCAGAAAGCTGCGAGACATGGCTGACCGACTCCCGGAAAGCTGCGAGACATGGCTGACCGACTCCCGGAAAGCTGCGAGACATGGCTGACCGACTCCCGGAAAGCTGCGAGACATGACTGACCGACTCCCAGAAAGCTGTGAGACATGGCTGACAGACTCCCGGAAAGCTGCGCCCCTACCCCTTTAATACCATGTGACCGCGCTAACTGAACAGACCACAACATTCATTTTCTTACCAGGTCAGAAGGTCGCCATTAAGAAGATCCCCAATGCGTTTGATGTGGTGACGAATGCGAAGCGAACCCTGAGAGAGCTCAAGATCCTGAAGCATTTCAAACACGACAATGTCATTGCCATCAAGGACATCCTACGTCCGAGCGTGCCGTACTCAGAGTTCAAGTCTGTGTAAGGAAACCGCACGCTACTTACTTTGTTGGGGTTAGCACCGGTGTACGAGAATCTGAAATGGAACAGCAGCACAGAGTACTTCAGCAGAGGGGTGTGCCATCATAAATAGGCGTTACGTAGTGGAAGAGACATCAGCAGTGCAGAATATTTCAGAAGAGAAGTGTGCTGCTCATCTAGGGGAGGTCACAGACTAAGAATTACGTAGTGGAAGGAGCAGTCTTTCAGGAGAGACCTGTGCTGAGTTTACAGAGGGAAAGTTACATAATGGAAGGAACAGGGTCCCCAGAAACACAGAGTATTTCAGGAGAGACGTGCCCTTAACTGATGGAGGGGGGTCATAGACTGATGGTTTCATAGTGGAAGGAGCACACTCCTCTGCAGCACTTGTATTTGAGGAGAGGAAGGGAGAGTTACATAGTGGAAGGAGCAGGGTTCTCAGCAGCACAGAGTATTTCAGGAGAGAGGAGTGTGCTGATCTTATACAGGAGGTCACAGACTGAGGGTTAAATAGCGGAAGGAGCAGGGTCTTTTAGTACAGAGTATTTTAGGAGAGTACCTTGTGGGTGCTCAAAGGCTGAGAATGACATGGTGAAAAGACAAGGTCCCCAGCAGCACAGAGTATTTCAGGAGCTTTGTTGGATTTTTTTTCTCATCTTGTGGACGCTCCTGACCGTTATCTCTCTGATCCTCAGGTATGTGGTGCTTGACCTCATGGAGAGTGACCTTCACCAGATTATCCATTCCTCACAGCCACTCACTCTAGAACATGCCCGTTACTTCCTGTACCAGCTGCTGCGGGGGCTGAAGTACATCCACTCTGCCAACGTCCTGCATCGGGACCTGAAGCCGAGTAACCTCCTCATCAATGAGAACTGTGAGCTGAAGATTGGAGACTTTGGGATGGCGCGAGGCCTCTGTACTAAACCAGATGAGTACAAGTACTTTATGACCGAATACGTGGCCACTCGTTGGTACCGTGCCCCGGAGCTGATGCTGTCACTGCATGAATACACCCAGGCCATTGACATGTGGTCTGTGGGTTGCATCTTTGCTGAAATGTTGGGGCGCAAGCAGTTGTTCCCTGGAAAAAACTACATCCACCAGCTGCAGCTGATCATGACGGTGCTTGGGACCCCATCCAGCCAGGTCATCAGAGCAATTGGTGCTGAAAGGGTCCGAGCCTATATCCAGAGCCTTCCCTCTCGCCAGCCAGTGCCATGGACAGATCTGTACCCTCAAGGAGACCGCAAAGCCCTTGACCTTTTGTCCAAAATGCTGCGTTTTGACCCACGGGAGCGGATTTCTGTACGAGAAGCACTGCGCCACCCTTTCTTGTCTAAATACCATGACCCAGACGACGAGCCAGAATGTGTTCCTGCTTTTGACTTTGGCTTTGACAAGAAGATCCTGACCAAGGAACAGATTAAAGAAGCTATCGTGGCTGAAATAGACAGTTTCCACCGCCGTCGAGAGGGTATCCGCCGGCAGATCAGCTTCAAGCCTGCATTAAAACCTGCGATAGAGGGACCAGGTGCGGAGACCATGGTGAGAGAAGAGGACTTCCAATCACCACCACTTCCTTCACCCTCAGAAGGATTAGATGTGGACATGCCCAGTGCCCATTCTGCTAGAGAGAGGACAGATTTTCCTATGGAGTCGCCTAGAGTTCCAGAGAAGCCCGAGACCATTGACCTAACATCCCCTGTGGAGAGTGATGACCCAGTGCCACAACAGGTAAAGGAAGAGGCCAAAGAGGATGCGCCCATTATAAAAGCTGATCCAGAGCCTATGCCAAAGAGAGAAGGTGCCATATCTGATGATACCAAGGCGGCACTGAAGGCCGCTCTACTGAAATCAGCTCTTCGGAATAGATCCAAAGGTGAGAATCCAAAACTCTTGATATCCATTTAATATCTCTATAGGGGGCAGTATTATAGTAGTTCTATTCTTGTACATAGGAGCAGTATTATAGTAGTTATATTCTTGTACATAGGGGTAGTATTGTAGTAGTTATAATCTTGTACATAGGAGCAGTATTATAGTAGTTATATTCTTGTACATAGGGGGCAGTATTATAGTAGTTATATTCTTGTACATAGGAGCAGTATTATAGTAGTTATAGTCTTGTACATAGGAGGTAGTATTATAGTAGTTATATTATTGTACATAGGAGTAGTATTATAGTAGTTATATTCTTGTACATAGGGGTAGTATTATAGTAGTTATAATCTTGTACATAGGGGTAGTATTATAGTAGTTATATTCTTGTACATAGGGGCAGTATTATAGTAGTTCTATTCTTGTACATAGGAGCAGTATTATAGTAGTTATAGTCTTGTACATAGGAGGTAGTATTATAGTAGTTGTATTCTTGTACATAGGAGTAGTATTACAGTAGTTATATTCTTGTACATAGGAGCAGTATTATAGTAGCTATATTCTTGTATATAGGAGCAGTATTATAGTAGTTATATTCTTGTACATAGGGGTAGTATTATAGTAGTTATATTCTTGTACATAGGAGTAGTATTATAGTAGTTATATTCTTGTACATAGGAGCAGTATTATAGTAGTTATATTCTTGTACATAGGAGCAGTATTATAGTAGTTATATTCTTGTACATAGGAGCAGTACTATAGTAGTTATATTCTTGTACATAGGAGTAGTATTATAGTAGTTATATTCTTGTACATAGGAGGTAGTATTATAGTAGTTATATTCTTGTACATAGGAGCAGTATTATAGTAGTTATATTCTTGTACATAGGAGGTAGTATTATAGTAGTTATATTCTTGTACATAGGAGTAGTATTATAGTAGTTATATTCTTGTACATAGGAGCAGTATTATAGTAGTTATATTCTTGTACATAGGGGGCAGTATTATAGTAGTTCTATTCTTGTACATAGGGGTAGTATTATAGTAGTTCTATTCTTGTACATAGGGGTAGTATTATAGTAGTTATAATCTTGTACATAGGGGTAGTATTATAGTAGTTATATTCTTGTACATAGGGGCAGTATTATAGTAGTTCTATTCTTGTACATAGGAGCAGTATTATAGTAGTTATAGTCTTGTACATAGGAGGTAGTATTATAGTAGTTGTATTCTTGTACATAGGAGTAGTATTACAGTAGTTATATTCTTGTACATAGGAGCAGTATTATAGTAGTTATAGTCTTGTACATAGGGGTAGTATTATAGTAGTTATATTCTTGTACATAGGAGATAGTATTATAGTAGTTATATTCTTGTACATAGGAGTAGTATTATAGTAGTTATATTCTTGTACATAGGAGTAGTATTATATTAGTTATATTCTTGTACATAGGAGCAGTATTATAGTAGTTATATTCTTGTACATAGGAGGTAGTATTATAGTAGTTATAGTCTTGTACATAGGGGCAGTATTATAGTAGTTATATTCTTGTACATAGGAGGTAGTATTATAGTAGTTATATTCTTGTACATAGGAGTAGTATTATAGTAGTTATATTCTTGTACATAGGAGCAGTATTATAGTAGTTATATTCTCGTACATTGGAGCAGTATTATAGTAGTTATATTCTTGTACATAGAAGCAGTGTTATAGTAGTTATAGTCTTGTACATAGGGGCAGTATTATAGTAGTTATATACTTGTACATAGGGGCAGTATTATAGTAGTTATATTCTTGTACATAGGAGCAGTATTATAGTAGTTATATTCTTGTACATAGAAGCAGTGTTATAGTAGTTATATACTTGTACATAGGGGCAGTATTATAGTAGTTATATTCTTGTACATAGGGGCAGTGTTATAGTAGTTATATACTTGTACATAGGGGCAGTATTATAGTAGTTATATTCTTGTACATAGGAGCAGTATTATATTAGTTATATTCTTGTACATAGGGGCAGTATTACTGTATTTATTTGCTTGTATTTGTGTATAGTATTATATTCTTGCACTGGGCAGTACTATGATAGACAACTGCTCTGAGGCCTAGTATACAGACCTCCCTATTTATATAACCAGCAGCTTCTTCTTTCTATGTTGTAGATGCTCCATGTTCTGTCCTAGAGACACCTGAAATAAAGAAACCAATAACAGCCCAGGAACGTCAGCGGGAACGGGAAGAGAAAAGGAGGAGACGCCAGGAACGTGCTCGGGAGAAGGAGAAAAAACAGAAGGAAAAAGAACGTCGTGAAATAAAGAAAGCGGAAGGATTCGGGGGGCTGGTGTTGAGTGAGAATGATAAGAACCTTCTGGAGCGTTGGACTCGAATGTTAGACCAGAATCAGCAGGTTCCTCTTCCTACCAGCCAAAACATTCCAGCACCTAAGGCAACAGTGATGTGCCCCGACATGGGCCCTGTTACCCAGCCTCTTCCGCCACAGACGGTCTTTGCCGTGACAAATCTTAATACAGTCCCTGAGGTCAGAACCCAGCAGAACGGTTCAGTCACTACCCCATCTGTGGCTCCAAACATCCAGTTCATGCCCCGCTGCATAAACCCCTGCCCTGTATCTAACCTGCTCCACTATGTACCTCCAGCATCCACAGCCTTTCAGATTGGCCCAGTGGTGTTGGCGCCTCCTGTGAAGCCAGTGACTCCTGTCGCTGCTCAGCTTCCCCCAGATGTCAAGTTTATTGCCGGAGGACAAGTCTTACCTGGTCCTTTCCCCGTCCCTGCCAGAGTCAACCCAACATGGAACAGAGGAGGTCATCATGATGGCTGGCCTGCCCCCGATACCGGAGATGGGAAGAGTAGTAGTGCCATAACCATGGATCCTGCATTGTTTCTGCGCAATCCTACTGACCTTGAGCGCCTACCACAACAAGTTGCTGGAATGTCCTTCCCTGGAAGAGCGGTGGATTGTCACATCCAGGAGGAGAATAAGACCCAGGATCTGCCACCTCTTGCTGCCACCACCTTCAGCACAGCAGAGGCCAACACAACTTCTCCAGATATTAACCTGGTGACGCAACAGCTGTCCAGGTCCCAGGTTAGTCTGGAGCTAACACCAGGAGGGTGATGATGTAGAACTGGTTCATGTACACCATCCATGTTTAAAGGGATCCTATCATTAAAACTAATTTTTTTTCTGCCTACCCACCTAGGAATAGCCTTAAGAAATTCTATTCTTCTCCTACCTTTAGATGTCTTCTCCGTGCCACAGTTCGGCATATAATCCAGTTTTTGTCGGTATGCAAATGAGTTCTCTCACGGCACTGGATGCTGCGAGAGAACTCTCCAGTGCCGCCTCCATCTTCTTCAGGAACGGGTCTTCTTCTGGTGGTGGCTTCAAACTTCTAGGCCTCGGGCAGCTGACTGCGCATGCCTGACGGCCACAAGAAAATGGCCGCTTACAATACTGTGTAGGTGGCCATTTTCTTTTGGCCGGCGGCATGCGCAGTTGGCTTCGCCCTTGGCCTAGAAGTTAATGATAGGATCCCTTTAAGCTTTTTTACTTTGTTACATTTTTGAATCTTGTTATTTTACAGGTGTGATAGGGTTTTTTCCAGACTAAATAATTGATGACCTAGGTCATCATTGAAAGATCTGCAAGGGTCTCACACATGGGCCCCTGACCAATCAGCTGTTTGAAGAGGATGTAGCGTTTGGGTGAGCGTTTCAGCCTCTTCATTGTTTACCAAGCACATTGCATAGTGAGTGTGCTTGATATCACATGATCCGTGGAGTGAAAGTGGCATTCAAGGAGTTTCTGCCAATTTTAACTGCTGATCATCAGGGGTTCTGGTTTTTGGACCCTTATGGATGATCTATCTTAAGGCTCCAATTTACTTCAATGAAAGCAACTGAGAGAGCCAAAGTCCAGCACCTTTATATCTCTGGATCGCCGCATGGAGTGAATGGCAGCGCCCTCCACCACTGGTTCTGCCCACACCTGGCTCTGCTGAGGTTGAATGTGGAACAGGATGCAGTCTTTAATTCATGGGCCAACCCCTTTAATGTGATTCTGGGATGCCCTTCCTGCTTCTAGAACTTTTTCCTGTTACCTTTCATGAAGACTCCTTCCCCATGTTCACCGATCTCCCTGATTATATTTTTTTTATTTTTCCAGGTGGAGGATGTGTTGCCGCCCGTCTTCTCTGTCACCCCCAAAGGAAGCGGTGCTGGGTATGGGGTGGGCTTTGACCTAGAGGAATTTTTGAACCAATCCTTTGAGATGACTCCGGAGAACCGTGAAAGGTGAGTGAGTGGGAAGAGCGGAGTGCAGGGCCTTATGTCGGGGGTCATTCAGATCAGAAATGGTAATGACTGACTGACCTGGTGGCTTTTTTGGGTGCTGCCCAGTGTTCATAAGGACTGTTACTATCTCTGATATGAAAGGCGATGGCACTGGTACAGACAAAAGATCAATGGAAGCCCCATTGTCAGATGGGAGGCGTAAGGTGGATATGCCCAAGTGCTGCCATACAAGTAAGCGTGCGCCAGCCCCTGTGTACAGGATGTGAACGTGGTTGAGATCCTGCCCTCATTGCTGCCCCCTACCTTGTCTTTACAGCCTCTTCCCCTATTTGCACCATTTGTAAAAAAAATTTGAAGCAGTGGTCATTGGAAAATATATCATGTTGGCTGCTGCTGTCCCCAAATAAAAGGAACATACATTGAACTAAGGGCAAATTTGCCATGTGTTGGTGGCTTTAGTTTTGTCTGTAGCCTTCCGTTTATGGTGGATGCATAGGTACCGTAGGTAAAAGGATTGTCAAGATTTTTGTTAATGATGACCTTATCAGTAGGAGAGGTGATCAATATTAGATCAATATGTGCCTGACACCCAGCACCCCCACTTATCAACTGTTTGCAGCAGATGACACTGAGAATAAAGTTATAAGGATAACCTCGATCTCTGTGTAGTGGTCAGTGTCCATCTGGCTGTATATACCGGTTTGTGTGACCTGCTGATCAGTGGGGGTGCTGGATGTCACGTTCTCACCCACCTGATATCACTTAGGGACAGGTCATCATTAACCACGTCCTTGAAAACCTCTTTCAATCCAAAGTTGTTCCCTATATATCTATTCACTTAGATCCTTCTCTCATTACTTGGATTATGCTGCTCTCGGGGTATATACTCCAGTCACTTCCAGAGCTGCAGTCACACTTGTGCTATTAGTCTGTGCAAATTTTGCATCTTGTTGCTTCCCTCTGCTACTTAATTTCCTGGTAAGGTTTATGGCGGGAGAGGTAACCTCTCATAAAGATCCATCTCCTAATATGCAGAGACCCCAGCTAGCCCCCTGTAGTTCAGCACTCATCCCCCACACCTGAAACCTTTGTGTTTTATCTTCCAGCCTGGTGGACTCCACTCCGCTCTCAGCATCGCTCCTGGCCGACTGGTTGGATGTCCATCGTATGAACCCTGCAGATTTGGCTTCTCTTCAGGAGGATTTACAGCTTGGATCTCCCATGAGTCTGTCCGACATCCCCGACCTCCAGGATGGGTGAGGCTGGAGAATGGCGGACTGGTCGTTTTCACCAGGATACTATATCTTGTGACAAAGGGCTGCACTTATATATGGAGGGGCCCTGCTTAAGCGGGCGCTGCAACTGGAGGGGTCACGGGGGAGCAGGAGGAGGTCAATGGAGGTGTCACCTTCACAATCATCCGTTATAATGACTCGTCATCCGCGGCGGTCATTGCTAAAGCCTCACGACGATGATGATGGAGCAGTAACTGGTTCTACTGGTGTCAAAAATGGAGCTTCAAGATCTTCACATTGTCTCTGGGAATTCTTCTTTTACAATAGTATAGATTGCTGTAGACCGGTGCTCTTCTGCTCTGCGCACACTGAACTCTGCACCATCCAGTCCCAATTTATCTTCATTGGGCTGTGCCCTGCATCATCCCCAGTCACTGACCTGCACCAGGACCGGCGCTCCGCACACCCCACATCAGCCCCGTTCACACAGACTGTCTATGGTGAGGCACTCTTCCCACCACAGTTCTGATTTTGCACTCCCGAGTTTGGGGCTGCAGATATTTACGTTGTTAATGCTGCTTCTGATTTTTTTCATAAGTTGTTAATAAAGTTTATTTATTTACTGGGGTCTGGTTTATACAAAAGAGAAAAGGTATTTAAAGGGGAAATGCAGAATCGGGCTTTGGTGGTGGTCCGATACCAAGGGGGAGGTGATGCTGGGGTCTGGCTAGTGATAATGGGGTGAGGGTGGTAATGGTGGGGTCAGGGCAGTGATACTCATAGGTTATAATGGGGTGGGGGCAGTGATACTGGGCAGTCAGGGTGGTTGTAGTGATACTGAGAGGTTATAATGGGGTGGGGGCAGTAATGCTGGGGTCAGGGCAGTGATACGGGGCAGTCAGGGTGGTTGTAGTGATACTCATAGGTTAGAATGGGGTGGGGGCAGTGATATTGGACAGTGATAATGGGGTCATGGCAATGATTGTGGGTGGGGGTGTCGGTGTAATGATACTATGTGCGTGATAACAGGGTCATAGCAGTAAGTCGGGGACAGGGCAGTGATACTCATAGGTTATAATGGGGTGGGGACAGTAATGATGGGGACAGGGCAGTGATGCTGGGGACAGGGCAGTGATGCCGGGTGTAGATGGGATCAGGCCAGTACTCCACTACTCGAGTGACATTAGACAGCAGTCACATGGGGGCGCTCTTCTGGTGTCTCATGTCCTCCTGATGTCACACTCCAGAGAACTGTACATACACGGGGTGATGGTGCCTGTCCCCCTGCACCGCCATGTCCCCATCACACACGCTGTCTCTTCTCTCCTCCCCACCACCCATCAGTCTCCGTTCCCTGCAGCTATGGCTTTCTGTGTCCGGTACCATCCAGCATAGCTCCGCCCACACATGCTCATGGAAGGTCCGCTCGCATTTAGGTGAAGAAGCTGGTGAGTGCGGTGTATCCGGCGGCGCTAGGACCCAGCCCCCTCCCCTATATCACACATCATCACTCGGCTCCCTTATCCGGGGCTGCGCTCTGGACCACACTTCCCGGCATCATGTGCGCCCTTAGCCCCGCCTCTTCCGGCGCCGCGCTCCAATCACTGCTGTCCGGGGCTCTGAGCGGCAGTTGTGGACACGTCAGCTGTGCGGTGAGGATGGCGGTGACTGTGCTGGTACCGGGCTGGGAGCGGGCGCTGAGGCTGCTGGTCTGTGCCCTGGGCATTGCCCTGTCTGTCTATGCCTACCATGTGGAGACCTCCCGGGAGAATGACGCCGAGTACAGAGCGCTGTGCGACATCAACCCGTCCATCAGCTGCTCCAAAGTCTTCACCTCTAAGTGAGTGTCAGGGGATGTACATGGAGATCAATGAGGAGGGGGCGCAGAGATATAACACTATATATATGATATACATACATGTATACACACACCCCTGTACATATGAATGAGGAGGGGGCGCAGAGATATAACACTATATATATGATATACATACATGTATACACACACCCCTGTACATATGAATGAGGAGGGGGCGCAGAGATACATCACTATATATATTATATATACACGCACACACCTGTATACTGTATATATGAATGAGGAGGGGGGCGCAAAGATACAACACTATATAAATTATATATACATGCACACCCCTGTATGTATATATTAAATGAGGAGGGGGCGCAGAGCTACATTACTATAATATATATATATATATATATATATATATATATATATATATATATATATATATATATATATATGTGTGTATACACACACACACACACATCCCAGTATAAATGAGGAGGGGACACGGTTACATTACTATATATATATATATATATATATATATATATATATATATATATATATATGTGTGTGTGTGTGTTCGTCTTGGGTGTTGTGTAAATCTCCAGACTGATAGATAAGTTACTGATGTGTAAATGGTAAAATGAATGATTGAAACCAAATCTCCTGCACATCTGGATTTATTCTGCGTGGGGTTTGAGCGCCACCCACAGGACGCAGGGTTGCAGGAACCTCAGCCCTTGCATACCTTGGCCTGCTATCACTGAGGTTATTAATGGACGACTGAGGAATGTTTTGTCTCACTGAATGTATTTGGTCCACAAAGCATTAAGACCCTATTCACATCTGCGTTTAGGTTTCTGTTTGGGAAGTCGCTTTGGGGACCCCTTTAACGGAAACTTATACGCATAAAAAAAGCTGTTAATAAAGGAACCCACAGATCCCATAGACTATAATATGGTCTTTGTGGTTTCTGTATGAGACATGTCCTGTAATCAGCCCTTTTCTCTCCACAGGTTTCTTGCAGAAATCACACGGACTCCATTATAGTCTATGGGATCTGTGAGTTTCCTTTGGTTACCGCTTTTTTATGCGTATAGGTTTCCATTTAGGTGGGCAGAATTCCCAAACGGAAACCTAAATGCTGATGTGATCCATGCCTAAGATTGGCCAATGACAGGGCCACACGGTAGCTCAGTGGTTAGCACTGCAGCCTTGCAGCGCTGGAGTCCTGGTGTTCAAATCCTGCCAAGGGCATAAAACCATCTGCAAGGAGTTTGTATGTTCTCCCCGTGTTTGCATGGATTTCCATCCCATATTCCAAAGACCTACTGATAGGGAAAAATGTACATTGTGAGCTCTATGTGGGGCTCACAATCTACATTTAAAAAGAAAAAAAGATTGGCCAATGACAGCTGCCTTTACAGCGGCCGTCTAGTCGTGTCCCAGATGTGCCCAATGGGAGGCGATACTAATATCTGGCTATTAGATAATAGCGGGATTGCTCGCTGAGGGTCATCCTCATCTCACCCATTCCGGTCTCCAGTTTGTGCGCTCATGCCTGTGAGACCAGGGACAAGAGGTCAATGGATGACCTGTAGCTGGACATCTGGCCAGTAGCCCAGTGTGGCGTTAACCCCTTCTGCTGACTTGTGTCCACACTGTTTGCCACCTTAGAATTGGGATCAGTCCCATTTCAAATGCAATGACACACGCACACCCCACTTGATGTATTCCACTTCATCTTTGTTCACACAACATTGACCAGCGCTGAAATCTCAGCCTAGACGCGTAGTGATCTGCCAGAGTGATAAACCAAGGTGCCTCAAGTCAAGGAATCTGTCCCCCTAAATGGTGATAATCGGCAGGTCCATGAACAGGAAACATCACACAATCCTAACACCATGCTTTTCTGATTTTTGTGAATTTATATTGATACAAAATTCACAGTCATTCTGGCTCTTATGCCCCATTCCCACATCACATAGATTGGAGCCAAAGGCAGGAAAAGCTCATTATTTGGAGAGCTTAGTGATCCCTACTGTTCCCTTTAACGTAAAGATTGACCACCGGTGCAATGGGCCCTCCAGGAGGTGCAGTCATTCCCAGGAGCCCCAGACGGCTCATTTGTATATGGAATGAAAGTTAATTTTCTTGACAGCAAGATGAGTTCTGTGCCCTGTATCTGCCCCTACAGCAGCAGGTAGAGGGGGCAGAAGATATGATGGCGGTAGATTCACTTTAAAGCCTCCACTTCCTGCCATGTATGTTAAAAGCTAAGGTGTGTGTTTGAAGGCTGGTGAGGATGGGGGCTTCTCACTGACTGCCCTTTCTTTTTCTTCCAGGTGGGGTCGTGGTTTTGGACTGGTGGAGAATCTCCTGGGGGCACAGTCTCTGCTGAATCAGCCCAACAGCGTGTTTGGTGTCTTGTTTTACACGCTGCAGATACTGCTGGGTATGTAATAATTTATACCGCCTCTGATCACCTCCCTGCAGATGGCGACATGGCTGTCTCTCTTCCATTCTAACATCATCCCTCATCTCCTCCCGCTGACTCTTCCCCCTTCTACCATCATCCCTCATGTCCTCCCGCTGACTCTTCCCCCTTCTACCATCATCCCTCATCTCCTCCCGCTGACTCTTCCCCCTTCTACCATCATCCCTCATCTCCTCCCGCTGACTCTTCCCCCTTCCACCATCATCCCTCATCTCCTCCCGCTGACTCTTCCCCCTTCTACCATCATCCCTCATCTCCTCCCGCTGACTCTTCCCCCTTCCACCATCATCCCTCATCTCCTCCCGCTGACTCTTCCCCCTTCTACCATCATCCCTCATCTCCTCCCGCTGACTCTTCCCCCTTCCACCATCATCCCTCATCTCCTCCCGCTGACTCTTCCCCCTTCTGCCCTCATCTCCTCCCGCTGACTCTTCCCCCTTCTACCATCATCCCTCATCTCCTCCCGCTGACTCTTCCCCCTTCTACCATCATCCCTCATCTCCTCCCGCTGACTCTTCCCCCTTCCACCATCATCCCTCATCTCCTCCCGCTGACTCTTCCCCCTTCTACCATCATCCCTCATCTCCTCCCGCTGACTCTTCCCCCTTCTACCATCAGCCCTCATCTCCTCCCGCTGACTCTTCCCCCTTCTACCATCATCCCTCATCTCCTCCCGCTGACTCTTCCCCCTTCCATCATCCCTCATCTCCTCCCGCTGACTCTTCCCTTCTACCATCATCCCTCATCTCCTCCCGCTGACTCTTCGCTTCTACCATCATCCCTCATCTCCTCCCGCTGACTCTTCCCTTCCAACATCATCCCTCATCTCCTCCCGCTGACTCTTCCCTTCCACCATCATCCCTCATCTCCTCCTGCTGACTCTTCCATTCTACCCTCATCTCCTCCCGCTGACTCTTCCCTTCCACCATCATCCCTCATCTCCTCCCGCTGACTCTTCCCTTCCACCATCATCCCTCATCTCCTCCCGCTGACTCTTCCCTTCCACCATCATCCCTCATCTCCTCCCGCTGACTCTTCCCTTCCACCATCATCCTTCATCTCCTCCCGCTGACTCTTCCCCCTTCCACCATCATCCCTCATCTCCTCCCGCTGACTCTTCCCTTCCACCATCATCCCTCATCTCCTCCCGCTGACTCTTCCCCCTTCTGCCCTCATCTCCTCCCGCTGACTCTTCCCCCTTCTACCATCATCCCTCATCTCCTCCCGCTGACTCTTCCCCCTTCTACCATCATCCCTCATCTCCTCCCGCTGACTCTTCCCCCTTCTACCATCATCCCTCATCTCCTCCTGCTGACTCTTCCCCCTTCTACCATCATCCCTCATCTCCTCCCGCTGACTCTTCCCCCTTCTACCATCATCCCTCATCTCCTCCCGCTGACTCTTCCCCCTTCCACCATCATCCCTCATCTCCTCCCGCTGACTCTTCCCCCTTCCACCATCATCCCTCATCTCCTCCCGCTGACTCTTCCCTTCTACCATCATCTCCTCCCGCTGACTCTTCCCCCTTCTGCCCTCATCTCCTCCCGCTGACTCTTCCCCCTTCTACCATCATCCCTCATCTCCTCCCGCTGACTCTTCCCCCTTCTACCATCATCCCTCATCTCCTCCCGCTGACTCTTCCCCCTTCTACCATCATCCCTCATCTCCTCCCGCTGACTCTTCCCCCTTCCATCATCCCTCATCTCCTCCCGCTGACTCTTCCCTTCTACCATCATCCCTCATCTCCTCCCGCTGACTCTTCGCTTCTACCATCATCCCTCATCTCCTCCCGCTGACTCTTCCCTTCCAACATCATCCCTCATCTCCTCCCGCTGACTCTTCCCTTCCACCATCATCCCTCATCTCCTCCTGCTGACTCTTCCATTCTACCCTCATCTCCTCCCGCTGACTCTTCCCTTCCACCATCATCCCTCATCTCCTCCCGCTGACTCTTCCCTTCCACCATCATCCCTCATCTCCTCCCGCTGACTCTTCCCCCTTCTACCATCATCCCTCATCTCCTCCTGCTGACTCTTCCCTTCCACCATCATCCCTCATCTCCTCCCGCTGACTCTTCCCTTCCACCATCATCCTTCATCTCCTCCCGCTGACTCTTCCCTTCCACCATCATCCTTCATCTCCTCCCGCTGACTCTTCCCCCTTCTACCATCATTCCTCTTGGTCTTGGTGTTCCCCTTGATTCTTTCTTGCCTACCCCTGTCATGTTCCTCATCATTTGCCCTTTCCAATCTTCCCTGCTCCCACCCTAGCATTGAGTGTTTGTATAACCACCCCAACCCCCTTGACAATTCCAGCATGTTGATTGAATGTAATTGGAGCCTTACAATAACCTTTTGCACCTACCATGTTGCAGGTTCATTTAGTTATATTCTACTTTTCTTTGTTATAACCTAGTGTAGCCCCCAGAGACTTGAACCTTCCCTTCCATAAGGTCATGTTAGCACTTTCTAGCCATAATGGCACACCCATTTCCTACCCTGTGATGTAGATGCCCCTCCTTTATCCTCCGCTCTCTTTTCTTATCAGGGTTTGTGGGGTTGGTGGCTGCCGCGGTTACACTACTGGTGACCTCGCTGGCGTCCATCGCCGGCTCATTGTACTTGGCCTATATCCTCTTCTACATCCTGGAAGACTTCTGCGTCATCTGCATCACCACTTACGTCCTGAACTTCATCCTCCTGGTCCTCAATGTGAAGAGGTTGCAATGGCTGACCACCAGCCCGTCCAAGAAGAGAAGGAAGAACAAGAAGAAGAAAAACTGAAGACCATCCTCTACCACATTTCCTGCGTTATATCACCGATAGGACACGGACTGCGAGCGGTGAGCTGCCGGACTCCGGGCGCCCTACGGCAATGCTGCCTTTCTGTTTTATGTTTTTTAGGATTTTGAGAATATGAAGAGTGAAACAGCCGGGGGCGCTCACCAGGACTTGTATAAAACGAGGGATTTATTCACGAAACATTCTTAAAAACATCCATGTTCGTCATGGGAGAGCGGAAAAACGCGCCGTAGACCAGGCAACGAATCGTATTATACAAGTCCTGATGAGTGCCCCGTCGTCTTCACTCTTCATACCCTCTAAGGGAGAAGTGCACCAACCGTTTACAGAAATAGGATTTGCTTTCATGGCCTCCTAGTTGCTGTTCTAACGTTATGCGACGTGTCTTAGGCCAGGCAATCTAGCAGTGCCAACTTTTTTCGTTCTATTGCTGTTGGTTTTTTTAGGATTTTATTTAGCTGTTACAGATCACGTGACTTTGATCGGAAGGTGAAGGCGCCAGGAAACCCCTGCGACGCCTAGGAATGAACAATCGCCCGTGCCAAACCTGATCCCGTAGCGCCGGATCGTAATCGAACAAAGCTCTCAGGGAATAAAACACGAGGAGAATGTCGCCTCGGACGCTTCCAGCCATGTGATCAACTCTACACTAGATGATGGGCTCCGTCCTACGATGATCGCCGCCTCGGGAACCTGGACTGTCATATGACACGCTTCCTCCACCATTCCATTCCTATGGGATTTATAATAAAGGGAATGCTTTTTCAGAATTTTTGGATTTGTCTCCTTTTTGACAGATATTTTTTTTTTTTTTTTTTGTGAGTATTTGACTTTCAGGGTTTTAGGAAAGCTGGGTTATGCCTGGGGATGAGGTCTCCACTAGCAGTCCATGATGTCTGTAATGTTGGTGTGTCAATGGCACGGGCAATAAGAGTTAACAATCAGGAGTCTGGTGGGTTGTCGGGTTTTTTTTGTTGTTGTTGTTTTGTTTTTAATTTTTGTCATATCAGGGCTTAAAGGGATTTAGGCTATTCGTCTCTTACAGACGTGGTCTCTGCCGCGCCGTTCCTTACAAATACCGTTTTTTACTGGTATGCAAATGAGCTCTCCCGCAACAGTGGGAGCGGGCCCCAGCACTCAAACAACGATGAGGGCGTCCCCACCGCTGCCAGAGAAGGGTCTCCAAGCGCTGCCTCCTTCTTCGTCCGCCGCGTCATGTTCAATGTCTTCCGGCGCAGGCAACTCAACGCTGGTTGTGCAGCAGGCTCGTCCTTGCTAGTCAGGAGAGCTGGCAGATTGCTGTTACGAGGGAGCTTACTTTTTCTCATAGGAATGAATTGACCAGCGTTGATTGGCCAGTGTACAGCATCGGCCAATCATCACTGGTTCTGCCGTAGGCTCGTCTGTGAGGAGGCGGAGTCTAAGATCGGACCACAGCAGTCTCCATTGTGGTCCAATCTTAGACTCCGCCTCCTGGTCAGCGTTGATTGGCTGAATGCTGTACACTGGCCTATCAACGCTGGCCAATGCTTTCCTATGAGAAAAAGCAAGCTCCCGCATAAACGCAAGCTGCCAGCTCTCCCTGTACAGTACGTGATTTAGTTTGCAGCGGCTCAGAACCGAGGAAGACTGTACTGTATATGGTACAGTCTTCCTCGGTTCCGAGCCGCTGCAAACTAAATCACGTTGATCCGTTCCTATGCGGTGTCGTATGGTATGTTTCCAACTTGCATCGAAATTCGTTTTACGACACCGTGTAAGAACGGATCAACGTCGCAAGTTGAGGACTACCTGTATTATAATCGTGTAGTGCTGCCATTTGGCGCTGTTTGCCTGCCAGATGCTTCCATTCATTTCTTTGGGAGCGTGCTGTTCGGATCGGCTGATCCGAACAGTGTTCGCTCATCTCTAGTTATGAATAGTAAGGATGGATTACTACGCTACCTTTTTATTTATATGTCTTTTCTCATCTGTCACAGGATGAGAGCAACGGACATTAAAATGGTGATGGGTGAGTTGGTTGTCACAAAGATTCCGTGCCAGAATCAGGGTCAAATTCCTCCTGTGAAAGGACCCTAAATAGAGTAGGCCCAAGACCGAGCATTAATGGTATAATGAACAGAATCCCCAGCAGCACAGAGTAATTCAGCAGCAGTGTGTTCTATTTTTTGCTGGAGGTTGCATAGTGGATAAATTGGGACTTGTTGGTAACACAAAGTATTTCAGGAGGTGGGGGGTTTGCAAAATCTGGTGGAGGTCACAGACGGAGAGTTACCTAGTGAGTCAATTAAGGCATTCCAGCAACACAGAGTGTTTCAGACTGGGAATGTGCTGATCTAGTGGGAAGACTGTCCAGATAAACATCACTGTAATCGGCAACCCTTAAAATAACGGCTATAATGTGGAGATGAAACATTGTTTATTAAGGTAAAATATTGTCAGCAAATACAGTGTCCTAATACACCCTGTGCCACTCACTGCTAGGACAGGGCGACACTATCCGTCATCCGACATTTCCCTGCTGCAGTCATGTAGGTGTTGTGCTTGCTCTGGGGTTACCTGGGTAATATGTTAACTCTGCATGGGCTCCTTGTCATGTGACCTTCACTTACTGTACACAGCCATAATAGTGAATTCATATGACAGGAAGGTCATACACAGAAGAGTGAGCCTGTTCCCATGGCAACCCCAGAGCAAGCACAATATTTCTGTGGCCAGATTCCTAGGATCTATTGAAACCAGGCAGATTTCTTGCAGACTTTTTCGCTAATCTGAATGGGCATTGCAGGAATTAAATTCTTGTGGCCATAATAACTAGTTCAGATAAATTAAGCGGTCGCAGATATTTCTTTTTTTTTTTTTTAAATGTAGATTGTGAGCCCCACATAGAGCTCACAATGTACATTTTTCCCTATCAGTATGTCTTTTTTGGACTATGGGATGGAAATCCATACAAACACGGGGAGAACATACAAACTCCTTGCAGATGGTTTTTCTGCCCTTGGTGGGACTTGAACACCAGGACCCAGCGCTGCAAGGCTGCAGTGCTAACCACTGAGCCACCGTGTGGCTCCCACGATCGCAGATATTTCTGTCATCTATTCTCATAGAATACTGATCTCCAGTTGTTACAGAACTACAGTTCTCAGCATGGCCTGAGTACGATGGGAGAGCTTTACTTTTGTGAACACTTTATTAGCCCATTTAGTTAGTTGGTTTCCAAATATGATGTAATAAAACTTAACGTAGTGTGAGTATGTACCTGTCTACCTGTCCTAGCACCTTCACCATCTGTGTTGATCTGAGCTCAGGACTTTTTGTGTTGCTCCTGAATGGTCCTGGCTGTCTGGGTCTTGGGATTGGAAGTATTATTGAAACCTTCCTTGGCGAAACCTTTTAATGATCCAAGCTAGACTGTAGCCATCCTTAAATCGGTGGGAGTCCTATACCTGGCACCCTCCGTGATCAGCAGTTTAAAGAAGCTACAGTGCTTAGGAGAGTGGCACTTCCTCTTCACAGGTCAGTGATAGCACATAGTCAAGTGAATGGAAATGAGCTGCAATACCAAATACAACCAGTATACAAACTATGGCACTGTGCTTGGTGAGCAGTGAAGTGCCACAGCCACTTAAAACAGCTGATCGGTGGGGGCTCTGGGTGTAGGGTCCTACCAATCTGATATTGATGACCTGTCCATTGATATTAAGTTCCCGGAAAACCTTTGTACGGACGTCATTCCTGATGCAAGAAGGCTGTGCTGGGACTGCCACTGCTATCCTGACAACAGCACAAGTTTCAGCGTTACACTATATTTTATTCCATCATATTTACTTACCAATAAAATAACTTGTCGCAGGTGACCCCTATGGTAGAAGTTGGATTAGAAGTTCCCTTCACTTTTAGAAAGTGACCACTAATGAATCCTATGTACAAAAGCTGGAGACAGAGTGGAGAAAATCCCAACAACTTTGTCTGGGACTGGGGAAATAATCGAAAAATAAATGAATTTGAATGTCTGCTCAATTAATTGGTGTGAACTCGGTCATATAGATTATTTCAATTATTTTGTATCCATGCCATCCTATCTCACACTGCAACCTGCTAACTGATTTGTCGCTATGGCCCAGTTCACATCTGTGATCCGGTTTCCGTTCGGGTGAGTCCGCTTTGGGACCCTCGGAAAGAAACTTATATGCATTAAAAAAGCGTCTACCTAAAGCAATTCGCGGACCCCATAGTCTGTAATAGGGTCCATGTGGTTGCCGCTCGAAACATGCGGAGAGAAAAGTGCTGCTTACAAGGCTTTTCTCTCCGCATGTTTCGTGCGGACACTGAATGGAAACCACACGGACCATAGTCCGGGCCTAACGCACGCTATCTGATCAGATTGCTAAAATGTGAATAATTTAAAACCATAAATTCAGGGCAAGGTGTGGCATATAAATAGGGGGTGTGGCTTGCTAAAATAATTGTCCATTAATCATAATCGAGATAAAAAGTTCAATTAATTTTGATTTGGATGATGATAACCCAGCCCTTGCTTTGTCTCAGATCTTCCAGGTGGAGGTGCTGGTCCAATCTCCCCTTCTAGTACTCATCTCATGTTGAATGTGTCCTTCAGGCTTTGAAGCGCTTGCTCTTTAGAGATCAGGAACCAGTCTTCGGGCAGCTCGGCCGGCTTGGCGTTATAATAATCTGAAAATTGTTTATTATATTCTTTAAAGACAAATTTCCAGTAATCTGAGGCCCCGATGGTGGAATCGGGTTGTATGCTCCAGTCGGGGTAATATTTGCGGTATTGCTTGAAAGGGCGAGCCTTCCATTCCGTGTCTGAGTTTAGGAAGGTCGTGTTACTGACCACATCAGTGGAACATATAGAATAGGACAACATTTTCGAATCTCTGCACCTGTACGTTCCTAACCCTTGTGGTCGATGAACAGAGGCAAAGTGCTCCTTATGGTTGGCCGCTCCGGCCTCGCAGGGGACCTTACAGAAAGGACACTGCTTCCCACATCCAAACACCTTCTTGAACAACTCCTCTTGAGGCTTCACTGATGCTTTGGAGAGCACGTAATCAATTGTAAAATGTTTAATTTCTGTAGTAATTTCCGTCTCCACCTCCTCAAGGAATATTTCAATGTCTGCTAAGAACTGAATGGGGCAGGCATTATTCTGAAATGTAATGACCTTCATCTCATTCTGCGATATGACCAAGTCCTTCTTCAGCATCGCACAAAAGGTCTTCAAACTTATAGACACACTAGAACTTTCCGTCACCTTTGGGTCTTTGAGGGCTTGTCTTATCTTCTTGGTGATGGAGACCAAAATTTTTGATTTTAAGGATTCTAGAGAGCCAGACTCCTTATACTTGTTGGTGATGTATTTTACTATCCAGGTCTTCACAAAAGTTTCGTAATGGTTGTTGTACTTGACATACTGAGTGAAATCTGAGTTTTCTAAGAGCTCTTTGAGCAACGTGTACTGGAAGAATGTTCTGCTGCTGTATTGGATGGAGTCGCTGCTTGTTAATATATCGTTCACAATTTCTCCACCCAAGTTTTTATACACGTAGTCTGTGAGAGAAGGTCTCAGACAAACTTCACAGAACCGCTGTGCTCTGAGCTTGGATTCGTCTTTTTCATGGTATACATTAATAAACATGGAGTGGTATTGAGGCTTCAGGTTGTCCAGATAGAACTTCATGTTGTTCTCTTGGAAGAAAACATTATGCTTCTTCTGGAACAAAGGGGCAGCTCGACCCAAGAGGTGAAGCTTCATGTCTAGCTCGAACAATGGCGTGAGGTGAAGGGCTCTAATATCATCCTGGTTGAGACTTTCGGTTATGATGTTTAGAATTTCTTGACTGTAGGTCTCGTGGTAGTCCTTCATTGTGTTCACTTGCTCACTTACATAATGACTGCACTGCTCTTTTAAGGACGCCACAAGATTGTTTACCTTTTTCCAATATTCTGCAAGAGTTGCGTTAGACATACTTTCATAGTAGCTGGGTTGAACGTATTTTTTGTCTAAGACCAGCCCGTTCTGTCCATAGTCATCCACGCTTTGTACGTCACTGAGCTTCTCGTTGATGTAACCAGCTTTGTGCCTCATGTCCTTCCTCAATTGTTCTACCATCTCACGGCTGACATTGTGTTTTTTTAGGCTGCTGAGTTGTAATCCTGAGATGGTTTTATTCCACATGTTCTCAAACTCCATTTCGAGTTCTTCGTTACTCAGTTGATGTTTTATACTTTTGCAGTTGTCCAAGAGACTGGTGGCTTTCTCCTCAATGATCTTCAAGTAGCTGCTCTGAACAAACTGTATCTCATGCTTTTCTCTCTGTATTCGGATGTCTTCTTCACATTTCATTCTTAAATGATCTTCAATTTCATTCCTAAGAGTCATGACACTTTTATAGAAATCCTCCTTGTACCTTTCCACCAGGTGCACATACTTGTTCCCACTCTCAAAGTACTTCTCCAAGGCACCTAACATTTCTTTCTCTTCTTCCTGCAATGCTCGCTGCATGTCTTCACTGATCCCACTCCATGTCTCAGCCTCCAATTCTGAGGCCAATTGGTTTGATATTTCATTCTCTGCTTCGGTCATCCATTTGTACATCGCTTTACGGAATTTCCACTCAAGCTCTGAATACTTTATAGCCAATTGGTTATAAGCCTCGGCCACCAGACTGTTCCTGAAACTGAAGATGAAATGTTCATACTTCACAGCGTTCCACAAACTTTTCACCCATTTAATGAAGTCTGTTACCCTCTGAGAGCTTCTTGATCGTTGCTGTTTTTTCATTATGTCAAACAAATGTCTCTTCAGTTCAAAAACATTCTCGCTGTACCCTGTATTTACTGAAGCCATAGGTGGAACCCCGTGCCAAAGTCCAGGAACATACCAGCTGTGTTCCTCGGGATCATAGTTCATGACATCAGAAAATTTTGTAACGTTATCTTTTTCTTCCATTTTGGCAGCCACTATTGTCATTTCATCTAATTGTTCCAGAAGTTTCTTCCTATCTCTCATATTCTTCTCATAGGCAGAGACATCGCTGACATTCTGATGGACAAACTGACAATTGGGTTTCTTTCCAATTTCTTTCATTCTTAGAAATGCGTGGACCACAATCTGCAAAATATCTTTAATTTCTGCTGTATTCTCCATGGCCATGTTGACTATGGTGATGTCGCTCAACCCAACCACTAATGTGGCCAACTCATTGTCGTGTTCATAACTGTCATCAAGAGAAGCCAATTCAGGAGCTTTCAACCCTTCAGTGTCAATCACCAAAATGAATTCACAACCAAGTTCCTCCTCAAAATTTTCCTTCACTTTGATAAGGGTCATGAAGGCTCCTCGGGTGCATCGTCCACTGGCCACAGGGAACTGTAGACCAAACATGGTGTTCAGAAGGGTGGACTTCCCCGTACTCTGCACTCCTAGCACAGTTATCACTCTCATCCTACATTGTCCTCCGGTCTTCTTATCCAGCTCATTCAGGACATCAGTTATCCATTGTAAAGGAATGTTGGAGACATCTCCATCAATAAGCTCCAACGGGAACCCATCCAAGAGGAGATCGGCAGCTATTCCTGGGAATTCATGTAGGGCATTCTCGTACCCCTTACTGTTCGTTGCTGCAAAGCACTGAGCTTCATAAATCTGTCCTACCTCTCTGATAAAATGTTCTATCCCTAATGAGCTGCTTAATATTATCCGATCCAAGTATTTCAACTTATCTATATTAGCTCTCGAGTCATAGCAGTACTCCTTGTACTCTGCTTGTAGAGAGCTCATGTGCTTTCGAGAGACTGAGTCAAGATAGAACTTCATCCACCTCAGAAAGTAGCACTTCTCAACATGGGATAAGTTCTTCATTGCACAGATGAACCTGACTGTTTCCTCAGTGAAACCAAGTTGACTTTGTTGCCTCCGCAGATCAGAACATTTCTTGGAGAGCTTTGCTTTGTATTCCTCTGCGTTACCACTCCCTAGTCCTTTCATCCTACATATTTCCTTCTCCGTTTTGGACAGCTGCTGCCATAGATCTCCTTGCAGTCTCATGGTTTCATTTTTATATTGGACAACATCCTTAATATCCTTTGTAATTTCCAGAGCAAGCTTTCTGGTGTTCTGATGTTCCTCTGAGCTCTCGTCCACCAGTATCCCAAGATCTTCTGCAATATGTGACATCTCCTCCAGAGTAATGTAGCAAGATGAAGATTTAATAAGATCTGCAATAATTATCTGTAATTTCTTCACTAGTTCTGCATCATTTACTGTTATATTCTTCACCAAGACGTGTTTTCTGTTAATTTTCAGTATTGGGTACAACATCTTTATGTATGTTTGTGTCTCCTCGCTTATAGATCTAGATGTTGGTGCAATGATAATGAAGTAGTTTGCGTTTGTTTCCTCCATGCTTTCTAGCAGGCGATATTGCTCCTCATCTATACTCTCGATGAAGATGAAGATGGCTGTAGACACCTTAGTTAGAAAACTAAACTGTTCCCAGTTGGACTCAAGGTCACCACGGAGGTTGGTCACTGCAATTGGATCGGGGAACGTGTCCAGGTTTTCTCGACCCCCGGGAAAGAACCATGAAATCTCTACCAATCCATTCGATATTTCCCTTGAAGTATTTGCACCATCCATGTTCTGATGGACAAAGAAATCATGATGTTGTTGAGCCAAACTGAGAATGCAATTCAGAATTCTCGACTTAGACAAGTTGCAGTTTCCCAGCCTGACAAAAGAAAAGACTGGCATAGGGATATTCACCACGTTCTCTTCTCGGCATCCTTTACTGTCAGCCATGGAGTGAGGTCTCCATCGCTTCACAATATTTTTCATTGCCCATAGCATGAAGGTGCTATCTGGACCATCCCCAGAGGGAAGAAGCAGAGGGAGCGCAAACTGGCACATGGACATTTTGGTCACAATCTCTTGCTGCAGGAAGCTATCAGAACAATGCAGGAGGAGGCAAAGAACATCCAAGGGGTGGATGGAACCTGAATTGTCCATATCATCCATGAAATCCATATCTTCATCCTGCTGCATGCTTAGCTTTGTATTCAGGGACTGGTCGTACCTTGTGTTTCTTGCGTTGCTGTTCACAGCCATGAGGTTCTGTAGGAAGCACCAAGGAACATCTTCAATTCTCTGAGGTACGATCCTCTTTAGATTCTCATGTCCGACCTTCAAGACCTCCGTAAGACTGAGCTTTGACGTTCCGAACTTTTCCATGTCCAGTTCCTTCAGTTTTGCTTCAAATGTTTTTGCTTTGGCTGTACATAGAAAGAAAGCATTAGTTATAGGTAGATATATAGTAGTTATATTACATATTCGTTCTATGTTGTGACTTATCTAAATATACAAACTGCACTAGTGACCAGTGAAAGTGTTCAGTGCCCATGGGTGCATGAGATCAGGAAGTGGCGACCATCACAACTCCACAGCTTTGTCCCCTAAATCCTCCCGTTTGATCCTTTTTTGCCTCATTCATTCAGATTGTCTGGTGAGCTGAACTCTGTGACCATAGTAATAGACTTCTACCACCCACTAGTTGTTATGAAATGGAGACCTGAGCTGTTCAGGGAGTTCTAGGACATCGCATATGTGCCAGGTCCTGTAAACTCAGAATACATATTTTTTACAATACTTTATACTGTGACCCCACCAGCAGCAGTTTCAGATTTCCTGGAAATGGAACGTCCCCTATACTAAACAACCTCGCCCCATCATACTTACATGTCTTCCTGTCTGGTTCTTCTGGCATGGGACATCAATTCCTTCAGGAGGGTTCTTCGGTTCCTCCTCTTCTTGACATCTACTTATGATTGTGCAATAGAGCCAGTGTGCCGCCATGTATTGTAGCCAGCACTCCGTTCCATTGTGCAGGCATGGGCAGCTGGCAGACACATGGCAGCACTCCGGCTCTATCTAGGCACGAGCAAACATCAAGTAGAGGAGGAGCTGGTACCCCTGAAGGTTGCACTTATTAGCCTATTCATAGACCTTCTTTGAAAAATGTTTTGTTTTTTTGCCTGGAAAATCCCTTTAACCCTTTCCTTGACAGCTGCACCCTACATGCACATGTAAAAATATTACCAAAATCTGAGAAAAAATTGACATCAAATCCACGTATGGATTTTGTCACAGATTTTGTTGCTAATTTCACCCCTCACTTTAGAATAGGTGAAATCCGCTTTGAAAATCTGCATAAAGGGATTGACGCTGTGGATTCTAAAGTCTGCCCTATACAACAATTTACCCGTCATGTTCATGAGGTATAATAATATAATGAATATAATATAATAAATTCTGGAGACTTATACTTCCCAGTATCCGGCTTGGGGTTTGTGTGTTAGGAACATCAAGTTTCTGAGCAGATTCCAACTAAAGATGGACAAACTTTGCTTTCTGAGATTGATTTTGTGAATATTCACAACGTGGTGCGTCAAAGCCTCATTACATTGGTGCACCCCATGTGACCGCTGAGGATTAATCACCCACTAGACTTGAAAAGTCCCAAAGATGACCCCAAGGGAGCAGCAGAATCTGAAAGGGGACCCGGGATAGGTGAGTATCTATCTTCACCTCTCGTGAGCCTCTGATCATTATTCTCTTGGTGCACAATAGACAAGGGGCTGAATTTACTATAATAATGAGTACCCACAACATATGTCACACCAAGCGACACGGAGAGGAAGGAATTGGGTGCCAGGAGCTGGAACCACCCCACAAACCTGAATATAGAGAGACTGGGCCAGATGCTGGGAGTTTTAAGTCTCTGGATAACACTTTTAACTCCTTCACTGCCATTCCCCACTTAATACTTACAGTCACATGTGAATCCAGGCAGGTATGGCATGAGTACAATGTTAGATATTCTCTCCTCCAGACTGTTGTCGCGCTGCTCATGTTTGGGATTCCAGGCTCGTATCACTGCTTCTACAGGATTCTCCTCACTCGCAGAACTACTCGCCTCCTCAGGTTGATCCATGTCTAGGAACAAGTCACCGAAGTAACTGTCGTCCTCTTCTAGATCCATGGTGTATGTGAGTTGTCCGTCACTCTAGAAAGGATGGACAGTTACATGTATAACGTATTACACCGCAGTCTTTTTTTGTTCTTCCAAGTTGGATGTGTCTTAGGCTTGTTCATAAGGACAATGACGAATATTTGTAACACTTTCCCCCCACATAAGGAAACCAAAGCGCAGGGAGCAAATTTATGGAGTGGGAGGGGGAGAAGGGGCGGTGCCTGCCATACATGGGCTCATCCCTAACACCCACAAGGGAAAGATGTGTTATAGGAATCCAATTTACCTATTAGTATTGTGAGACGGTGACGGGCAGAGTCCTGGACTCACAATATATATCTCCTAGATTTCTGACGTATGTGTGGTCTAGGGCGGGTCTTTAGTAGACCTCAGCCCCAGGTGTCAGTCCTGGGCTCACTACTGGCCCATAAAAGGCTGCAGAGCCTGCACTTCAGGGCAGATCCTGGGAGTGAGAAGAGGTGCTTGGGTCTGTCCAAGAGTTGAGCTTTGGTGAGACCAAACAGGGACTTGTGTTTTGTTTGATTGTGTGGCTGGAAGTAAGCCACATGTACACTTAGCCTTCTTAACATTCTGTATTAGTTAGAGCTCGAACGAGCAGGACTTTTGTTTTGCGTTAAGGCTGCATTTTATTGTGCTTATTTTTTGTGCCTGACGTGAAGGTTTATTTATTTTGCTGGGTTTTTTTCTAAATAAACCTGTTTGCACCAGATTTTGTGTCCCTGTCTGACTGGTTGGGTCCTGCTTGCTGCTACCTTCCCCACAGTATATATATATAGTATATTTGTTATAGGGGGTAGGTAGAGTAGTCTAGTAGAGATTATGTCTTTTGTATTTTTGCTATCCTTCTTTTATTTTCTATATCTGCTTTCTACAGCCTTCTACTTTTGGAGTTGCTGTTTCTTGCTGGTGCAGCTGTAGGTTAGTAGCTGTTTCTTGCTTGTGTAGCTGTAGGTTCAGAGCTCAGTAGCTGTTTCTTGCTTGTGTAGCTGTAGGTTCAGAGCTCAGTATGTTAGGGCGAGCCAGAGCTTCCGCTATACCGCACAGAGGCTGCTGACCCGCTCTGTCTGCAGCACCGGAATGGCGCTTCAGGTCCCCTGTGAAGGAGGGCCGGAACCTCCGCATTAGTCTGCAGGGATGCTGGTTTCCTCCTGGAGCCGGGACCAGCACTTCCGGGGTCAGCAGTGGGCCGGAGGCTATCTACGCCTTATTCTGGGTCCGGCCCGCTGCTGGTTATTCAGAATGCCTGGTGACAGCTCCTCCTGTGCTACAGCTCTTATCCTGACCTCCCTGAATCTCCTGTTTGCCCTTCTGTCTTCCTGTCTATGACCTCGGCTTGCCTTCCAGACTACTCTCCTTGACCTCCTGATTTGGCTACTTTCTGATTTCCTGTAGAAGACCTCGGCTTGTTTCCTGACTACTCCTGCTTGACCTCTGCTTGGCTGCTCTGTGACCTCTTGTGTATGACCCGACTCTCTTGACTACGCATTTGCTTCTGCCTCCTGCTACCACGTGACTTCCTGTGTACCGACTTGGCCTGTACTACTTCCCTGCTGTACTTCTGCTACCTCCTGGCAAACCTCAGAACATCTCTTTCCGTGCTGATCAGCTCTCCAATTTATTTATCCACTGAGGTTAGTACTTCAGGGTTTTTTGGGTCCTCTATTACTTGGGGTGCGCTGAGTGTGCGGCGCTTTCTGGACAGCTGTGGTTCCGGGTCCCAGAATTTACCAAGTCCGACTCCACCATCAGGAGCTCTAGTGAAGACCTCTGGAGCCTGGTTCTGCTCTGGTTAGGAGGGTGTGGTACACTCAAGACTGTTTTTGCCTCGGTGTTTGAGGATTCTGGTTGTCCAGGACTTGCTGTCTATTATTGTTGCATCAGTTTTCTAACACAGTAGCTGTCTCTTCCTTGTGCAGCTGTAGGTTCAGAGCTCAGTGGCTATTATTTTTGCTTGTGCAGCTGCAGGTTCAGAGCTCAGTGGATGTTCCCTGGAAAGTTGCTCTTACCTTCTCTCAGAATTCTCTAATTTGTGTGGCTGTTACCCTTTTCCCCTCTTATACACTGATATGGTTGGCAGAACTAGAACTTCTTGAAGAAAATGTAGCTTAGGCATTCCCTTAGTTTTATACCATACAGTCTGACTTGTGTGTATAGCACTGACCTGCTGTTATCACCCTTTATAGAGTTCAGACTAGGAGCAGGGAAGAAATATGGGGCTTTAAGGTCAGACTACACCACGATTGGTATGGAGTCATGGGGACCCATAGAGCTGCATAAAATCTGGCTAGACAAGATGGGGAGATTTCTGATCGACTGTGTGCATCTTCTACATATTAGATACATCATAGCAAAAAATAAGAAAAGAAGAGATTTCCAGAGATCAGCACTCTCATTATGTCGCGTTACATCATTACTTGGCACAGCGCCCTCCTCACATGTGCAGGTGTCGGTCTTTGGCAGATTGCCTGCTGTATTAGTGCCGGTGCTGCCGGCTGACAACAACTGAGATTCTTATCAGCCCAATGAAATTCCAGAAACAAATGAGACAGAAGCGAAGCTGTAGATGATCTCCCGGCACGGCGATATACCGCTGTAGACACTGGGTCTGGGGTCCTCATTATTTCATTGAGATTTTGGGACTGCTTATTATGGGTTTTACCTAAAATTACCCATATCTGATCTGTTGCTTAGACTTGATCACGAAGAAGACCCATAGCAGGGTGAGACAACCCCCTGTTTCCTGTACTTGGGTGGTCTGTCTGCCTCCGGGCCCCATAGCCGCTTCTACTGTGGCTGTGCTCATATGGATTATACTTGTATAACATGCTCGGCCGTCTGTATCCAGATGCTAAGGAATCTGCCATTGTGTATTCTTTACAGGGACCACTAGAGGTCAGCAGAGGAGGTTGAAGTTGTCACCCATAGAAAAAGGTTTCGATCAGTTGGAAAGTTATTAACCCCTTAAGGACACTGCATTGTTTAGTTTTTGGCATTCCTTGTTGCGTTTAGAAAGCCTTAACCTTTTCTCTATGTGGGGCTTGTATTTTGTGGGATGGGCTGTATTTTTCAGTGGCATCACTTCAAGGTGCGTATAACCTACTCCTTAGCTTTTGTTAACTGTGACTAAAGAGATGGCCAGACAGCATTTTTGCCCCTGTATTTACACAACCTTTATTTTGGGCCATTCACCATGTGACAGTCTCTCTGTCAGACTCTTTAGGTGCTGCAGTCACTGTAAACTGACTATCTCCAGTCCCGGCTGACACCTGCTGTCTATTGTGCAGGCTTGTGTCCTGAGGCCATCCCATTATAGTGTCGTAGTAGCAGGACACAGGACGGGACGGGGTTAATGGTGTCAGCTGACTACAGACATAAGGGGGCCAACTGGATGGTCAGGTCCTATCTGATCATATTGAGTCTATGATTCAGTTTATTTCTACGTTTTAGTAAGTTAAAAGTGTCACAAATGTGTCTTTTTTTTTGGACTGAGCCCAATATACTGGACTGGAGGGGACTAAGGAGTCTGGATGGGGAGAGAGGAGACTGCGGAGGGGGAGTCTTGAGGGGGAAAAGCATCAGAACCGCAACAGAAAATTGGAAAAACAATGGTGTTGGTGGACAAAGAAAACTGGATTAAGACAAAGGAATATGGAGAGAACAAGGGAGTCTTGAGAAGGATAAAGGGGCCAAAAAGAACACTGTTTTGGCCTCTTTTGGTACAATGGGGTCCTATGGGCTCATTTAGCAGTACATGTGTGCTACAGACACAGTTTGGTAAGACCTGAAAGTGTTTAGTCAGGAGATGTAGCTCAGACATTAGGATACTTTGCTCTAGTTCCCCGTAAAATGCTGCCATTGATAACCTTCCTCTAGGGGGCGACTCTATTACTAGGGGTGAATTGCTCTCTTATTTCTTCCCAGGTATAACCCAACATCACATACCTGAAGTCGAGCCCAGTGTCCCTGGAGTAATCCTCATGTCATGCGGGATGATGGAGGGTCTGGGGTCTGCTCTTTATGGGAGGGAGATGTTCCTCCAAGACGTGAGAATTGTCCAAGTGTCTGAGTATCTATTACTGTACAATATACAAGAAGAAGCCCCCTCCCCAGCCCAATAAATCATCATCAGCTATCGCTATTATTTACATATCTCTTATCATTATGGAAATGAGCGCAGCCTGTGGTGATAGCGTGTCCTGTGCCTGAACATGTCAAGAGGGAGCGGAGCTAATGGGTGGGAGATAAGAGATGGAGCAGTGAGCAGGCCGACTCTGTGTATACATGGATATGCCTGTATATAAATAGAGAGAGAGCATGAACTATTCTAGACACGATTATCCAAAAGTTTTGGATTTGTCACTATTATATTACTTTGGGTTTTCCTCAGACCCCTGAGTATAATAAGTGGAGACTCAGGGGAGGTGATTAAAAATAACAAATTGTATAAACTCACCTTCCCTCACTTCTGCTGGACCTGCTTGTACTCCCCAATGCCCTCTTCAGGCCTCTTCTGGTATCCAGCTGACGTCACATGGGTCGGAGTCACCACTGAGGCCTGTGATTGGGACTCAGCGGTCACATGGGGCACATCGACCTAATGTCGCTTTGACCAAGCATCATGACATCAACATGACCACTGAGGCCTGTGATTGGACCCCAGCAATGACCCCAGGCGCATGATGTCAGCCGGAGGCCTCAAGAGGACGCCAGGGACTGCTGCACACCCAGTAGGGGTGAGTAGTATAACTGGTTGTTATTTTTACCGATATTCCCTGGGACTCAACTCCTGAAAAGAACCAGGAGTATGATAATTGCAATTTCAGTTTGTGCGACAGAAGATCAGCCCCAAACGTTCCAGAGGTCCTATCCTCATAAGTATTGGTTGAGAAGAATCTTGTGAGGTTTGCCCATCTCTAACCGACACTCATTTCTGCTACCAGGAGAGTTCAGTTTAGTTGTTGCCCCAGGCAGCAGAGATGTGGGTCTATTACCTTCACATAGATTATCAGCAGGGACCCAGCCATCACTACTTGGACATGAGCCCTCTACCCATCAGGCCTAGTTGTGGGTACACCTTCTGTGACCTCGATCATTGCACCCCTGGGTCCGAAACCTGGGACCTCCACAGATCAGCTGATTGAAGGGACTCTTCACTGCTCAACAAGCACAGCGCCATGCATTTTATAGTGGCTGTGCTTTGTATTACAGCTCAGCACCATTCATTTGAACGGTACTGCACCGCAGAAAAACCATGTGACCAATGAAAGTAATATCAGTGGTTTGAGAAGAGGAACGCATCCAAGCCCCTGGAGCTCCTCAAACAGCTGGTCGCCGGGGACCCGAGTGTTGAACTTTACTGAACTAATATTAATGGTCTTAAGAATAAAGTAAGATATCAATATTAACCCTTCAATACTAAATCTGGAGGAATATAAAGCATGGGATGACCCTAGACCTCCAGGTTATTATTTACCCGTAACCTCCCTACAGCATCAAAGGAATCACCTTTAACCTGATCATTACCCTACACCACCAGGGATAATAAGATATTCACCAATCACCCTCTTCCCCTCCATCCCCAGGAGCACCAGTAATATTACCATTAACTCCTTCATTACCTTAGACCTCCCAAGATATGTTGTTTTAAATTTGGAAACCCCTCTGGCCAACTAGGATTGTTACTCAGAATACTATGACTAACCACAAACCCACTTTGATATCCGGTAGAACGTTCCATTCTGAGTGAATGGCTGATACAGACAGGTTTTAAAATTCACTTCAGTTCTTCACTGCTTGGCCTTCATCATAGGCCAGAGAAGGGTGAGGCTTGTAGATATAGGGATTAGAGATGAGCGAACAGTAAAATGTTCGAGGTTCGATATTCGTTTCGAGTAACCCCTCAATATTCGACTACTCGAATCGAATATCGAACTCTACTATAGTCTATGGGGGGAAAATGCTCGTTTCAGGGGTAGGCAACATTCGATCAAATTATACTTACCAAGTCCATGAGTGAGGGTCGGGCTGGATCCTCCGAGAAGTCCTCTCCTTGCAGTGTCCACGCAGCATCTTCCGGCTCTGAATTCACTCTGCCAGGCATCGGGCCTGAGCAGAGCCGACTGCGCATGCCCGCACTACAAGCGGACATGCGCAGTCGGCTCTGCCCAGGCCCGATGCCTGGCAGAGTGAATGAAGAGCCGGAAGACGCCACGGGGAAGCTGCACGGAGAAGACTTCTAAAGGTCGGAGAAGAACCAGCGTTGATTGGCCGACTGTATAGCATTCTGCCAATCAATGCTGCTTCTGCATTGAACTTTTACGAGTTTTAGCGAGTGGTACTCGATTGAGTACGAGTATTTCGAATACCGTAGTATTTGATCGAATACCTACTCGATCGAATAATACTCACTCATCTCTAATAGGGATGAGGCTTACGGATGTTTTTTAGGTTTCTAATCTCATATTACAATCTAAACCATGGGGAGATTTCTAATGCCAAGAACTTAGAAGCTCAGGCCTCAGTGCTGACTCAGAGTTATTGACATGCATTAGCACTATAAGGGGGGATAGAAGTAGGTTGCATGAATCCTTATATACAACCCTAAGTTATAAAGTTGGGCTGCTGTGTAAAACTGTTAGGAGTATTTAGGTTCATTGCTTTCTTTCCTGGTTGATTAGTCTGTCCTCCCATTTGCACCTGGGAGGAGTGGTCTCTACTCTGTATTTAAACCCATGCCTCCCATGGTTCTGTGCTGAGTGTCGCTTTTACAGAGCTAGGCCTTAGCAGGAGGAGTAGGTGGTTATCTTGGATAGAGGAAGTTCCGTGGTTGGTTTTTGGGAGGTTTTGGGTGAACGAGTTGGTTTGTGTTTTCCCTTCTGTGTTCACCAATCCTCCCTCTGTGTGTTATTGACTGTGTGAGTGAATTGCCTTATCCTTTGATTTCTACTCAGTTTCCCTGTGTTTGTTTCCTAGTGTATGGTTCCTTCCCATATTGGTTTGGGGAATTCTTTCCTACATGTTTCCTGTGTGCTGCTTGTGTTGTTAGTCAGCGCACACCCTTGTCAGTCCCTGTCAGTAGCAGCTTCACTTGTTCGTTAGGGGTGACCCCCTTTAGTCTCCAGTCCCTAGAGATCTTATAGGGCATTCCTTCTCCCACTTCCCTCTAGGCCTACGGTGTCAGTGAGAGAGGAGCTGTCGGGGTCAGGCTTAGCCTGAGAACAGCTGACCTACACCCGTGAGGCAGGGACCGGGTTAGCTAGTGGGAGTAGTGCAGGGCGAGATTTCCTACTGGTATTCCTTAGCCCCGTTGCAGCTATCTGGACTGACATAACAAAAACATAAAGAAAGCAAAAAAAAAAAAAAAAGATTTAGAAATCTCAACTAAACATATTTTATCCACAATAGACCACATATTAAAAGGTGAACGTTACACAATAGATCCTAGAGCTCATCAGAAGGTGGAAGTCAAACAATAGAACATTGCAATTTATCTGACCATAGAACAGTTTCACGTTTTGCCTCAGTCCATTATAAACCAGCTTTGTCCCAGAGAAAATGGCATTGTTTCTAGATCGTGTTGATTTTTGGCTTCTTCTTTGCATGGTTCAGCTTTAACTTGCTTTTGTGAATTGCTTGGCGAACTGTGCTCACAGACTATGAGTTCTGGAGTTTTCTTGAGGACACATAGTGATTTGCATTACTGATTCATATCTGTGCTTTTTTGGTCATCAGAAGGTGAGCAGATCACAAGAATCCAATATTGATCATCGGCCTTGTCCTTTGTGCACATGAATTTCTCTATCGTTTGATATTCATATGTTTTGAAAGTTTTTGTTCTACGATTTTTAGACATACTTTTTCTCATATTGGTAAACCTCTGACCATCTTTGTTTCTCGTAATTACATCCTGGAGAATATATTTGCATATTTTTTACCCAGAATCCCTAGCGGAGCAGGAATGACTTGTAAGTCTCCGTACTGCCTATGTAGGCACACACTCTCCCTAATGAGTATGATTATCCCCTGACCCTGGTCTATAGTCTCTCACTCTGCCAAATCAGTATCCCTGCGCTATGCTGAGGAGGTCCAAAAGACCGAAACAGTGCTGTCCATAGCTGGGAATCTGTTCCTTTTGGAATAGAGATGCTAATTTGGCAATTAAATCCGCATCATGATAGTAGGCTTGTTAACTGAGTCTTGCATGATGTTAAGGAGGCTGCCCTCTAGAGCGGGGCATACAGAGGCACTGTTCTCCTAATTACATCCTGGAGATTAGATTTGCATATTTTTTACCCATCTTTGTTTCTGAGAAACTCTGCCTCTCTAACATGCTTTTTATACACAGTCATATGACTTGAAAATTGACCCTCTTGCTGTTTTTCATTAGTACCACTTTTTCAACCTTTTTTTTTTTTAACCCTGTCTCAACTTTTTTTTAGATGTGTTAATGCCATTAGAATGAATTCATTTTTTTCAATGAAGTGAAGAAATATCTAACCGTCATCTTCTGATATGCAATCTATGTTTATCGTATAACTTTCACCTTCTGATATGTAATCTATGTTCTATTGTATAACTTTCACATTCTGATACATATTCTATTTTCTATTGTATAACTTTCACCTTCTGATATATGATCTATGTTCTATTGTATAACTTTCACCTTCTGATATGTGATCTATGTTTTATTGTATAACTTTCACATTCTGATACATATTCTATTTTCTATTGTATAACTTTCACCTTCTGATATGTGATCTATGTTCTATTGTATAACTTTCACATTCTGATACATATTCTATTTTCTATTGTATAACTTTCACCTTCTGATATGTGATCTATGTTCTATTGTATAACTTTCACCTTCTGATATGTGACCTATACTCTATTTTGTAACTTTTCAAATCATCAAATTATTGTTTTCTTTACATTTTACAAAGCGTCCTAATTTAGGGCTTGTAGATATATTTACAAATATGAATATATTTTACTGGGGAAGAAGAGGAGTAATTCTGACAAAATGATGTTATAGATTCTTTGTCATACATCTCCACAGTATATGATGAGACGGTATATGAGTGTGGTGAGGTCGGACGTGTCGGGGCGTGCAGAGCAGAGGACGGTTATGTTCTGCAGGTGGAAGCGTCTCCTGCTGGGTCAGCAGATCCCCCTGTCTTGTGTGATAACTATCAGCAGTGAGCACAGATATTGACTGTGGGAACCAAAATGTTAAAAGTGTCAGCATTATCAGCCCCATCTTTCCTATTACAGCTGGACATTGCTACTATAGATATCACAGAGGTCATATATGGAATGGGCCGAGGAGGTGTAAAAAATAGCAAACAGTTATTCTCACCTTCCCTCTCCTGTTCTCGGCTTCCTCATGGTGTCTAATATTCCTTCTTTGTCCTTTTCTGGACTGTTGCAGCCTCCTGGATAATGCTATCGCCCCAGGGTCAATGCTGAGGCCTGTGATTGTCAATGGTCAAATGAGGCAGGTCGACAGTAAAATTGAGGGAAGGTGAGTACAACTGTTTGTTAATTTTTACACCTACCCTGGGCCTCCACCTATTATACTCTGGGGTCTGAAGAGACTCTAGAGCAGGGGTAGGGAACCTTTGGCTCTCCAGCTGCTGTGAAACTACAACTCCCAGCATGCTCCATTCACTTCCATGGGAGTTCCCAGAACAGCAGAGCCAGTATGCATGCTGGGAGTTGTAGTTTTGCAACAGCTGGAGAGCCGTACGTTCCCTACCCCTGCTCTAGAGCATAATAATTTGAGTTCTAATTCTATCAGAACAAGTTCGGACAGAAAAAATCCAGAAGGTCAAATAGTCCAGACCCAAAACAAAACAAATCTTCAGAAGTTTCTCCATCTCTAATAACGAATCTGATCAAAGTGATCCAATCATAAAGCAGAAATCATCTGATCATGAAGTATAAGAAAGCATGATGTGCATAGAAAACATAACCTAGAGCCTTTGACTATGGAACATAAGGAATCTGATCATAGAGAAATCTTAAGACAAAGAGAAAACAATGAAAAAGTGAATTACAAAATGAGAGATTTATCAGAACTGTTGCTGAGAAGAAGTGGAGCAGTCGCCAACACCAACAGCAACCTCTGATTTTGTATTTTCAAGGAGCCTCTGAAGCACATAGACTCTCCTAAAGTCTATTAGAAAGTTCCAGAACTTGTCATTATATAATGGTGAAGTCTTGGTTAGTCTCCGGCTCTGTAAAATCTTTAAATCTCATCTAGTCCAATGGGAGAGGGATTAGGGATAAGCACTAGAGAGAAGTGGAGATTTGGTTGAAGGGTAGGTTAACAATGAGTAGGGATGAGAGACAGGGGGTGTCCCAAATCCATAACTTCCCATCAGTTTTTTTTTATCCAGTGCCTTATATTCAACTGCCCTCCCGCCATTCTTTTTACCCTCAGCGCCTCACCCACTGCCCTCTTGTCCCTCAACACTGGCCCCCTTCTATAGTTGTCCTGCCTTTCTTACCCTAACCTGCACCACTCATCCCCATGCCTTCGTGCATTTTGTTTTGGTCTCTTTTCTTCCATCTCTTCTCCATTGACATCTTGCTCTTCATCCTCAACCTCTCCCTTAAATTCAGTTGAATTGAATAAGCTTATCCATGAATCCTGAACTTCTTCCCGAGTTATCTTCTTCCACTCACTGGGAAGTTTATCGGGTTGTGCGTTGTATACATCTGCAAACTGACAGAAGACGTATTTCCAGTAGGTCGGGGCATTAATGGAGGGGTCTGGCTGTGTGAGATGATAATGGGGCCGGTAGATTACCTACACTACAGTGCGGATAACGGATGAGGAAATAGAAAGAGAAGATAGAAATGGATTTGACCTGAATTTTCCAGTAGTTTCAGGTGTTACCCAAACTTTTGGGGTTCATTACACATGAATTTCAGACCTCAGAGTATAATAGGTGGAGGTCCATTGAAGGTCCTCTTCCAGCCTCTGGCTAACATCTGTGATTGGGCTTTATCGGTCATATGGAGCACTTGATGTCATGACTCTATGATGCAGGATGCTGCAAGAATGCCCAGAAAAGGTGGGGCAAGGTGAGTATAACTGTTTGTTATTGTTACTCACCTTCCCCGAGCCTCTGCTTATTATTCTATGGGGTCTGAGAAGACCCCAGAGTATAATAATAGCACTTCTAGTACATGCCCAACAAGTTTGGTTTTAAAGTGAACCGGGGGGGCTGAACCTCATGATTGTTCATTGAAACAAATCTCGTGAGGGTCGCCCATCTGTCGGGTGGATCCCTCATTGGAGGCAGGAGGTCTAAAACACCTCCTTGATAGTTCAGCATCACCTCTCAGAAGAAGGCTTAACACGCTGAAACATGCGTCGAGGTGGACATCAGTAAGCCACACATGACACCTATGGGTACGTAACATGTGTTACATGACACTGCTGGGAGGTTGTTATATTGTAGGAGTAAGTTCACATCAGCACTGGTGTAATCCATCCGTCCATTCTGTCAGAGGAACAAAAGAGTGGACTCAACAGGAAAGATGGATCCATCTAATGATGGACAACAACGGATCTCAAGGGACTGACTGTAATGGAGTCTGTTGGGTATCTGCAATTCTATACAGACGCTGCAATGGAGATAGTGACACAGATGTGAACATAGCTTAATGAAGAGTCATTTCTGAACGTGTTGTCTTGTGTCGCCCTCTAGTGCTTAGAAATAGACCCTGTTCCTAATATATAGTTCATTTGCTATTACTTCCCACTTTTGGCCCTGATGTACAGTATATTATATAGTGCCTGGTTATTGTACCTTCAGGCTTAATTACATTTACCTATACTCCTTGGGTAAGTCTATGGGGGCACTATCATTTAATAGGGGCCGTAAACTATATATAAGGGCAGAGCCACTATTTATGTCTATGGGGTCAATATTCTATAAGGGCAGAGTCACTATGTATGTCTATGGAAGCACTATAATTACAAGGAGGCAGCAGACTGTGTATAAGAGCAGAGCCAGTATGTGTATCTATGGACGTACTATAGTTATATGGCAGCAGTAGTATATATGGGCAGAGCCACTGCTCTATTCAATCCTGCACTTGCTTGTAATGGTTCTTGGATGACTAGTTACAGTTTGAACCATACAGAAGATCAGATCATAATGTGGAGCCCTCTATGACCACCATCCTCAATCAGGAGTCGTATTCTCTAGAGATGAGCGAATAGTGTTTGATCGAGTAGGTGTTCGATCGAATACTACGGTATTCGAAATACTCGTACTCGATCGAACACTACTAGCTGTTCGAAGTTTAAGGTTTGATGCAGAACCAGCGTTGATTGGCAGAATGCTATACATTCTGCCAATCAACGCTGGTTCTTCTCTTACCTTTAGAAGTCTTCTCCGTGCAGCGTCCCCGCGGCGTCTTCCGGCTGGAATTCACTCTGCCTAGGCATCCGGCCTAGACAGAGCCGACTGCGCATGACCGCGCATGCGCAGTCGGCTCTGCCTAGGCCCCGATGCCTAGGCAGAGTGAATTCCAGCCGGAAGAAGACGCGGGGACGCTGCCCCAGGAGAAGACTTCAAGGAGAATCCAGCCCGACCCTCACTCGTGGACTTGGTAAGTATAATTTTATCGAATTTTGCGTACCCCTGAAACGAGCATTTCCCCCCATATACTATAATGGGGATCGAAATCCGTTCGAACAGTCGAACACTGTGCGGCTGTTCGAAACGGATTTCGAACCTCGGACATTTTAGTGTTCGCTCATCTCTAGTGTTCTCATATTGACCAGGATCGGTATGTGTAATGGCTTCCATTATAATAAGAAGGAATCAATAACACACGGACACAGTCACCCAGATGAAGCTCCAATTTATTTATAACCCACAGAAATAATAGACTTATCATGTTAGGATCATTGTAGTAATTGTAGTCACTGCCATAACTGGTCGTCATAATAATTATAATAAAAATAGTCACAATAATTAACAAAAAGACGATTCATGAAATAATTAGAAAAAGGAAGAATGTACAATTCCTTATAAGGTTACGCGGACTATTTTACAGACTGTACAGTAGCTCCACATGACCCTTGGGAGACAATCTGGAACTAGACTTTTTGGTTTTATATCTTGTAGTGTTTCTCAGTGTTCACAAAAACATTAGGTAAGACTTGGCAGCCATATTTATCCTGGAGATGACATATTTATCCATCCTGATGATTCCTCTTATCATTAAGGACAATTAAGGTGATTACAGTAGATATGTATATCTATGTCTATATATCTCCGCTGCTGCAGGTGATGGGTTCATTGCAACGCTGTCCTCAGGCTGTTAAGTGCTTGATGATAGGTTATTCTGTTCCAATCTTCGGGAATATTTGCCGGTTTGGTTTCATACATTTGGGCAATTGAATAATTACACTCCTTTAAGACAAACTTCCAGTAGTCTGAGGCATTGGCAGCCATGTCGGGATAGATGGCCCAGTCTGGGTAATGGGTCTTGTATTCCTTGTAAGGATGAGGTTTCCAACCTGTGTCTTTATTAGAGAAGCTTTTATTAGAGATGACATTTGTAGAACATATTGAATGGTCAAGGACATTGGTCTGTTCATCTTTATGTTTTCCTAGCCCTCTGGGTCGGTGAAGAGTTGCAAAGTGTTCTTTATGGTCAGCTCCTCCGGCCTCACAGGGGGCTTTACAGAATGGACATTGGTTTCCACATCCTATCACCTTCCTGAAGAGCTCCTCCTGAGGCTTCAATGTCAGCTGTGATAGTAGTGACTCTGTACTCAATGAGTTAATCTCCTGCTGGATATTATCACATAAAAGAGGAAGGGACCACTCGAGATCTTTGACAAACTGTTTCACATTCACATTATTCTGGAACAAAACAACTTTAAGGTCATTTTTGGAAATCACAAGCTCTTTTTCTAAAATTTTACAAAATTCTGTTAAAAACTCCCTAAGGTTTCCAGATGAGACAAGTTTTGGTTGAGTGAGAGTTTGCTGCACTTTGGAAATCAAAGAATGGAGAATGTTATATTGCAGTGCTTGGATATATCTTTGGTCTTTGTAATATTCAGCAATGTAGGCTGAGATCCATCTTCTGAGAAAACTCTGATAATCATTGATGTATTCCACAAACTCATCTATTTTCTTGTCCTTCAGCAACTTTTCAAGAATCACTAATTGTAAACGTTTCCGACTCTTGAATTCTTCTGGGCCTCCAATCTTTAGGATGTCATCCATCATCTCCTTACCGAGATGTTTGTTGATGTGGTCAGTGATGGCCGGTCTCAGACATGAGTGACTGAATTTTTTCACTGTCCTTCGACATTCGTCTCTTTTCTCGAACATGTTTTTAAAGATGGAGTAGTACTGAGGTCTAAGCTCCCCCAGACAGGTCCTTGGATCATTTCTTTGTACGAAGTCCTCATGCATCTTCTGGAATTTACTTGCTGCTCTTCTTAAGATGTAAAGTTTAAGGTCTAACTTGAAGAGTTTTGTAATGTAAAGATCTTGGAATTCCTGTCTCCTCAGCCTTTTATTGATCAATGAGAGCAACTCTCCTGAATACAACTCATTAAAGTCTTCCTTCTTACTAGTAACATTGTCTACATATTTACTACAATCATCAGTTAAGGAGTTGATAAGATTATGTAGAAGGTGGCAATTTTCTCGAGAATAACTGGACACATGCTTGTCTTGAAAGACAAACTCGTCATCCTTATATTTAAGGGGGTTCTGGAACTTCTCAGTGATCCCAATATCCTCCCAGTCTATGTCCCTTTTTAATTGCTGCAGAATTTCATGGCTAATATCACGTCTTTCCAGTTCACTTAGTCTTAAACTGGAAACTGTTTTTTTCCACATTGCCTCAAATTCTTTCCTCAGAGAGTCACTGTTTTCCATGTAATTTGCATTTCTCCTTCTTTCCATCATTTCTGCTACTTTCTCTTCCATTATATCAATATATTGGGCTTGCATAGCTTGAATCTGGGCTTTCTCTCTCTGGATACGAATTGTCTTCTCACACTTGTCACGAAGAACATTTTCAAGTTGGTTCCTGAGATATTTCACACTCCTGAAGAAGTCTCCTCGAAACATTTCCAAGAGATGAGAATTCTCAAAATCACTCTCAAAATATTCCTCTAGACGTTGACACATGTCTCGCTCCTCCTTGTCCAATATCTGATTAATATCATTGTGTTGTTTCTTCCATAAATCTGCACCAAGTTTCTCATATGGTAGGTTGTAGATGAAAGTTTCTGCCTCCATCATCCATTTGTGAATGTTCTTCTGAAATGTCCATTCCCAATCTGCGTAATGAATACATAACTGGTTATAGGCCTCGGTGACTAAGTGGTTCCTAAAACTGAAGACAAATTTTTCATGTTTCACTGCATTCCACAAGCTTTTTATCATCTCTGTAAATTCTCTAATATTTTGAGGTTTTCCATACATTGACTGTAGGGATCCAAGTATTGATTCTTTTAATTCACTAACAGTCTCACTATACCCAGAGTTCACGGAAGCCATAGGAGGTGTGCCATACCATAACCCGGGTATGTACCAAGAATCTTTTTCTATATCACAGTAGATAATATCAGAAAAATGATTGATTCCACTTCTTTTCTCCATTCTTGCTGCTACTTTTGCCATTTCACTCAACTGTTCGAGAAACTTCTCTCTAGCAATTCTGTTTTTCACGTGAGCGGACACATCACTTACATTCTGATGAACAAACTTGCAGCTAGATTTTTTGCCTATTGCTTTCATTCTGAGAAATGCATGCACCACAATCTGCAAAATATCTTTCATTTCTTCTGAGTTTTCCATGGACATGTTGACTATGGTTATGTCACTTAGCCCAACTACGACTGTGGCCAATTCATTGTCATGTTCATAGCTGTTCTCCAAAGAAACTAGTTCCAAGGATTTCAGTCCTTCAGTGTCAATGACTAGAATGAAGTCACAATTTAGCTCTTCAAGGAAATTCTCCTTTACCTTAATAAGGGTCATGAAGGCTCCTCGTGTGCATCGTCCACTGGCCACAGGGAACTGTAGACCAAACATGGTGTTCAGAAGGGTGGACTTCCCTGTACTCTGCACTCCCAGCACAGTTATCACTCTCATCCTACATTGTCCTCCAGTCTTCTCATCCAGTTCAGTCAAGACATCAGTTATCCATTGCAAGGTAATGTTGGAGGCATCTCCATCGATCAGCTCCAATGGGAAACCATCTAGCAGGAGGTCAGCTGCTATTCTTGGCAAATCTTTGACCTTTTTTCCACTTTTGCATTGTATTTCATAAAATTGCCCCAACTCCCGAATAAAATGTTCTATGCCCAGTGAACCATCAGCAATTTTTTGGTCGATTTCTTGAAGATCCTGTTCAGTTGCTGACAGATGTCTATATTTGAGTTTGTATTCGTTGTGTAATTCTCTGAGATGAGGTCTCACCTTTGTGTCTAGCATTATTTTCATCCATTTCAGAAATAATTTTCTTTCATCTAACTCCTTCAAGACTTTTTGAAATCTGAGCATACCTTGTGTCAGATAGTGGTTTCTTTGCTGTTCTTGAAGTTCTACAACTTTTGCTTGGAGTTCAGATTTATATACTTCTACATCTCTGTCACCTAATTCTCTCATTCTACACATTTCCTTCTCTGTTTTAGACATTAGTTTCCATAGGTCTCCCTGTAGTTTCATTGTTTCCTTCTTATAGTCATTTACATTATTTATTTCACCAGTAATTTTTTTGGCTTCAATTTTTGTTAATTGACATTCTTTGGAATTCTCATCCATATGGATGTTAAATTTTGAAGCTTCTTCTGCAATTCGCTCTAGATTATTTGTTTCTTTGGTTTTTACTAATATAATTTTCATTGCTGACCATATGTTCTTTACTAACTGGGAGTCATTGATGTGCTTATTCTTAACTAGAATATTTTGTTTCGGCAGCTGAAGCTCATCAAGGAGAGTTTTAAGGTTCTTCATACTAAATTCTCCATCTTTTACATTTAGGATTAAGTAAACATTTGGTACCTGCTTTAATCTCGACAGAAGGTTAGCTTGGTTCTCATTTATGTCCTCAATAAATATAAACAGTCCAGAGGATACACTTGTTAAGAACTCGAATTGTTTCAGATTAGACTCAAGGTCTCCGTGCAAATTAGTAACAGCAATGGGCTCAGAAAAAACATCGAGCTGTTCTTGTCCTGCTGGAAGATACCAAGATATTTCCACAAGTCCATTGGAGTGTTTCCTAGGGAGATTACCACCGGGCATATTCTCATGCACAAAAAAGTTAAAGCTCTGCTGAGATGGACTTAAGACTTGGTTCAGATATCGAGATTTTGAAATGCTACAAGTCCCAAGTCTAACAAAAGAAAATACCGGCATGGGGACATTTACTATACTGTCTTCCTTAAAATCTTTACTAAGGGTTAAAGAGTGTGGTCTCCATGTCTTCACAATGTCTCTCATTGACCACAACATAAAGGTACAGTCTTGTGTGTCAGGAGAAGGGAGAAGTAGAGGGACAGCAAATTGACACATGGACATTTTGTAAAAAATCTGTTGTCGTAATATCATATCTGATTGATGCAGAAGGTCACAGAGAACATCGAGAGGGTTAGAGGGTTCTGGTGACTTCATGCCCCTCATTCCATATTCTTCTTCTGAATCTGAATATGTTACCTCAAGTGGTTCACTGTCTTGAACAGTATTCCTAGCTGAAATATCCAAAGCCATCAGCTTCTGAAGAAACGTTCTCCGTAATAATTCTTAAAAATAAAAATTAAATTTAAAAATTTTAAATTAAATGGTTTCAATGAAAATGTTCATCTTAAGTAACTATAAAACTAGCCAGACTTTCTCTTTATCTTTTCCCTCAAAATATGAGCAGTACTTGTATACTTAAAGGAAACTTACCAGATGAGAAATAAAAAATAAATAATCAAGAATATAAAAAGTAATGGTTATTCACTCAATTTACCACTGATGTCACTTCACTTTACAAGCTCCAGGCCTGAGACTGAATTATTGAATGATCCTGACAACATGACCCCCACTATTCTCTATCAGTGTTGTTGTGGAAATTCTACATTGATTGAAATCTCCATCCACATTAATATCTCTATCTTGCCTGTCCTAAATAGTGTTAGTCCTGAGTAGTAGGGCACTGTACATTAAATTTTATTTGATGACATTTTGGATACTCTAGCTTAGAAGGAGCAGTGCCCAGATTCCAAAATGCCCCATTCATTAGGTACAAAGGCTTCAAGGTCACGTTGCGTATGGCTAGCTGTTATACACCTAACATGTAGTTATGTGACCACCTTTCGGCCTTCATCCTAGAAATTATATGTAACAATGGAGAGGAAGGTTTATCTGAACAAGTTGTCTTGACGTCTGACAAGAGGACAATGTTGCTCTTTACCTTCTGATAAAGCTTCATTGGGTTTTGTTGTAATTGATTCATTGCCTGTGAATATGAAATGATTGAGTCATCGATTTCTTTTTATTACAATGATCATGAATCCATCAGGCAAAAAATAAATTAACTATTGCTATATAACCTCATCAATTGAGATGTTGTAACGTCTATAGGACAGAAGAAATGATCTTGAGATGTTCTCCTACCTGAATAGGATCCATTGGCTGGTTTATCTCTTGCAGATATTTCTGTACCGGGGCTTATTTCATCCCTTAAAATGTTTTCAAAAGCCTCAGGATTTATTGTTCTTTCGGTTGCTGAAAATTCTCCTGTATCTTGAAACATTTCTCCATTTTTTCCTATACATTTATGTAAAAAAAAAGAGATATGATATTACATCATAACAGCTCAGCTTGACTAAAGATGATGGAGAGGAGGACACTGGTCTACTAAGTGGTGTCACCTTTGATATCTCCTTTTTGCCAGTTTCCTCAGAGTAGCTTTATAGTTCTAATTTGTATATGTTGGCTCTAAGTAGAAATGATATTGAGGTGATTGTCCCACCTGAATATAACCCATTGGTGGTATTATCTCCTACAGATATTGTCCTTTTGGAGTTTCCGCTGCCTATAGAAGAAGTGATTTGCTGGTCATCAGAAAGTAACACTCTTTGTGATCCTGCATCTTGAAACTTTTCTCTGTTTTTTTCTAAATAATAATAAGAAAAAAAGTATAAGCATCACCTGGTATTACATCTCCACAATGATGGCCTTCATGATTGACATTGATCTGGAATAGTTATGTCCTAAAATAATTGAGGATTATGGTGAAGATGGGCACTGGGCATCACCATTGATATCTCCTGATCACCAGCCTCCTCAGAGTAACATTATAATTCTATACTGTATATCTTGATTTTAAGTAGAAATTATATTGAGGTTTCTTCTGCTTACCTGAACCTGGTCCATTAGTTTTAGTACCTCCAGTAGATATTGTCCTTCGGGAGATTTCTCTATCTGTAGAAGTACATCGCCAGTTATCAGAACTTAACAATTTTTTTTGATTTTGCATCTTGAAACTTTTCTACATTTTTCTTCAAAATGAAAAAAAAATTGGTAAAACCATCAAAAATTATTTCCACAATGGTAGCCTTCATGATTGACAGTGATCTAGAAATAGCAATGTCCTGCCATAGCTGAGGATTATTGTGAAGATGACACTTGACTATTAAATGCTGTCAATGTTGGTTTTCAGTGAAAATGATCTTGAGGTGTATTACCTCCTGCAGATGTTGTCCTTCGGGAGTTAACACTGTCCATAGAAGTGCTTCGCTGGTCATCAGAGCTTAACAATTTTTCTGTTTCTGCATCTTGAAATTTTTCTCCATTTTTTTCTAAATTGAAAAAAAATTAAGTAACAATGGGCAGTATTTCTGACATAGTTATATAGTATGGTTGAAAAGAAAAACCTTATGTCCATCAAGTTCAACCAGGGGATGGGAAACATCATGACAGTCTATACATTTCTATAACCATCAATGCTATTTTGCTTTGAAAAGACATCTAATCCTTTTTTGAAGTTGTCGACTATGACTGCCATGACCAGGTCCTGGGGTAGGCTATTCCACAGATTTAGTGAAGCTGAGTCTGTAGGGGGTTAAGTCAAGTAGTTACTAGAGATGAGCGAGTACTGTTCGGATCAGCCGATCCGAACAGCACGCTCGCATAGAAATGAATGGACGTAGTCGGCACGCGGGGGGTTAAGCAGCCGGCCGCCGTCAAAGCGGAAGTACCAGGTGCATCCATTCATTTCTATGGAGCGTGCTGTTCGGATCGGCTGATCCGAACAGTACTCGCTCATCTCTAGTAGTTACATCTTGGCAATTTTAAAACACAGAACAATGGATCTGGTGTCATTGTGAAGGTTAGAATCATGTAATGTATGAAAAACATTGTTATCTTTTAAAGCTGAATGCTAGATGTAGTTGCTTATGTTTGAAACTGGTATAATGTTATATGATAAGATGGCGCCTGCATCCAGGATGGGTGGAAAAAAAACAAATGCTTGGCTTGCTACCAAAAGACAGCTCCCCAAGGTTACCACGCAGGATCGGGAGAAGCTGGCTATATATGGAACTGCTTAAACTTTTTCTGTTTGATTGAGATGTCCCATACCAATCAGGAATGAATATGAAAACTTACATTGTTGTTAGCTCTCTTACTTTGTCTGCTACTATTTAACCCCCGTGGTCTTAAATAAAAGTACGTCAGCACACATTCTTTAGCTGAGAGAGGAACTAATACCCACATATAGATTGGTTTGACTTCTTTACCTCCTGGCACTCACCCTAATCAATTAGGACAACGACAGTTACCTGGGATTATTGGTCAATTAGTCATAAACACAGCTTTGACATTATCATCATATGAAAAATGAGAATCTCTTGTTGTCTACAGCTGTAATTGACTTTATAGAGGGGCATGAATCTTACTTGAGTGGACGCCATGTTCTCTTCCACGATTTGGCCTTACGGAGATTGTCTTGGGGTTTTTTCTTGATTCTGTTTGGGTGAACAATATATTTAAAGTATATACAATTATTTCCTAATAACTTACAGTATTGTTCCTTTTCTTGTGTAGGAGAAACATCAATAATATTGTCATCTGTTCTTATTTTGTCTACTATTGTCTCTATAGTAATGCAGGTACTTATCTTACTTGAGTAGGAATCACCACCTCTTCCAGACTTTGGTTCTCTGGTCCTTGTATTGAAGTTTCCTTTAGCTTCTGTTTAGGAGGGAAATATAATTATGGTATATGCAGGGGTGAACCTAGGGGTTGTGCCGCCTGAGGCGGATGTCAAAGCTGCCCCCCCCCCGGAGGAGGGGGCGGGGTGGGGCGGAGCGAGCATCCTTAGCAGGCAGAGAGCAGGCAGGGAGAGGACCTGCTCCCTGCTAAGCGTGAGGGGCGGGCGCTGGAGCAGCGCTGCATCCACAGAGCCGCCCCAATCCACCGCTCGCTTCCGGGCTGCCGAGACAGTGACGCTAAGCCAGTCCAGGACAGCTTGTCCTGGACTGGCTTAGGTCAGCAAAAATGCCGCCCTCCCCCGGGGCCCCGGCATAGCGCCGCCTGAAGCGGTCGCTTCAGGTCGCCTTATGGTAGGTGCGGCGCTGGGTATATGCAGTTACTCCCTAGAATTTACAATAATGTTGCTATGGAATTGCTGGTTGAGCAATTGCCTAGCGCTGTTACTGAAACCAAGGAGGAAGGGGAAGAAAGAGACAGAGTCCTACACTCGACCCAGCCCCAGTCCCTACCTACTTACCACAACTGTCGTAATGACAGGGACACCAGGGCGACTGTCCCTTCCTCGAATAAGTGATACACAGAACTGGACAAGACAAAACAACATAGAAGTTCGCAATCGACTCTATAGAGGTGCATGTATCTTACCAGAGTGTGAACTGAGGTCTTCTCCAGGCCTTGTTCCCCTCCAGTTTGTCATTTCTTTTCTTCTTACTATTTAGGTGGAAAATATGTATTAATATTATTATATGCAACGATTTCCTATTAATTTACAATAATCACAGAAACAAATATCAATATCCTGGAACTGGAAAGTCACTTGTATTATAAAAGTACAAAATTACTTACATTGTAGGATTCTCTCATATTGTCCACAATGTCCACACTAATTCTTGTGGCATGAAACTTCAATCTTAAGTCTTCCACATCTTTTGGACATTGATCTACACAGCTTTCATATGACACCAGAACCACTAGGTGATATAAAACTAGATATACAACTATTTAAATTTATCCCCACTTCTTGTTGTTAGAGGTTGAATATACTGTTGAATATACTGTGGACAATCTGGAGGCATCTTACTGTGCAAGCAGTTTTGCACTTTTAATATACAAGTGACTTTCTTGTTCTTGGACCTTAATTCGGGGCACATTCTCAAGCGGGAGACAGATTTGCAAATCCAACTTCTACTTGAAGAGTGGCATGCAGGCCTACATTGGGTATCAAGATTCTCTAAAAGTGCTACTTATTGGGAGGTGGCCCAGAAGTTATTGCTTCGGTGGTAAGAACCCCATTACAACTGTACAAACTTGTACCTACTTACTTCCCTGTATGTTGATAGAATTGTGGCCTACCTGGCTTTATATGCATATGTGGTGGGAATGCCCCATTGTACACCATTTTTGGAGAACGGTATTTCAGTTCCTTTCTACTTTGATCCAATCAACCATCATGCCAGTTGCCTCTTTGGTGCTATGTTTTGTTGGTTTAAAGAACATTCAAGAGTCAGCCAGGAAATTAGTGGGTAGCGTGACCTTGGTTTGGCTTGGTTTCAATGAAGATAAGCCTGTCTTCTGACATGACCACTGGCCTAAATAGTACACTGCATGACAGTGCTGTGGCCAGTAACATGGGAGGCAGAGACACAATTGGTGCAGCCAAGTAAACTGTACAGAGATTTGGTTTAGTTGTTTGGCCCACCCCACATATAGAGAGTAAATTTTACCACCTTCTTGGGAGATTTCACTAGATCTGGCGTGTCCATGTTCTATGTCAACAGATAAGAGGTCTGGATTAGGGACTTGGTTAATTTTTTGTTGATCTTCTCCAATTTGTCTTTTTTTACATATCATTTTTTTACCTGAGAAATGACAAAACGCAGCCCAAAATCAACCACAACTGAAGTCAACTCACATTCACCAAATATATCAGACGAGATCATGTAACATGTACAATGCTTGCGCCCTGCGGTCAGTATGATGACTCCTAGCGGGGCTGACTATTCATAATGGATCAGAGCATTATATGGCGGAGCTCAGCACATACTGCATCTACTCATCCTAAATGTGTTGGGTATGTAACATGGAATATGGCTAAAGGACACTGGTAATATTGCTGTAGACAGCCCAATACAGGAGCCGGAGAGGGGTGGAGCGATGGAGGAACAAAATCCAGCAGTTGAGAGAAAAGGCCTCTCGGAAACCACCAAGCTGAGGTATCTGGAGGGCACTGAAGAGGAACCCAAATCTAGAATGTTGCAAAACAGGAGTTCAGTATCCAGTCACTGGATATCGAAGTCCAACCTGTCAAGATTGCTCAGATATCTTCCTCACACACCCCTTATATGTTCCCCTTGCCGCAAATAGCCACCTAAAGATGCAGTAAGAAGTTCTCACATTGTCTGGCATATTTCCTTACACTGTTCAAGGGTTGTTGTTATCCTTCAATTTTAGGTAAAGAACTTTCCAGCTTCAGCTTGGTTGTTATTCCTTGCTCTTTTCTTGAGACCATTACAATAATCTAGATAATATAATATATATTCAGCCTCTGTCTAAACAGTTGACCTCTTACCCGCTAAACAAAAGGCCAAACTCAGAAGGGTAACCAACAGTGGACTGACCATGAGTAACCACCGGATCCGATCCCGATTGTCTGTTGATTCTGTGAGAAGGATATATAAGCATACTATTATATTGGAGGATTATTCATTTATGGATTGGGGGCACTCATATCTCTGACCTGCTCACTTGTATTCTGGAGGATGGAAATTTTAGGCAACCCCTCAGAACCTACGGGGGGTGTAGTTTTTAATTGCGCAAATGCAAGTATTTAATAAAGGTGCCCATTTGGAGGTGCCCAGTGGAGCTGATAGCCATGTGCTGCTATATTACCCAGACTCAGCCCAATGAGGCTACACTTAAAGCTATGGTAAATCTCAGCATACATGTCTGTTCTCACACAGCATAGTGGAGTAAACTGTGAATGAAATCTAAGTCAGTTACAAGTTGGTGTAGACTTTAGTGTAAACTCGTAGCCTAGTGGAGGATGTGCCTGGTTTATGAGGAAGCCTGAGCCTTCACATAAACCGAGTGAACCCTCCGGTGGGGCACAATGCGCCAATCTTAATAAATCTCCACCTTTGTATTTCAGCCCCTCACATTTTTCAAGATAGATGTTTGTGGATGGAAAAAATTTTGTTTACATTTAGAAGCTACAAAGCCAATGTAGTCAGGTCACACAGCTTATAGGATTGATTCCAAGAAAACACATGGACGCTGACTTCAACAGTTTTGTATTCTATAATGATGAAGTTTTGTTTCTAGTAGACTGGAGTAGCCCATTGAATTCATGAAGCCTCTTGTAGTAGAGGAGACCCCTCACCTGATGACCTCCGTAACCTTCTGGGCTTCCCACTATCCTGATTATCCTGGGCGGTGACTTCACATGATGGGTGATCACATCCCAATTTTGTCTCCTTAGATGTAGGATCTTCTTCAGTAGAAAAATAAGTGTCTACTTGGGAGTTCACATCTTGGTCCTCAAGAAGGGTAGATGTTTGGTTCAAAAGATACCTGAAGATCTCACTAGAATTTTGATTGTCTTAAGAAGGAGAAAGAAAGGATGAAGGAGTTATTAAACAGTTGGTCCACATTCTAACACTCAAACATGAGCTCTCCAGTGGTAAAAAAAAAACCAGGCCAGGTTTTAATAAATGATTATGTAGGTTCAGATCCAACTAAGGACAACATCTACAAGGAGTTTGTTTGTTCTCTTTGTGTTTCTGTGGGGGGGGTTTCTGGGTACTCAGGTTTTCGCCCACACTCCAAAGACACCCTTAGAGGGATTGTGAGCTCTATATGGGGCAATGAGTGACAATGTTCTATGCAACTATAGCTTCTCCGCAAAGTTACTTTACTTATTTATTTGTCACCTGTTTGAAGGCACGTCCCGAGTGTCCTGGTAACAGCGGTGTTTGTCTTATGTATAGCTTACTTTCACTTTAGGCCACTGTGTCAGGTCAATGGCTGGAGATTTTGGCAGTTTTCCTACTGATTTAGTGAGGCCCTGTCTTTTGGGATACATGAGAGCAGCCCTGAGGATCACCCCGGGCTTACCCCGTATTCACTTCAGTATCCAGTACATAGTCCCATAAATAGATAGATAGATAGATAGATAGATAGATAGATAGATAGATAGATAGATAGATAAATAGATATGAAAGACATAGATAGCGGGAGCTGATTACACAATGCAAACACAAGACCCACCTTGAGTGTTGACGTTGGACACAATACACAGGACAATGAGGAATGGCAGAAATATTTTTCTTATTTTCCAGTTCTGAAACAAAGCTACAAAGAGATAATGAAGAGAAACAGAGATACTTGTCTTTATTCCTCACAGTCATTGCTACCATGATCTATACTCCTACACTTCTACGTCAATGAGAAAAGTTGTATCTTAAGATCCAGATCCACTTGGAATAATCCAGTCTGTATATGGAAGCTTTGTGGCTTTGTAGAGCTCCATAATGGAGCAAGAGCACCTAGCTGTTTTCAGGATGGTCCAACATATCTGAAGAAGTAATAAGAGGGTTGTCCGCTACTTTATCTCAACTGACCAATACAACCCTCACCTGTCACATGGGAAGAGCAGGACTCCTCTAGATGACATCACATGAGCTGCTGAGTGACTGCATATCCCATAGATAGGAACGGAAGAGGACTCCATTCACACATACACTTAACTGCTAGAGTTTTCTTGGAACCTTTTTGGGTGTTTATGGAAGATTAAAAAATGATGAAAGCTGCCTTATATTACAAGTACAATATAGTATATATAGTATGAAGGACTATTCTCTGCGAATGACTCCACTGTCCATGATTGGTGACAATCACCAAACTCAAGTTATGCCAAAAGTAGGCACAAGGTCCTGAGCTGTTCGCCAAAACTTGTTCTATTCTGTGAATAAGTCCTCAGTATCAATTACCTTCAGGTCTGGAAAACCCCTTTAAGTCAAACATTATCATTTTCTGGGGCCATAGGCAGTGACGTAATTAAAGTCTTGTGGGCCCGGTGCAATCTTTTGTCCAGGACCCCCTACCTCAGCCTTACAGTGAATTCTTAATAGTGATGGTTATGGGTGCTAAGGAGTTTAATCAACTTTAGTGTGGTTAAGGTAATCTGTGGGCCTCCTTGGCTTATGGGCTACATGTAAACTGCAATCTCAATACTGATGCCAGTACTTATGGACCCACTAAGGCACCCTCTGTACCCCCTCAAGTTACATCCCTGGTTATAGGAGTAAGAACATGCCAAGTAACAGTTCTAGCCTCCAGCAACTTCAAGGGGCACATATGGCAGCCAAGCCAGTAAAGGAATAGGGTCAAAGAGGTAAGCATTTTTATTTATTTTTTACTATAAGGACAGTTCCACTAAAAATAAGAATAGAGAACCACCACAAAGAGAGGCCCATACTCTGGAAAACTTAATTCGATCAACAAAATAGCAATACGATGTATATCCTGTAATACTAGTCCTTTCTTTTCTGAAAACAGAGAAGTAGTAAGTCATTTATCATCTTGTTCATACATTCATAGTCTCTTTGTTGGCACAAGTCCATTACTTATTGTTTTATCTCGTCACCAAACTTCAACTCTTTGCACTTCCTACTATACTATCATGTGGATGGTCCAAGACCGTCTGTGCCAATATAGACTGGCCATCTGACAGTAGAGAGCCTAATTAGCATATTGGGAGCTGAAACTAGCAGAAATAATTCTCGGAAATGGTGAGAGCTAAAGAAAAAAAAAATCCAATTGCACTAGAATCAGTAGAGCGGCCCTTATTAAAGAATGAGTTTGAGTTGGTGGAAGTGAAAGGTCCCCTTTAAGAAGACGTGTAAGCTATAAACAACATTGGAAGACAGTGACCACGGCTAATGATATCTAATGTGTTGTTTTAGGTGCAATTCTATTTGCTCTTTTACTAGTAGACCTTGATAGCCCCAACAGGGACCAGTTCAGTTTTCAGACTGAAAGGATTGGCTGCACAGTTTATACTTAGATTTTTTTGCTACTATATATATATATATATATATATTTTTTTTTTTCAATATTCATGGTATTGTCGAGAGATCTACGCATGTATGTATGTATGTATGTATGTATGTATGTATGAAATTCTGAAATCAATTCTTCTGTATGGCAGTAGGTTGTCTACAGAGCCTACATTCTTGGATCTTTTTGGATATGAAGGCCTACTTGTGCTCTTGATAACCTATTCTGAAGATATTTCAGTGGAAACTGATTACGGTCCTTTATTTCATTTGGTGGTTTGTTGAATCCTGAATTGTCAGGATTCTCCACATGCACCATTATAAGTATCTCCAGAACCTTCAGATAGTAACTTACATGTTTCTGAATCTGTCTCATCCTCTAGTCTGTACTGGACATATCTAATGTGTCAGGTTTTTGAACTATATAGAACTGTATTGTACATAATATTTTTGGTGGGGTCAGCAATGACATTTGCCACAACTTACAGATACATAAATATATTCTCTGAAACACAAAAACTCTCTGGAAAATTCTTATTGTGAGTAATTGAATTTAATAAAGTTAGTGAAACATTTATGTAACAGTTACAGATCATTGCATATATAGGTAAGAGCAAAATCTACAGAAGAAATATTAGAAGGTCCATGTATGTCTAGTTATTGGCCTTATAGGGAACCTGTCAGGACAATTTGGACACTAAGCCAACCACAGGTTCTTATAGACTGGATAGTGATAGTGTCCCAAATAGTCCTGTTTATTGTGGACCATCCATGCCCACCTTAAAAATAAAAACCTTTATACTTAGCAAGCAGCTGTAGTTTTGGCACCTGTGCACTTCAGCGAGGCCTGAGGATATTGGGCACATGTGCAGTAAAGATATACACCACGGCTTCACTGAAGAACTGCGCAGGCGCCAGGAGCACCAGAGATGAATCCAATAAGACTATCAATATCTTTTTATTCTTAACTGAAATCACCAGAAACTGGAACTTGAAGCATTTTTTTCATCTCTTGACTTCTGGGAGATCTATGTTGGACAAAAACCTGACACTGCTTTGAATATAGCCTTAGGGTGCATTCACACTGAGTAAACGCTAGCTTATTCTGAACGTAAAACACGTTCAGAATAAGCGGCGTCTAAAGCAGCGCCATTCATTTCTATGGGACCGGGGATACGAGCGCTCCCCATAGAAATGAATGGGCTGCTTCTTTCACTCCGTGCAGTCCCATTGAAGTGAATGGGGAGTGCCGGCGTGTACGCTCCGGCATGAGCAGAGCTTGCCGTATACGCCGGCACTCCCCATTCACTTCAATGGGACTGCACGGAGTGAAAGAAGCAGCCCATTCATTTCTATGGGGAGCGCTCGTATCCCCGCTCCCATAGAAATGAATGGAGCTGCTTTAGACGCCGCTTATTCTGAACGTGTTTTACGTTCAGAATAAGCTAGCGTTTACTCAGTGTGAATTCACCCTTACATTGACGTCATCTTTTTATGAGTATAATAATTCCATATATTCCCTATTACCAACCTTTTAAATAGTGTATCATATAGACAAAAATAGAATATTTGAAGGAAAGAACCTCATAACAGACAAAACACCTCAACTTTTATGGTTTACAATCTGGACAGCAGAGATTATTCTGGATGGTCTAGAAGTGTAGAGATCGGAGCTGAGCCACGTAATCATTATCAGTGTATTGGTATAATGGCGGAATGGGCATCATATGGTCACTCTTATTTTGCTGCTACACTTTGCAGTGCTTGTTCCTTTGTTATTTTATACCAGTCTTCTGGTAATTCTGCTTCTTTTGCTTTAAAATCTTCTGCAAACTGTTTGTTAAATTCCTTGAGAACGTACTTCCAGTATACAGAGGCCTCGATGCTTGGGTCAGGTTGAATTTTCCAGTCAGGGTAAATTGTTCTGTACTCCTTGTAAGGGTGGCATTCCCAGTTTGTGTCATGACACTGGAACTGTCTCTCAGTCACCACATCTGTTGTACAAACCTCATGACAAAGAATTTGTGTGGTTACACTCCTGTACCGTCCTAAGCCTTGAGGTCGGTGTATAGAAGCAAAGTGCTCCTTGTGGTCAGTGCCTCCAGCCTCACACGGGACTTTACAGAATGGACACTGCTTCCCACATCCAAACACCTTCTTAAATAATTCATCTTGAGGCTTTACTGTAACTGCGGAGAGTAGTTCTTGAATATTTAGAGCCTTAATTTCATTTTTCACCTTTTCTTTTATATCACTTAAGAAAGAAAGAACGTATTGGAAGAACTGTTGAGGATTGGAGGAGTTCTCGAATGTCACCACGCTCATGTTGTTCTGTGAAATCACTAAGTCTTTCTTCAGGATCTCACAGAACATTTTTAAGCAAGGTTCCAACTCGGAATGCTGTAGAAAAGACTTGGCCTCAAGAACTTGTTTTACTTTTTTTGTTATACAGGTCAGAACCTCAGTAATTATTGGATCCAGACGTCCATTGTCTTGGTACCTGACTGTGATATACTTTGTTATCCAATTTTTAGTAAAGCTCTCATAGTGAAGACAATACTGAACATATTCAGAAAACTTTTTCTCTTCAAGTAGGTTCTGTAGCAAAGCTGATTGGAAGAAAGTCCTACTTCCATAGTTGATGGAATCTTCACTATTCAAGATGTCGTCAACAATGTATTTTCCGAGGTTTGCATGGATGTAGTCACACAAGGCTGGCTTCAGACACAGGTCACAGAATCGCTGAGCCCTCATTTTGGCGTCATCCTTCTCTTCATACACTTGCCTAAAGGTGTTTAAGTATTCAAGTTTCAATTCCTCAAGGCGACTTTTTGGGTCATTTTCACGGATGAAGTCTTCATGCATCTTCTGGTACAAGGGAGCCGCCTTCCCTAAAACAAGTAATTTTATCTTCAGTTCAAATAATGGTTTGAATTCATATCTTTCCAAAATTTGATCGGTGAGAATTTCCTTTATGATGTTGAGTAATTGCTGACACAGTATTGGATGGTAATCCTGCTTTGTGGAAACCTTCTGGTTTATGTATCTATTACATTGATTCAGAATTGTGTCAGCTACACTGGTGGCTTCATTATAAAATTCGGGGGAAAACCTCCTTCTAATGGCGCTGATAATCGTCCCTTCAAAATACTTAGGTTTCATGTTAAAGACCTTTGTCTGGTATTTATCTAAATTCTTCAGGTTAATGAGTTTCTTATTGATATAGCCGGGTTTATTTTTCATGTCTTTCCTCAGATGTTCCAGCATTATTTGCCCGATGTCTAGTTTCTCCAAAGTCCTCAGATTAAACTCTTGCAGTGTTTCAGTCCACATGGTCTCAAACACAGACTCCAGATCTTTATCACTAAGCTTAGATTGGTCGCTTTTATGGATTTTCAGGAGTCTACTGACACGTTCCTCAATCATTTTTTGGCACTTTCCTTGAATATTTCTTATTTTACTTTTTTCTTCCTCAATGTGAATAACCTCCTGACACTTGTTGTTCAGGTAATATCGAAGCTCTTGTTTAAGTAGAGACACACTTCTCATGAATTCTTCTTTGAATTTCTCCACCAGCTTAACATGTTTACTTTCACCCTCAAAATAGTCTTCTATAGTTTTTTCCATTTTCTTTGCCTCTACATCAAGAATTTTTTGTATGTCATTCCGAAGGGTTATCATCAAGTCACTTCCTCTTTGGGAAGCAAATAGATTTTTTATCTCATTCTCAGTCTCTGTCATCCAGTTGTGCGCAGATTTGCGAAATTGCCACTCCTGATGTGAATACATTATGCACAACTTGTTATAGGCATCGGCTACTAAGCTGCTTCTAAAGCTAAAAATGAATTTTTCATGCTTTACGGCATCCCATAAACTCTTTATCCATTCTATAAATTCTTTAATGTTACAGCAGTCAGAATTTGGTTTATTTGCTATTAATTGTAACAAATTTGTCTTAAGTCTGAAAATGTTTTCACTGTATCCTATGTTAACTGAAGCCATAGGGGGCACCCCATGCCACAAGCCTGGAATGTACCAATTGTGCTTTTCAACATCATAGTCAATGATTTCACAGAACTTTTTGACATCAGAATTATTCTCCATTTTTGCTGCAATTTTGGTCATTTCATCCAGTTGATCCAGAAGTAATTTTTTCCCCTTCATAGTATTTTCTTGAGCAGACACATCACTTACATTTTGGTGGACAAACTGACAATTGGGTCTCTTTCCAATTTCTCTCATCCTTAGAAATGCATGGACTACTGTCTGTAAAATATCTTTCATGTCTGTTATACTTTCCATGGCTATATTAACTATGGTGATGTCACTCAACCCAACCACTAATGTGGCCAACTCATTGTCATGTTCATAACTGTCATCAAGAGAAGACAATTCGGGAGCTTTCAACCCTTCAGTGTCGATCACCAAAATAAATTCACAGCCTAGTTCTTTCTGGAAGTTCTCCTTCACTGTAATAAGGGTCATGAAGGCTCCTCGTGTGCAACGACCACTGGCCACAGGGAACTGTAGACCAAACATGGTGTTCAGAAGGGTGGACTTCCCCGTACTCTGCACTCCCAGCACAGTTATCACTCTCATCCTACATTGTCCTCCGGTCTTCTTATCCAGCTCAGTCAGAACATCTGTTATCCACTGTAAGGGAATGTTGGAGGCATCTCCATCAATCAACTCCAATGGGAATCCATCCAAGAGGAGATCGGCAGCAATTCCTGGGAGGTTGTTGCTCTTTTTTTCATTTGAATTTATTTCTTCATTTTTCACCATGGCACATTCGGCTTCATAAATTTGCACTATTTCACGCAAAAAATGTTCAATTCCTAAGTTATCGTCAGGCAAAATTTGGCCCTGATTGTTGCCTTCAGAGGTGAGAATCTTCTTTAATTTTGAATCAAGATAAAAACGCATCCAATTTAAAAAATAAATTTTTTCCATCGGAAACAGTTTAATAAGAGCGTCTAAAAATGTTTTAATGTTCTCAGGGATTTTCTCTTGATATTGCTTTATGCGTAGATCTAGATTTTCCTTGATTAAATGTGACCTATATTCTTCTCCAGACCTGCTGCCTTGACCCCTCATTCGGCACATTTCCTTCTCATTTTTGGATAATTGTGACCAGAAATCTCTGTGAAGCTTCATATTTGTCTCCTTATAATCTTTCACGTCTGTGATGTGTTTAGTGACTTCTTGGGCTAGTCGCTTTGTCTTCACACACACTTGTGTATTCTCATCTACAACTACATTAATATCAGAGGCAACTTGCGCACTTTTGTCAAGATTAGTGTACCTTTCTTCATTGCCTATCCCTAGTTTTATAAGCTTCTGTAACAATCTAGCTATGTTCCGCTCTTCAGATCCTTGCAACAATGGGACTTTTCTTTTTTTATTTTGATCAGGAAAGAGTTTTGTGAGATGCTCCATTATCTGTTTTCCTTCTTTGATATCTGTTTTACCTATAGTGAAGACGTAGTTACTGTGGCTGACGTGTGATAGCTTCTCCAGGAATGCGTTGTGTTTCCCTTTAATATCATTAGATGTTATATTGATAATAAAAAATAAGTTATCGCTCGAAATGTCGATCTCTGATAAGACCTTCTCCCCTTCATCCATATTACCAACAAATATGAAGACTGTTGTTGAGATCCTTGTGAGGAACCTAACTTGCTTTCTGTGATATAGAAGATCTCCACGCAGGTTAGCAATGGTTAGAGGATCAGGAAAAAGATCAGAGTCACTACCAGCAGGAAAGTACCAGGAGATTTCTACCAATCCATTTGAGATTAGTCGTTTAACATTTCCACCAGTCATATTCTCATGCACAAAAAATTCATGAAGTTGACCATCTGCGCTTAACACCTGGTTCAGAATGTTGGATTTTGATAAACCATATTCTCCTACCCTGAAGAAAGAGAAGATTGGCATGGAAATATTGACGACATGGTCTTCTACAAACCCTTTGTTTTCTCTCATTCTTTGAGGTCTCCATTTCCTCACAATATCCCTCATTGCCCAAAGAAAAAGGGTGCAGTCAGAGCCATCACCAGAGGGAACAAGCAGGGGCACAGCAAACTGGCACATGGACATTTTCAGTAAAATGTGTTGCCGTAGGAGATGATCTGAACAATGAAGGAGAGCACACACAACATCGAGAGGGTTCACAGAATCTGAAAGATATAGACTATCTAGGTGGATGGAATCAATATCAAACAAGGGTTCTCCATAGAGGTCTTCTGTTTCACTGATCTGAGGGTGTATATATCGTGCAGTTCTATTCATTGCCATGAGTTTTTGTAAGAAATACCAAGGAACATTCTTCAATGGATGAGCTTCAATCTGTTTACATGTCTCAGATCCAATACTTAGAACACTGGTAAGTGTGAGTTTTGTGGATTTATATATCCCTAATCCAAGACGTTCCATAAGGTCTTCAAGAGAGTTTGAATCACCTAAACAAGAAATAAAGAACAACAGTATTGCATTGTTTTTTTCAATGTGTATTTATTTTTTTTTTATATATATATATATATACATGAAAAACATAAATAATGGGCATGGATAGCATGGATAGCAACATTAAGGTATCCTAATAAAATAAAGTCTGGTTCAGCACTCGGGGGATTAGGAGATGAGGTGGACAGGGGATCTTGCATGCATGAGCTCGCTCTATGGCCGGCTCCAGGTTTCTGTGGGCCCTTGAGTGACGGAGCTTCAGTTGGCCCCTTAGAAGCACAACTTGGGCAGTGGCAGTGTGTTCCTCTAAAAGCAGTTGCGGCAGAATACATCTGAGATTGGGTGATCTGGAAGCAGTATAATGCCCCCCTTATGCCAACATTCAGTATAATGCCCCCTTACTATGTTCACATTCAATGGCCCATTTTTTATGCCTACACATAATATATTGGTCCCTCATACCACCACACAATATAATGTCCTTCATATAGTATAATAGGCTTGTGCCTCCATGCCGTGTAATGCCCCCTTTATATCCCCATGCAGTAGAAACACCCCTTTATGCTCCACAGTGTAAATGCTTCCCTTATGTGTTTTTCCTCTTATTAAAATGTTGGCTGGGCCCCAGGAACTGAGTGGTGAGTATGTAGTTCATAATTACTCACCACCACAAACCTTTCTCTACCTGCCCCTTCTCTCTGACAATGGCACACAAATGCAATAATGAAGTCTGTACTCATCACTCTGTCATCAGGCTGTTGCCAAGGCAATGGGCACCTCCATCCATATTGATGGAGGGAATCACGTGATATTCAGTAGGCCCCCCCAGATGCTCTAGGCGCCTGCTCCAGTATGGCTGTGCCCGATGCAAACATTGGTCCTGGCTCTCTCCATGGTAACTTATGGGAGATGTGAAATATAGCATGTTTTGTAACACTCCTAAATGAAATATGCCATCAAAAAGTAGCATATGTGTGCAAAATAATTTCTGAATGCCACACCTATGTATACAGGGCTGGTATTATACAAAGTTGGGTCCTGGGCAAGTTTACAAGTGGAGCCCTAAATTCTAAGACATACTCAATGGCGGAACTAACACCATAGCAGCTACTATGGGGCTCATGACCATACTGGGCCTAGTGGGCCCCTGCTGCTTTTGTTTTTTTAATAAGTCACTAACTGCTGGAATTACTCCAGCAGGTTAATGGGCCCTATTTACTTACTGGTCCTCACTCCTGCCCACAACCGCCCCTGTTTCCCCTTCAGCACTGCAGGGCGCCCCATACATCCCAAATCACGTCTCTGACACTGAACCGCATCAGGACTTCGCTGACAGAGACATGATATGGAATCATACGTACGGCCGCGGCACTTGGTATTTGTTGAGCGAACTTCGCAAGATCTTACAAGGTTTGCCTGGCAGTTTTACTTGGACAATATGCTATTATTATTCACTGGAATCTCTTCGGAACCCAGAATATAATGTTCGAGGTGAAAAAAAGAACAGTCTTACTTATTTCTCCTGTGCTGCAGCGCAAATTCTTGCTGTCTTCAGTTGTCTCCTGCCTTATGTCACAGAAGGCACATGGGTCTGACTGGCATCATTGACACACAATGATACCAAAGTAACCCACAACTGTGATGTCATTGAAGAGGGTCGAAGACAGCAGGAAGTTGTACTGGAGCACAGAAGAGGTAATTAACCCAAAATTTTTGTTTGTTTACTATGTGAAGGGGCCACTATGGGACATTATACTATGTGAAGGGGCTGCCATGGGACATTATACCCTTTGAAGGAGCCACTATAGGACATTATATATTTCTCAAACTCAACATGGAGAATACAGGGTTCATCAGCTTCGCCCCACCTCGCACGGCCCCTCTACCTGACCCATTTTCAAAGTTAATGGAACCACACGTACCCCAGTTCCATGGGTCCGTTGCCTTGGGAGAACCTTGGACTTTGACCTATCCTTTTCATCCAAACCCTCAACACTTTCTGCTGTCTCCAACTGAAGAACATCCATTTCATCCGCTCCTTCCTCGCCCCTGAAACTATAAAGATGTCCATGCCCTCATAATCTCCCATCTAGATCACTGAAACACCCTTCTCCATTGCCTCTCTGCAAATACTCTCTCCCCCTTCCAATCCACCTTTAACTGTGCTGCTCGCTTAATACACCTCTCTCCCAGTTCTTCATCAGCCACTCCCCTCTGTCAATCCCTTCACTGGCTATAAAAAGCCCAACAAATAGAGTTCAAAATTCTAACATTGACATACAAAGCCATTCACAACCTGTCCCCTCCATATATCTCTGACCTAATCTCATGCTACCTGCCCACACGTAACCTCAGATCCTCCAATAACCTCCTATTCCACTTTGCTCTTATCCGCTCTTCACACAACCGTCTCCAAAATTTCTCCCGTGCATCCCCCATACTCTGCAACCAGGGCCACACCTCTAATGAGGCGACGCGAAGCAGCCGCCTCAGGGCGGCAGTTTGGGATGGGGCGGCAGCCATTGTTCCCAATAGAGGTGCGGGCATGGGCGGCCGCTCACCTATTGCAGCCACCCCGCTCAGCCAGAATTAATGCCTGCGCACTCAACTCAGATCTGTGTAGACGCAATGTGATGACGTCACATCGCGCCTACAACTGTGTGCGAGAGAGCGAGAAAGGAGAGAGCGGCGGGGGAGCGAGAAGGTAAGTTTAATGTGTACACTAAGGTGGAACGTGAAACTGGGGGCAGATGAAGGAGGGGACGGCATGACACTGGGGGCAGAGATGGAGGCACATGAATCTGGAGGCAGAGATGGAGAGGACATGAATCTGGGGGCAGAGATGGAGAGGACATGAATCTGGGGGCAGAGATGGAGGGGACATGAATCTGGGGGCAGAGATGGAGGGGACATGAATCTGGGGGCAGAGATGGAGGGGACATGAATCTGGGGGCAGAGATGGAGGGGACATGAATCTGGGGGCAGAGATGGAGGGGACATGAATCTGGGGGCAGAGATGGAGGGGACATGAATCTGGGGGCAGAGATGGAGGGGACATGAATCTGGGGGCAGAGATGGAGGGGACATGAATCTGGGGGCAGAGATGGAGGGGACATGAATCTGGGGGCAGAGATGGAGGGGACATGAATCTGGGGGCAGAGATGGAGGGGACATGAATCTGGGGGCAGAGATGGAGGGGACATGAATCTGGGGGCAGAGATGGGGGATATGAATCTGGGGCAGAGATGGAGGGGACATGAAACTGGGGGCAGAGATGGAGGGGACATGAATCTGGGGGCAGAGATGGAGGGGACATGAATCTGGGGGCAGAGATGGAGGGGACATGAATCTGGGGGCAGAGATGGAGGGGACATGAATCTGGGGGCAGAGATGGAGGGGACATGAATCTGGGGGCAGAGATGGGGGACATGAATCTGGGGGCAGAGATGGAGGGGACATGAAACTGGGGGCAGAGATGGAGGGGGGACATGAAACTGGGGGCAGATGAAGGGTGTATATGAAACTGGGGAGAGATAGAGGGGGGACATATAAGTTACGAGTGACGGTAGGAGGATTATACTGTGTGGGAGCACGTGAAAAATGAATGAGAATGGGCAGAGTCAACATAAAAGTAGGCAGAGTTAAATTTGCAGCATCGCGCTGCGTGCGCCGCACATTTTGTCCCTCTTTCGACTTTTCAAAAGTTGGGAGATATGCACTCAGGAGGACAGGCAGCAACCAATGGTTGTTTAATATGGCACCCACCATATTGCTGTCTGTTCTCCTGAGCCCTGAGTGCCGGGTCGGCCCGTCACTTTCCTCAGCACCAATCTGTGTGTGGGGGAGGGGGTGACTAAGGATCATTATACTATCTATACACTAGATTAGCGTTTTCTTGTTTACTACTGGTGGTACTGTTTGGCCATCAGGTCGCCCATCATTGACGGAGCCTTGCCCAGCTCACTAGCTGTTCCGCTCAGCAGCTTCCAGGACTTAGAGGGAATATTGGCGGAAGCCATGGGACTTTTTTTTTTACCTAAACAGTATTAAAGTTAAAGGACCTTTCATGATGTCAGTGATGATGTCATCAAAGGTCCTTTTGAAATTCGGCATCTATCCAGGGTCTAAGTTAGGAGGGAGGGGGCTGCTGATCGCTGTTTGTAAAAGTTTCCCTGCACACATCAGCTTGTTGTGCCGCCCCTCCCCCTCAGCATCGGAGTGTGAGGGGAGAAGTCTCTTGCGATGTCACAGCTTACTCTACTGCCAGGCAGAGCTGCACAGGAGTTTCCTCCAAGTCCTGTGCACCCAACAATACACCCAAAGGTAAGTATATATTCTTGGGTAAAATATGTGTATGTGTTTACATTATGTGTCTTATATACAGTGTGAGTCCTGTATGTGTGTAGATAGGTGTGTGTGTATGTTGTATATGACTGTATGTGTGTGAGTAGATGGGTATATGTGTAAGTATATACAACTATCTATCTATCTATCTATCTATCTATCTATCTATCTATCTATCTATCGGTATTAGTGTAGCATGTCTCCACATTAGACGCATCTCCACATCGCGAAAGCACGTGAAAATGATTAGACGCGTCTCCACATAATGTGTACCGTAGTGCAGTATGTCTCCACATTCTCCACATCTTCCAGAAGAACCAGTGAAATCTGCCTAGTGATGACCTTTGACCCTGAACTACACATCAGCTGAGGTAAGTGAAAAAAGGCGGGAAATTTGAACTACAGTGCACAGCTTACACTAGCTTTACTTCCCTGAGTAAACCTGAGGAGAAAAAGTATATTTTATTAATTTACCACACATTTTGGGGTACCATGCCGCCATGTGTCCCCCAAGCGAGCCTACTTTGGGGGTCCCTTGTCATTCTCCACATCGCGAAAGTGCAGAGTAGGTGTAAATATCAGGCTTAATAACAACGTGATACATGGCTTTGGATCCAAATATTTACGAATACTGGTGGAGACTGCAGCATCGAGAGACTCTGTTTCGCAACATCATTGCTGAAATTGCTCGTCAGTTCCCTTTACTATGAGTTTTTTTGAGCAAAATCATCTGATATTTTTTAAGTAAAATGCATTTTTCGAATGTGGAGACATGCTACACTAGAGCAAAAACGTGTGGAGACATGCTACACTAATACCCTATCTATCTATCTATCTATCTATCTATCTCCTATCTATCCATCCATCTATCTATCTCCTATCTATCCATCCATCCATCCATCTATCTGTATTTGCTTCTATACATGTCTACCACTATACATACTAAAATTGTATTTTATAATGTGATGCTTAGGCCCGGTTCACATCTGCGTTCAGGTTTCCGTTCGGGGGGCCTGCTTGGACACTCCCCAAACAGAAACCTATACGCACTCGCCATACCTTCAAACCGCCCCATCTTGCTTCCGCTCTGAAAATTCCTCTTTCTCTCTCCCTGTAACTGCCTCCAGCGTTTCTCATCATCATTTCTTGCGTGCTTTCTTCATCTGTCCACAAGAAAATGGCGCTCGGGCATGTGCAGTAGTGCTCAGAAGGGAGTGTTACTGTGCATGCCCAAGATTTCAATGCATAGGAGTGAGATGAGAGACGCTGGAGGCGGTTACAGGAGGAGAGGAGGAGGAATTTTCGGCGCGCAAGCTAAAGAGGGGCTGGTTTCAAGGTATGACGCAAGGGGTGCACGGTGGCTTGGAGGAACGCCCAGGGTGCACAGACAGACTCATTTACATATCGGTTTTACTGGTATGCTATAAAAACAGGGGAGGGGGGTCCTTTAAAAAAAAGAGTAGCAGCGGCCCCCTGCAACCACTATCATGCCCCACAGCGGCTATGGAGCATAACAGAGTTGGGTGGGCAACTGTGGGGCATAATAGAGGTTTCAGGGGGCCGCTGTGGGACATAATATATATAGACGCACATCTTCCCCCCGCTACCTCCTGATGTGGACGATCAAAAGAAAAGGCTAATTGCGACGCCCCCCCCCCCAACCTCCCCCCAAGTCTTCAGTCCGGAGGGGGGGGCATCTTTTGATCGACTGCCCCAGGCAGCAGAGGGGCTAGGTTCACCACTGTCTGCAACTCATTACCAAGACACATAAGACTGTGCCCCACAATCACAGGCTTCAAGAAGGCCCTGAAGACTCACCTATTCAGGAGGATCTACAACCTCCAATAAGACTACTGTCACCATACCACCATCTGTACATCCTCTCTTCACACCTTCTTTCTCTATCCCTCTTCCCTCATAGACTGTAAGTCCTTGCGGGCAGGACCCTCTACCCCACTGTGCCAGTTGGTCACTGTTAGTATTATATTTGTTTTGTATATTTTGTGTACTGTATGTAAACCCTCAAATGTCCAACACTGTGGAATTAATGGTGCTAGATAAATAAAATAATAATAATAGTAATGATAATGATATACATATATCAGTGAATTCTGTGAGTGGGTATCCGCCTCAAAATCCTGACCAAAAAGACGGCTCAGTTCTTTTTTCCAGGAGCGACATGCGAATTCTTCAGGCAGATTCGCCTCTTTGAATTTGCCTGAAATCACTCCCTCCTCCCGACTAGGTCCATTCATTGGGCCTAATCCGGAGAGGAGTGTGCGGCTGGATGCCGGCCTCCGCCTCAGTTTCCGGACCAACAAACCTCATGTGAAGATTGCCAGCCTGCCCATCCAAAGCAGTATCAGGTCATGTAGTCCTCCCCATATGTTGAAGTCACCTAGAACTTAGGATAAGTTCACACCAGCACCAAAGTCTCCAGAAATCGCTGAAAATTGTCAGAGACAAAAGTCCTATATAGAGGACTTTTCTCTCCTCTAATTTCAGTCTTGAAGTGGCAGGCGCCATTCTAGCCGAACAACAGAGAGGCCAGAGCAGATGTGAACCCAGCGTAAGAGTTTTCAATTCATTTTAAAATTAAAATGGCCGGCGGCCATTTTTGGGATGCCGCTCTTGCTCTTGTAGTTCAATACAGGAGCGTACTGTGCAGGCGTCGGAAGTTGGACCAAGACGGAAGACAGAAGAGGCGATGTTGCAGCTGAAAATGGAGGCGGCACTGTGGCCTGCCCTCTTTGCTGTGGAGAACTCATTTGCATACCAGTTAAAACCGGTATTTCTAAGGAACGGTGGCGCGGAGACCATGGCTAAAGGTAAGAGACGAATAGCCTTTCTTAAGGCTTTTCCGATGTGGTAATTAGAAAAAATGTTGCTTTAGTGGTAGAATCCCTTTAAGCTTGGTGATAGATAGACCCCTATATCTAATATTGAAGGATTCAGTAATGACTGGGTCTGTTCCACAGGATTGGCGCATAGCAAATGTGGTGCCAATTTTCAAAAAGGGGTGTAAAAGTGAGCCTGGAAACTATAGGCCATTAAGTTTAACTTCTGTGGTGGGTAAGATAATTGAGGGCTTTCTAAGAGATGCTATCCTGGAGTATCTCAATGTAAATAATCTTAGAACGCCCAATCAGCATGGGTTTATGAGGAATCGGTCCTGTCAGACTGATGTCTGGTTCACATCTGTTGTTTGGTAATCCATTTGGGGAGTCCATATGGGGACCCCCCGAACAGACTACTGAACGCACTGGCAAGCGGTGTGCAGTGAAAGCACACGGACCCTATAGACTATAATGGGGTCCCCGAACGGATTACCAAATGCATATGTGACTTAACCCTAATCTGATCAGCTTTTATGTAGGGGTCAGTTCAAGAGTGGACATGGGTAATGCAATGGACGTGGTGTATCTGGACATGGGTAATGCAGTGGTTATGGTGTATCTGGACATGGGTAATGCAGTGGAGGTGGTGTATCTGGACATGAGTAATGCCATGGACGTGGTGTATCTAGACATGAGTAATGCCATGGACGTGGTGTATCTGGACATGAGTAATGCCATGGACATGGTGTATCTGGACATGAGTAATGCCATGGACGTGGTGTATCTGGACATGAGTAATGCAGTGGACGTGGTGTATCTGGACATGAGTAATGCCATGGACGTGGTGTATCTGGACATGGGTAATGCAGTGGTTATGGTGTATCTGGACATGGGTAATGCAGTGGAGGTGGTGTATCTGTACATGAGTAATGCCATGGACGTGGTGTATCTGGACATGAGTAATGCAGTGGACGTGGTGTATCTGGACATGAGTAATGCCATGGACGTGGTGTATCTGGACATGGGTAATGCAGTGGTTATGGTGTATCTGGACATGGGTAATGCAGTGGAGGTGGTGTATCTGTACATGAGTAATGCCATGGACGTGGTGTATCTAGACATGAGTAATGCCATGGACGTGGTGTATCTGGACATAAGTAATGCCATGGACGTGGTGTATCTGGACATGAGTAATGCAGTGGACGTGGTGTATCTGGACATGAGTAATGCCATGGACGTGGTTATCTGGACATGAGTAATGCCATGGACGTGGTTATCTGGACATGAGTAATGCCATGGACGTGGTTATCTGGACATGAGTAATGCCATGGACGTGGTTATCTGGACATGAGTAATGCCATGGACGTGGTTATCTGGACATGAGTAATGCAGTGGACGTGGTGTATCTGGACATGAGTAATGCCATGGACGTGGTTATCTGGACATGAGTAATGCCATGGACGTGGTTATCTGGACATGGGTAATGCAGTGGACGTGGTGTACCTGGACATAGGTAATACAGTGGACGTGGTGTACCTGGACTTCTCAAAGGCTTTTGATACTTTACCACATAATAGGTTGGTATGCAAAATGAGAATGTTGGGACTGGGGGAAACATGCATTTGGGTTTGGGCTCACTGATAGGAAACAGAGGGTATTTGTTAATGGTAAATATTCAGACTGGGCCACAGTCACCAGTGGGGTGCCACAGGGGTCAGTATTGGGTACTCTCCTGTTTAATATCTTTATTAATGACCTGGTAGAGGGGTTACAAAGCAGGGTGTCCATATTTGCAGATGATACTAAACTTTGTAAGGTAATCAATAATGAGGATAGTAGAATATTATAAGGGGATCTAAGGAAACTGGAAGCATGATCGGAGACTTGGCAAATGAAGTTCAATGTTGACAAATGTAAAGTAATGCACTTTGGTCGACAAAATAAAATGTATGACTATGTACTTAATAGTAAATTACTGGGTAAGACTGTCAATGAAAAAGACTTGGGAATTTTGGTAGACAGTAAGCTTACCTTTAGTGACCAGTGTCAGGCAGCTGCTGCCAAGGCAAATAAGATTATGGGATGCATCAAAAGAGGTCTAGATTCTCATGACAAGGACATAGTTATGCCTCTATACAAATCACTGGTACGGCCACACTTAGAATATTGTGCGCAATTTTGGGCCCCAGTATACAAGAAAGACATAAGTGAACTAGAAAAATTGCAAAGTCGAGTAACCAAAATGATTAGGGAAATGGGTGGACTGGAGTACAAAGAGAGGACACTAATTGGACCAGTGGCAGGATCTGGCCCAGTTTGCAGTGTGTATACAGTCTTGTACAGCCTCCAGTGTAATGCCGAAGAGGATATTCATCATAGCAGACACAGTTGTCTACCAAAATGGATAAAAATGTAATATATGGACATGCAGGGTCCTACAGAAAGTATTGTAGCTGTTTTTTGGTTCGGCTCCTTGATGGAGGTCCTGAATGAAGGATGCCCCTCTATTAACTCACTATATGTCCCTAGAATTTTCTAGTTAGAGGCCCCTTCAGTGTTTCATTTGTAGTAGCAAATTATCATAGACATGACTGGACATCCTACCTGGTATTTCATTCATTCTGGCAGATGACGGTACACAGCTTTTAGTGTCCAAAGTCTAAAATATGAAAGCAAAGTTATTGTGTGAGTTCCTATTGTCAGTAACAAAAACTACAATAAAAGGAGAACTGAGCCCTGACGTGGTGGCAGCGATGGTAAGCCCCCCTCCCACAGTATAATGCCCCCCTCAATGTCTCTCACACAATATAATGCCCTCCTTAGTGTCCCCACACAGTATAAAGCCCTCCCAACACTATACAATGCCTTCATCAATGCCCCAAACACAGTGATCCCCACATGGTGTAATGCCCAATTAGTGCCCACTTGCTCCTTTGTGGTTCCCCAAGCAGTGAAGTTGGCAGAAGAGTCTGCAAGAGCACATGTATGAAGACTGTACGTCGGGACAGAAGAACAGACACTTTAGAGAGGCAAGGAAAGGAGAATCTCTGTGTTTTCTATTTTGTATGACCTCCCTTGGTCATTTGCTGATAATAATAGAACTTCTGGCTTGGACCAATTGAAAACTGAAGGTTAACCTCGCCGACATTTGTAGAACGAATCTCATGTTGGCCAGCGGTTTCCGCATGCAAAACCTGGGGGTTCCAAACTGGTTTCCAACCGCAGGTCTCATGATTGGAACCAGCCCCATCCCCTGGGTCTCTCCACTTCCTCCTTCATCTTCTTCTTTTTTCACAAGCTTTACTATAGTATACTATACCTGTGAATACAGGAGAGGAAGGAGGAGGCAGAGCGACACGGAGGATAGGGGCTAGTTATGATCACATGACCTGTGGTTGGGACCAGCCTGGAACCCCCAGGTCCTGTATGAGAAAACTCCTAGCCAAAATAAGAGGGATAGAAGTTTCTGGACAATCCCTTAGGGTGCATGCACACTACGTAACGCCGGGCGTGTATGAGAGCCGTACACGCCGGCGTTACAGCAGGGCTGCCGAACACTTCCCATTCACTTCAATGGGAGCGCTCGTAAACGCCGCTGTTATGAGCGCTCCCATTGAAGTGAATGGGAAGTGTTCGGCAGTCTGCTGTAATGCCGGCGTGTACGGCTGTGATACACGCCCGGCGTTACTCAGTGTGCATGCACCCTTAAACAAAAGTGAATCCACTGAGGTGAAGGATATGATCTACCAATCCTCTAGTCATACAAGTGACTCTCAGAATAACTTTATTACGCACGTTTCATTGTATTGCTATAATATCGGCTATCTTACAGTGACTGTATCTCTCTTACCTGTTATATATCTGTGCAGGAGACAGTGACGTCCATGTAGTAGATCCAGCGGAGCCTTCGTACCTGCAGATCTGGATTAGGAAACATAAAATATACTCTACGTATCAGATTATTCATCACTTTTCTTCATTATTATTATTAGGGCACCATTGACTCCATAGCATTGTACATACGAATACGGATTTACATACATAATGCAGAAATACAAGTGTAATAAGCAAATTGTGCCCTATTCTGACTTGCTCCACTCACTGTTGCAGAACGTGTCGAACAAAGCACAGAATGGAGAATGTGCCGAACTTTTGGCTCAATAAAGCGCCATGCACCAAAGATGTACCGAAATAACACAATCTATGCCAGAAAACTGGTGTCAATGGGATAATAAATTCCATTCCCCCATGTTCCTCAGTATCTTAGAAAACCAAGCATTGATAAATAGGGAGCAACTTTCCAAAAGGGGGTCCCAGTTTGGTAGCAGCTGAACAAGTGGGTCAAGGGCTATGGTGCACACAGAAACAGAAAAAATGTATAGTGTGGACATAGGCTCTAACCAGGACAGACAGGATACTTGTAAGGACTCAATGCAGACAAGGATAGTCCAGAACATACAGACAGATATATACCACGGAATCCAGAGTCCACAAGTAATAGAGATCAGGGGCGTAACTACCAGGGTAACCAGGGCTCAGGACAATAGGGGGACCGATGGGCCCCTGACGTGGTTTTTTTTTTAAATGGGTCGTTACCTGCTGGAGTAACGGGCCCTATTTACTTACTGATCCTGTCTCCTGCTCACAGTCACCTGTGCTTCCCCTTCTGCAGAGACGGCTGTAATCAGGAGCAAGGATCAGTAAGTGAGGCCATGGGCTTTCAAACCCCACAAACTCTGCTATCATGATATGCAGGGGTCTTTTCATGGGGCTACATGTCAAATGTTCACCTTGGGGCCTTGTCATTCTTAGTTACACCACTGATTGAGATATAGGTAAAAGCAAGAAAACAGGGCAGACAGAGACTCCGACGTCAGACAAAACAACAGCATACATATAAGAGATCAAAAACAGACTCCTGAACTCTCCCAAGGGGTGACTAAAGACGGAGACTTAAATATATACAGGCAGAAAAGGAATGGAAAGAAGAAGCTTAGAGGAGGGCACACAGAGGTAGCCTGGCAACTAGGTCTGCTGGGAATGGCAGTGCACCAGTCAGCACAGTAACTTTCTAGAAATGGATTAATTCACTGCCAACCATCACATACCGCAATTAGACCCCTCACCGCAATTAGACCATCAATGGAGAACCATTCATATGAACTGTCCATGTAAGATAACACCTTAAGGCTACATGCACACGAACATGTATAGGTACAGAGAGCACATGGATGATACCTGTGCTTCCAGGGACCCACTGAGTATAGGACCTGTCCTGAGTTCAGCTCTGGGTTCAAAGCCCCATACATGGACTGTGATAATACACAAGCATGTGTACGGAGCCATAGAAGATAATGGGCCAGGGTGCAAGTTAGGAAAAACACAGCTAGCAGACTAACCAAGCGCCCAGTGTGCATGGAAAAATTAATACATGTGTTGTATAGCGATCGTATAGAGATCATACAACTTACTGATCAGTTTTTTAGCCGTCATGTCATTAAGACTTCTGATAGTCTGGTGTGGCCATAAATAGTAATATATTATCCCAAGGGTGACACAATGGGGAGAATTAAAAAAATATCACCTCTTTTTGTATGGAGTAATAATGGCTACAATGAGCCCTGACAGATTTCACAAAATATGGGATCTCTACAAGTCTTACCTCTCACTTTCCGAGGCGGACTCCTTCTGTCCTCCAAGAGAATTGCGGATTTTATATTGCAGCTGTATGTGTGACGGCATATAAGGAAGTGTGATAGGCTTAGTAAAGTAGTCTGCAAATTATTAACCCTGTACAGTGTTCCTATTCTGAAAGTTTTGCTTTTTTGTATACAAAAATCAGCAGCGGCACATAGGGTATGGGGGTTTTAAGTTGGCCAAATAGTAAGGACCATTACTAGATCTGTCATCTGCAGCTTTGCAGGTTTCTTTCCATCATGACCTGTCATATAGTGCGATTACTCTGCTCGTGTGGAGTCCGATGTCTATGATCCAACCCCAGATATAAATCACTGCTTAGTTGAACATCAAGAGGGCACCTGACTAAAACTGAACCCAGACAAACTCAAGTTCTCTTGATCAGAGGTCAGCGCCTAATAGTAATTAACTTGCCAACACCTCTATTCTTGGAAAACACAATCCTTCTAGCTCACATCAGTTATACCATTTGGGTATGGTGATTGATGGGCAACAATATATTGCAAAAGTTACAGAAATTTGATAATCTCCAAGGAAAAAATTCTACTGAGATTTCAAGAACTTTAAAGGCATCCTCAAGTCATGAAAACCATCCAATGCTGTGATGAAACTGGTGGTCCACCACCTCAAAACTAGAGCCCATATAAATGCTTCATAGAGATTTTGTGCCGGACACATTTCACCTTCAACTGTTCAGAGCAGACTATGAGAATCAGACCTTCATGGCTCAATTTCTACAAAGAAGCTGCTACTGATGAACAACAAGAATGATTAGAAAATTGGCTGGGCCAAACAATCACAAGTAATGGACATTAGTCCCGTGTAAGTCTCTACTTTGGGCTGATGACGAGTCATATGAAATAAATTTTGTTCCATCTGCCATGTCTTTGTGAGACACAGAACCATGGCAGAGTTTAGCCTGAGTAATTGGTGCTTGGTCAGTCTGCTAGCTGTGTTTTTCATAACTTGCACCCTGACCTATTATTTTCTATGGCCCCGCCCATGTTTGGGGCCGTGATCCCAGGGCTAAATCATGTCCTGGTCCTTTGCTCCTGGCATTGTTGGTGACTTAATCACAATTCAAGGCATACTTAGCCAGGATGGTCACCAAAGCATTTTGAAATAACATACCATCCCATCTGGTTTGTGCAAGGGCCATCATGTGTTTTTAACTGGACAATAACCGCAGACACACATCCAAGCTAAGTAAGGGATATTTCATCAAGTAGGAGCATTACAGAGTGCTGTGTCAGATGGCTTGGCTTCCACAATCTTCCAAACTAAGCCCTTATGAGATGTTTTGGATGAGTTGGCTAGCAAAGTGAAGGAAAAGCAGTGCTCAACGCCTCTGGAAACTTTTTCAAGACTGTTGGAAAGCCATTACAGGTGACTACCTCATGAAGCTGATAGACTCAGTGCAAGGGATGTGTTTAAGCTATAAGAAAATATGAAACATATATTCTGGTTTGTTTCACTTTTATGCTTTTTTAAATGTTTCATGTCTTCCATGTGATTCTACGGTGTAAAAAATCATTCAAAAAAGGAAAAACCAAACTTATGACTGGTATTGTAAATGGTATAATGTACGGTATGATTGTATAATATGGATTATATTATCACACTAAATAATTAAAAAGAAGGAAATAAGATGTGAGAATGTTACAGTAAATCACACAACCTGTTACAAACTGGTAGATCAGGTTATTCTAGATTCTTCTATCAGTAATTTCCAGTACACGCAAAAAAGAAAGTGAAAATAAGGCAAGAACAGATTAAAATCTCTCACTTCTCCTAAAGAAAAAATATGGTGTTATTGGGGTACTTCCATGACTCACATGATGTACATCAGGATTTCCATGGCCAGAGGTGGCCGCAGGGCTTTGTTTAGTTAAGTTTTGACGTGATTTTTCTGTACGAGTATATCACACACGATGTTGAACATTTTTTACCAAAATCTAGTTTATGACGATATCCTTGTCAAATTTTATGCCCTCCGGTTTCTCATGAAACACAATTATTTCCAGATTGATAGAGTTTTTTTTATCGCCAGGCAAACGTAGTTATGAATGTTGGTGGAGATTTATATGTTTCCTTTTACTAACCCATTTGTGGAGAAGGTGGGTCAACATGGCAGATATGTTGATGATCTCCTCTTTGTTTTGGCGTGTCTTCCATACCAACATTCATCAGTTGTATTAATAACAATGAATTTAATTTTATATTTACACATTATTTTCATCCTACTGGACTAGAATGACGATGAAATGGACCCCTAGAATAGTGGGCACTTACGGAGCCCAGACGTTCCCACTGATTGTCATTGAAAGTGGCAGACAAAAAATTGTGTTTGCAGGATTTTTTTTCATACCACAATTTTAGGTGAAGAATGCAAAAGAATCTCCCAACTGAGACTTTGACCAGATGTGAACCCAATCTTATTAAACTCACTGAATCAAATATTTTATCGTAGCACATCAATAAAAGCAAATTGTAGGATCTAGGTACAAACCACCACTTTGTCATTTATGATAAGACTTATTGATGTTTTTGATACTCCGCTTGCAAGAGTTCATAAGGTAGCTTAAAGAGCATATGGGTCAAACATACTTTTACTTCTTTGGTCCTTCTCCAGGACATGTGAAATTGTCAATTCCTTGGAGCTTACTAACTACTTGCAAAAACTCATCAAACTTATGGTTCCAAATTGTTTCACCCAGGATTTAATAATGGACTGAGCCCACCAGGTCACTCTCCCGAAAAACAGGTTCAGAGGGATGTTTTGGCTTTTGAATACTTTTATTAAGTGGAAGATCATCTGAAGGATTCTTCTAGGAATCTAGGACAACAACTCCTGCCATACCAACCAGACTCATGGTATATTGGACATCTACTTACACTTGAAAACAAAATTCTTTACCATTTGGATAGTGATCACCAGAAATAATGAGATAAAAATTGTGGCGGGAAGTGGCTGCACTGCTACAATAATGGAACTTGGGATCCCCAACCTTTCACCCATAGCTAATAAATCACCATACCATGTAGAAGATGGTTGGTTGTCAAGAAGCACATTCCCGAAAACAAGTCATCTGTTGAGGGCATCTACCCTATAATGCCTGTGCTTATGCCTGAAGATCCCGTTAAACCAGTTATACCCTGTAGACTCATGTTTCGATTTCACTTTGACTTGGTATATGGTGTTATGTGATTTAACTTTAGCTAATGGAGGGCTTTCTGGTGGCCAGTTTGCTCAACAGTCAATATCAAGAAGGGTTCTATTTTATGGCCCTGACCTTTTGGAGTTTAAAAGGGGTTGACCACCACCAAAGCCACTTCTAAATCCCTTGTATGCTATTGTCGATCTGGTTAATGACAATGTTCAGACCTTTCTTGTGTCACAGTATAGTCTTGCTGCTGAGAAATTCAACATTTATTCCATATACTTATGAGCTGTTGAGTGCACTGGGGGTGGGGCCACACTTACCAGAGCAGCCATTTTCTTTGTAGTCACCACTCAGTGCTGCCCCCAAACAGAAAGACAGACAAGTCCCATGGACATCACACTTTGACACAAGAAAAGTATATATGGTAAGTAACCACCCCAACAACAGAATATACGTGGCTTAGATACAGTTTTGGTAGTGGTAAGTTCCTTTTAAATTAAACACATCTTTATGGGTCTACAAAGGTAATAAAAATAACATTGGTGAACATTGCAGGTCTAAGTAGTCCCAAAAACAAGCATAAATATGGTTGGATATGAAATCACAAGTCTATTTCCTGGATGTAACTTTCCCAGTAACTTATTTTTCTAATTCATGCTTTTCTTCTCTCTCTCTCTCTCTCTCTCTTTCACTCCCTCCATCTTGGTTTTCATTCTTTGTGTTTTTCAGACTTTTTCAAGAAGGCCCTGAAGATTCATCTATGCAGGAAGGCCTACAACCTCCAGTAATACTACTGTCACCACATCATCATCTGAACAGTCTCTCCCCGTACCTTCTGTCTCTATCCCTCTTCCCTTATAGATTGTACGCCCTCGCGGGCAGGGCCCTCTATCCCACTGTGCCGGTCGGTCAGTCACTGTTAGTATTATATTTGTTTTGTATATTTTATGTACTGTATGTAAACCCCAAATGTACAGCACCATGGAATTAATATAATAATGTACAGGACTATAGAATTAATATAATAATGTACAGCACCATGGAATTAATATAATAATGTACAGCATTATAAAATTAATATAATAATGTACAGCATCATGGGATTAATATAATAATGTACAGCACCATGGAATTAATATAATAATGTACAGCACCATGGGATTAATATAATAATGTACAGCACCATGGAATTAATATAATAATGTACAGCACCATGGGATTAATGGTGCTATAATAATAATAATAATAATAATAATCTCCCTCTTCATTCTCTTAGAATTTCTCTCTATCTTTCCACTCTCTCTGTTACTTTCATCCTCTTGCTTTCCCGACCCTCTCTTACTTATTTCTCTGTTTCTCTCCCTCTCTCTCACTTTCACCCTGTCGCTTTTCCTTCTCCCTCTTACTCTCTACTTCTTCCTTTTTACTCCATCTCTCTCTCTCTCTCTCTCTCTCCCTCTCTCTCTCTCCCTCTCCCTCCATGTAACTTGGAGGGCACATAGACCATCTCAATAGATCCTTATATCCTGAAGATGGCTGAATATTACTGGGACATTTGCCAGGTCAAACAATATTTGCATTTACATTGCTGCATCTACTATTCGGAAGATTATGAAGAGAATACACGGAGAAGAAAAAATTACCTCCTGCAGCAGAAGAGTGCGAGCAACTGTACAACTTAATGTATTGCCAAACTCCAACAGCATTTTTGTTACTTCTTGAAGTTGATTTTGGCAAAAGAGATTTTATTTGTACTTTCAGGTTGACAAGTCCTCTCTGAACCAACATTGCCAGAGAACGATTATGATCTTACTCTAGATCACCGATCCGAGCCTGAAGAGCTGCTCTCTGTACAGTCCCGTATGAAAGGATGGACAAAAAAGCTGAGAAAATAGAGACATCAAGAAGGATGAAGAAATCAACAACAAGAAAAGATTTCAGATTTTCTCAGAATTTAAAGGAACTTTTAGTAATTTCTCTAGTGCTCAGCATGTCAGCATTCTGTAGGATCTCGTGATAGAATGATGTTGGTTTCACTTCATGTTTCTGCCATATTTCATTTGCTGTCTTGGATATATGTGGATCTATTATTGATACTCTTTTGTAAACAAGATAATGGTGACTTTGTTCTCCAGATGGTGAAGAAGTAAGCGTGCGGTGTTGAGTCTCATCTATTCTCTTTTCGCTTTCCCTCTTACTACTATTTCCATTTGCATTCTTATCTGTTAACTAGAGAGGGGCGACCTCTGAAGATTTGGTTTGGTTTGGTCCAAAGGCTTATTTCAGGCCAAACTAAACTAATATTTACCTTCCCTGGACATCCTTGTAGTGTCTCATGCCTCAGTTTCTCTCAATTGGATAAGAAGCATTGGTAGAACACCATTATCTTCAAGTCTACGTAGAGTAGTGCAATAAGGTGAACTTGTCTTATAGATGCATTATCACCTTTCTTGATTGTAATTAGTCACAAGAACAGTAAATGTGTGGGCAATGACAAATATATTGGCTTCCTCAGCTGGAGGTGTCAGAGAAGAATGTCCATATACAGAGAAGAATGTCCAAATCTAGAGAAGAGATACACACATGAGCACTGGCCAAATAGGTTCCAAAGTGGCTTTAATAAGCATGACCAGGGCTGTGGCGTTGGACTCGGGGTCAGTTTTGGGTTGTTGATAGTCAGACTCCAATTCCAAAATAAATTGATGTTCCAGTTTATATACATTTTTTTAACTTAGTCTTATCTTCTGGGACTTTTGTCCCCCCGCACTTTGTAGTCCATTTGAAATGTAGAGAAACAAGATGGAGGATAGCTTCGGTCTTGCTTTTTACGTTAAAGTGGATGATGACAGATTCAGAAAGAATGTGCTCCATCTTCATCCCTTTTTTCAACCAGATTTACACCTAACAATCTGGCTACTTCAGCCAAAAGCTAAGCATAGTGATACCAGCCACCTTCACAAACATAGAATGTCTAATTTTTCTGATATCGAATGCCTATTTGAACCACCATGCCTCCAAAGAGGTAAACAAAGGCAGGAGAATGCCTTAAAGAGGACCTTTCACCTCCTGGGGCATATGTGGTGTAACACATTCAGCGCACTATCAGCTTTCCCGTTCTGTGCCCCCACTAAAGAGCAATTGGTGCCGTTACCATAGCTCTTCCGTCAGTCAGGAACGCCCCCCCTCACAGTAGCGTCTATAGCGTTGTTTACCGCCCAGCCATGATGCTGAGTGGTGAGGAATGCCCCCCAGTACTCGTCTATGGATGGGTACTATCAGGATGGGAGGGGACGTTCCTCACCGCTCTCACTGTACAGCGCAATAGATGCTACTGTGAGGAGGGGCGTTCCTGACTGACTGTCAGAAACGCCCTTCTGACAGTGAAGAGCTACGGTACCGGTACCGATAGCTCTTCACCAGGGGCACGGAATGGGAAAGCCAATAATGCTAGCGGTGTATTACAGTGCATATACCCATACCCTGTTTCCCCGAAAATAAGACAGTCTCTTATAATTATCTAACGAAATATATGACCTTTCTTATTTTCGGGGGATGTCTTATGCAGCGGCTACAGTGGGGAACAATCGGCAGTCATGCTGATGCTTCCTTAGCGGAGCGCCGGCATGACTGCTGGTTGTATGTGATCCAGAAGGTGAAGGGAGGGGGGTGTCTTATTTTCGGGGAAACTGGGTAGGACGTGAAAGGTCCTCTTTAATCACCCCCTATTCACTTAGCCACTGAAGGAATTCAGTGCGTTGAAGTCCCAGGTCAGACCCTGAGCAAGCGCTCCAGTTCATCCACAAACAAACTTTCCACAGATTATTGCCTCTTGGCTGGAATCTCAGGAGAACCCAAAAGATCCACCGGTCTACCTATCTCTGACACCATTTTATCCCACACATTACCCAAACCTGAAAACATTCTGATTAACTAAGGCCCCACATAGAGAAATGCATAAAAAAAAAACAAAAAAAACACTGTGGGAAAACTGCAGGTGAAACATTTTTTTTTGTAGCGTTTTTCCTTGCATTTTCGCAGAGCTTTCTGCATATTTTCTGCTCTTATTATACCAATATGGAAAACGCCAGTGTTTCTGTAGGTATAACATGGACAGTTTTGAAAATGCAGCAGACTTTTTTTCTGCAATGTGTGGATGGGATCAGCCAAAACCCTGATGCTAAAACGTTGCATTCCTCATTTCTCAGATTGACAGCCTTGAATCAGCTAGTTGACCTAAGCAGATCTGAGCTAGATGCTAAGCTATTATGCAAATGTACCACTGCCTTATTGTCCACAAGGAAATGCAACAATCTATTCCCAGGTTTATCTTCCTACAAATAAATTACAAGTCATATCTTGAAGAGTTTGACTACTTACAAGTTCTGGAGGAGAGTTGACCTTATATGGCCTCTCACACAATACTGTGACTTTGTGGAGGCCCATAACTTTGTGAAGTGTAAGATCTAGATCAACTAACTTGACCACATAGAGCCTGCTTACCCCAGCTAGGTAGTCTGAGGCCATCTCCGTGTCAGTTTCCATCATAAGGGCTACCAACCCCATTTATCTAGCAATCTGAAAGGCAGGGATTGTAATAAACCATCCTTGCCTTCCCTATAAGTCCAGCTGTAGTAATGAAAGAAGGAACCCACTCTACTATGTCCGCAATCCCACCAGTCTGGGAACAAATTTTCTTTTGTTTGACTTGTAAGGATGGAATCACATACACGAGGCAAAGAAGAGGTCACGTACTCCTCCATAGAAGCCATATTATAGCTAGGTATGAAGTATAATATGGCCATGTGCAAGAGTAATTTTGTAGTTCCTCTAGCGCTGTCTCCACTTTGAGTAGGTTCCATACAAGGATTTTTGTTTTCTATCATCAGGTCGATTAGGGACAACTATAATCAGAAGAAGAATCACACAACATGTGCCCAGATCAGACCAAGATCTAAGTGGCTGTAAAGTCAGTGAAAAGGATGAAACTACGTGAATACTTTATTGTTAGAAATCCCCTATAGGTATCTACCAATGACTGGATCAGCACATTAACCCCAGTATTGGTTGGATGTTCCTCCGGATGAGATATTTCATGTTCGAATACAGTATATGATTCCACAATAATACAAACTGCATCACTATCAAGATTAACCAAAAATAAGTGAAGGGTTTTCGGTATAGTTTTCAGTAATGTTCACTCTCTTTTGAGAAGTAAAATTTGCTGGCTCTTCAGAATTGGGACATTAACAGGATGTGGTCGGATTGTTGATCTGTAAGTTTACTAAAGTTCGTGTTTCTCTATGTAAAGTTTGTGACAACTTGTTTTCGAGAAATAAAAAAAAAAATGATGCAACAGATTACAAATACATAACCATAATCCCGTACAGTAGTCAACCCCCGCTATCGTTGAAAATGGTCAACCATTGGAAGATTCTGCCTATGTAGAGCAACATAAAGGAAAGCATTATCTGATAACCCAATTGGATGGTTCTTTCCCTTATCGGCATGATCTATGGTGAACCCTCCTGGATCCTAATATTATCGTGATGTGTCTATCATACTAAACACAATCACTTCTGCCCATTTCCATCATGGCCAGCAGACAGGCCCCATAGCAAATAAAGCAGCAATCCACCAGGATCACTTCATGCAAGTACCCTCAGGATAAGAAAATCACCTGAATTTTTCAGTCTCCATTTTGCAATTTCTTCATTACTGCACTGTCTACCAATAAGTATTTGGATACCTGTGGTCCGAGTGGCACAAGGGGCAATTACAGCCTCAACCCTCTGGGGCTTTCCACAAGTCCTTGTATGACAGCTAGGGCTATTTTATTCCATTCGACTTGGAGAAGACAGGTAAGTTCTTTCACCAATTTTGCTCAGCTGCTGCACCCCTTAGTTTGGCGACCCAACTTGTCGCAGAGGTGCTCGATAGGGTTCAAGTCTGGGCTCTGGGCAGGTCAGTTCAGTTGGTTAACCTGATTGTCACTGTACCAAGCCATGGTAGACCTCGCTACATGACAGCTGGCGTTGTCATCCTGTAAGAAACATAGGTCCGACCCATAGCAGCGCCATAATGTAGGAAGCACACTGTTATCTAAAATAGTGCAATAGGTGACAGTGTTGAGTCTACCATGCACTGGGACCAAAGGTCCCAGTCCATACCAGGAGAAACACCCCCAGACCATAACTCCACCTCCACCGAACTTTACTGGGTGCCCAAATACTTATTGGTAGACAGTGTATAATCTATTGTGACCAAAATATTCCATTTTACCCCAAAGCTGATAGGGCTATAGAAGAGATTTTATCAGGTCTGATCTAATGTATAATCCTACAGGACTGATACAAGGAAGGAAATGTATGCTTTGTAGTGCTAGTAAGATTGGATGGTTAATTGAAGTATATTCTAGTCTCCATTTTGTATTCTAGACTCCATTTTGTCTCTTAAGCAGAAATTCTCATTGCTGTATGAACTGTGTTGTTCTTGAATACCTTTATTTTGTTCATTTCACAGATCCATATGAACAGATGTATGAGATCTTTCTCACCAGGAGCCTATTATCATTTTCAGGGATTTACTTTGGCTACCTTATCTGAGGCTTTGGAACTGGCCACTCCGTGTTACAGGATGAAGAAGACAAATAACACCTGCGCACGTCAAGCTTAAACAACAGTAGGTTGTATCAGCCATTTGTATAATGAGTATAAGAAGTTGAGGGGTCACTGATGAAGTCAGAAGCTCTGTACCTGTGTGTAGAGGACTCTCCTCATGGTGTTGTTTCCACAGGGGTTCTCTGCCTTCACCGGTTGATTCCACGGCTGATGTTTTTCTTGGCAGATGATGGTAATAAGCTCTTGGTGATGATTGTAAGCAACCTTTAAAGGGATCCTATCATTAAAATCACATTTTTTTCTCATTCACACGTAGGAATAGTCTTAAGAAAGGCTATTCTTCTCCTACCTTTAGATGTCTTCTCCGCGCCGCCGTTCGGTAGAAATACCGGTTTTCATCTGTATGCAAATTAGTTCTCTCACAGCACTGGGGGCGGGCCCCAGTGATCAAACAGCAGCGGGGATGTTCCCAATGCTGCAAGAGAACTCTCCAGTGCCACCTTCATCTTCTTCAGGAACGGCCCCTCTGTGCGTCTCCTTCGGGAGCTGAGTTCAAACTTTTAGGCCTCGGGCAGAGCCGACTGCTTACACAGTAAGCTGTGATAGAATAGTAAGCTGTGTAGTATTCAGGACTCTCTAGAAACAGGATATGTCCGACAAGACTGTGTGTTGTCATCATTTCCTGAGGTGTCATAGTGGACTTGGTAACTCTCCTTTAGTTGAATAGTGGTTTCACCTGAAACAAAGCTTTTTTCCCCATAGACTATAATGGGATTCGATATTCGTTCGAATAGTCGAATATTGACGGGCTATTCGAAACAAATATCAAATATTTCATTGTTCGCTCATCTCTAATGGCAACCAATCACCGCCCTCCAATGATGTTCTGAAGGATGGTGATTAGTAAAAAAACATGGTGACCCCTATTGGTGTCTACACACTAAAGTGTTAACAGCTGCGATCGGTGCCTACACCAATTGTGGCTGTACTATACGGCCAGCATCTGCCATGTATGGAGCATATACTGATTGTCAGTGTCACTAGATGGCGCTGTAATAGCAGATTTAAAAAAAAAAAAAAAATGCCATAATTTTGGTATAATCTGCACCAAAAGAGGGTTAATATACCTGCCACCACATTTAGCATGTGTTTTATACACTTTTTAGACACATTTACAATTTGTATGAAAAAGGGACATGGCTTTGCAGAAAGCAAACATACCTTACCAAAAAGTGGGCGTAAATTGCAATATTTTGCGCTAAAGAATACACCAAAATTGTGGTGCATTTTTTGTCCCAATTTAAGTTAACTATTAAGTGGGGTAAAGTTAGACTAGAACAGTGAAACATACACCAGAGTTATCATCTAGCATTAGTATATAGTAAATCTGTAAAGTATTAGGCACATAAACGCTGCGATTTGCCCGCAGCGGAAACACCGAGGGAAAAATTGTGGCGTTTTATGGTCAGGGCAAAGTGGATATGGGATTCTAGAGAATCCCATACCCACTTTGAGGTAAAAACCTCGGTGTGGTCATGCCGGTTTAGGAAATTGCAGCTTGTCAATTATACCTACGGAAATGCCGGCAGTTTCTCCATAGGTATAATTGTATCAGAAAGTCCATGGAGGAAACCTCTGTGAACTTTCTGTCTAAAGTGCTGCAGGAATAACAGCAATGTGTTGAAATGTGCTCAAAAAAGCAGCAAAATATGGTTATAGAATTGGTTATACAATGCTGTGTAAATAATGAAAGGAATAAGTTCACATAGCAGGCAAACAAAGCAACATTTCTAAAGCAATATATTTAGGGAAATTCTTCCATTTATATAAGTTACCGGTATAGATAGGATCCTTGAGATGGGAAAATCCCTTTAACATTTTTATCTGCCTTCTTTAACGTGGGGCCTTAGCCTGAGTCATCCAAGTGTTTCCTTTTATTGACTAGGTTGAAATATTGTACAATCTTTTTAAATGAATCTGTAAAAAAGATAAAAAGAGATAAATCAGAGTTTATCACAAGGAATAAAGATGCTAGGATTAGGGTCACTTAGAATATTGAGTTGCATTTGATCAATATACATTGTCAATAAAATATTATAATTTTTTGTGAATATTGTTTTTACAGTTTTAACTTAAAATATGCAAATCACAAAAAACAACTTATCCTTGAAAATGTCCCATTGCATCCGCTCCTCAATGAACCTAAAGTCACCTAAAATCTCCTTATTTCTGTAACATACACATCCATAAAAGCAAAAACTATTGAAAAATGGGGCAAAGTTTTTTTTAAAAAGTTGGGTGTAAAGAAAAAACTACCAATATTTCTCAAGTCTATCCCCAACCCCAAAAAATCCTGTAACAAGTTAGGAACAGGTTTACATAGTATATAGAGCAATGAATATGGTAGAAAAAAGTCAAGGGGGAATGGTGACATCTCTGTCACGTAAGACAATGCCGGCCAACAAAATGATCTGTATTTTAGCTTTTGTTGTCTAGGTGAATTTACACCGCCCATTGGTCAGGTTGATTGGCACCGATCAATGAGTTAATTAACTCTTTTCTGACCTCTGGCTGAGTGGTCTCCATAGTCACCAGGTCTGTGTGCAGCACTGCAATAAAGAGGCAGTATACTGCTTTTGAACACTTGAACACATATAGTAGCTACCCCTAATGCTGGATGGTCATGACGGGGATTCTCCACCCATCATGGACTTTTTCTCATTGTTTTTTAATGTACTGAGGCAATGTTTGGCATTTTATTATAACATTAAAGTCAGAGTTGGAAAAAAGTCACAAATTCCAAACATTGTTACCCTTTTGCTCACCCAGTGTATATGTAATAGAGGAGAACTAGATGAGTTCATGAGTTGATGTCATGATGAATTAATATGAAGAATTCAGTGATTTTGATTTTTCCCTCTACCCATCTACACAGAAAGTCTCTAAATACTGTGTCTTACTCCAAAACAGACCTAGGTCTTTCATTAATGTTTCTATTATATCTGACAAATTCTTAACACTTAAACCAAAAACATCAAGAGCTCAGATCACACAAAACTAGGGAGGAGACCTTATGTCATGGTTACATGAAGTGTTATGTAACTGTTAAACATCTGACCACAAGATATGATGTTATGAAGTAAGAGAAGGCCATGTATGGAAGAAATTTCACCCAAGGTCCTGCTATATAGAGTAACGGACATCATCTTGGTTTTCATTGTCTCGGGTCAACTGGTGAAGACGTAGTAGAAGTCATCTCAGACCAGAAGCTTTGAGGTAAGTGATGTCTTCAATAGCTGGTAAGACCCAAATAACAATGGACTTGAACTTCTCATTGAATGTTGGTGATTCACCTCTGGTGATCCATAGAATAATCTTATTAAGTGCTTGTTGCCTAGTTGGCTGGGAGTTGGAATATTGTCTACTGGTGAGATCTTAGCTTATATACTTTGCCAAAACTTTGTCATATTTTTCATGTAATTTAAACTTCTGAGCAAAGTTATTGGTATAGAACCTCTACAGCCACACATAGAGTGGCCAACCAACCAAATGTTATCACTTTTGTGATTATCACTTAAATATGGCGGCCTCTTAATAATTTAGGAGCACTCCAGTGCACCAAAATTGAAGTCGGCAACTGGCGTAGATTTCAAGTATAACTTCTGATGTGGTTTATAGTAAATTTGTTGGGTCTACATGTCCCGGGCTCAGCCTACCTTGCTCTCAGCCCACTCTCAAAAAAAGAGACAAATGGGTGCAGAACCAATAATGTGGCACTCCTTGGGATCAAGAAAGGGTTGTGCATCAAAGATGCGCCACTTGTACACCTATCTGCACCAGAAAACTGGCATAGGTAGATTAGTAAATTCCTCTCTTTGTGCAATATAAAGAGTTGCGTTGATCCAGAGAAAGTAATAAAACTTCTAGTGAGTCACCCTGCAGTCTACACCCCAAATTCTATATACGAAGCCAATACTTCATAGTATTAATACCGCTATGCTGAATAAGTAAGACTTCCAATGGGCTTATAGAAGATGTCTACGGTGTGGTTACATCATCAGCCCAATTCTCTAGTCCATTATTAGTCTGAAGTTCTATTCTTTAAATGTTTCTTGCACAAACCACTATAGAAAATTTGGGATAGTCTTTTTTAGATATTTGAATACATTCTTACTACAGTGATACCTCTTTGAGACAACCACCACATGGTATGACAAAGAGGACTTCTGTAGAGGAGGTCTTCTCAAAAAAGATGGCTAGTATGGAAAACTGAAAATCCATCACAGAAAATGTGGTCTGGGTAAGGAGACGGTCTTCTCAAAGAGGTGGTCTTTCGGATAGGTTTTGCTGTAGATCTTTAATAAAACTGTGGATCTTTTTTTTCTAGGACATTTTCGGCAATGGACCATAAACTTTGTCTTTTGATCTGGTTTCTTCTTCATCATCAAAAACTTTCTATGAGCACACCCATCCTTAAATATGGTTGCCGTCCCGGTACATTGCAAGAATGCAAGAATGTTAAATTTGTTCCAGGCCATACTTTGCTAGGAGAAGGCATCAATATTGTCACTATGGAGACAACTGGATCTTTTCTGTTTGATCTACAGGCAGTTGAAGACAGATGTACAGTGTGTGACAACCCTCACAGCAATAACATCCTGCAGAAACTACCCAAGGCGCTGGTGGACTGGAGACCAGAGTCTTCATGTGCCAGAAATATACAAAGCTCGGTGTCGCAGTCCAAGGTGTCAGTCGCCAATGACGCAACTTCTCGTGTAACAAATGATTGGAAAGTTGGTCTCAACGTGAAAGCTACTATGGTGGATGCAAGTGTAGCTGTGGGAGGTTCTCACAGTAAAATGGCCAGGTTTGCCGATAGCAAAAGCACCACTGACAATTACAACTTTTTGAGCCACAAATTAGAATGTTCCTTTTACAGGTATTACCTGGGTCCTTGTGGGGTGGGGTGGGGGATTACTAGATATGAATGTTTGAATAACTGTTAAAAATTTCATGCACAAAAGTCTTCAGTAGGTGATACCTTTTTTAATGGCTAACTCATAATGATGACAGAATATAACGTTTCGAAGCTTCCTCTGAGCTTCTTCTTCAGATATATTCTTCAGATTCTTCTGTTATATCTGAAGAAGAAGCTCAGAGGAAGCTTCGAAACGTTATATTCTGTCCTCATTATGAGTTAGCCATTAAAAAAGGTATCACCTACTGAAGACTTGCAAAGTTTTTTTGTTTTTTATATTTTATAACCACTGGCTAACACGGTACCAAAACAAACATTTTCCTATGCACAAAAGTCTTTTACATTGATATTTTTTTTCCTCCAGTTTTGGCCTTGGATCAAACGCCTCATTTACACCTCATTTTCAGAAATCTTTGGATCAACTTCCAGATAACTATAACACGATGTCCAAAGCCGATTACAGACATCTGATAGACAACTTTGGCACACACTATATCACACGTGTAAAAGCCGGAGGCCGGACTCAAGAGGTCACTGCAGTAAGAACTTGTCAGATGGCCATGACTGGACTGAGAGTAGACGAGGTGAAGGATTGTCTGTCAGTGGAAGCTGAGGTTGGGGTATCTGACATGAGCAAGTCAGCAAGTATTAATTCCAAAGTTGAACACTGCAAAAACAAACTAGCGAAAGCTCGGTTTGGCGGTGATTTTCATAGAGAATTTCGTGAAAATATCTGGGAGGTAAGTTGTTGAGGTTTATGGGCATAGTCTGCCATCCAAACTTTATAGCATAATATTCATTATATTAGAACTGTCATACATTGATAGAAAACTCTCTGGTTGGCTTCAGGAGAAGAATGGCTTGACCATGGGGTACACACAGTCATAGACCCACATTGCCCAATAACTATAGCATGCACTTCCTTTTCTTTGTCTAGGAATTAGATTGATCTATTTATCCATGACTCCAAATTTTTAAAACACTGAAAGAGGAACAAAATAAGACTATTTAGGTATCCTAAGCCATACCTCCAGCCCTGCCTATGCCCACTTTGACTCCATCTATTTCCAACCATGTCGCTTTCTGCCTCATGACTGTACAATGTGCCTTTAGTGATCTTAACATGATATCATGTCCCCCTTGTAGCCCCTCTAATGCCCCTACTCTAGAATGTCACCCTCTTTCTGGCTCTCACAGTATAATGACCCCCTCAAAGTGGTCCCATAGTATAATACCTCCCTATTTGTGGCTCCACAGTATAATTCCCCCTGAATGGGGCTCCCACAGTATAATGTCCGCCTTAATGTGGACCATACAGTATAATATCCTCTTCTAAATAGAAATGTGTAGAAATAGAGTAGATCCGTAGTCCTCTAGATCCGGATCTATTCTATTTCTACACATTTCTATTTGGAAAACGTCTCCTTGGTCCGGAGTGATTCAAGATTGTGCACCCTTTAGGACTCGAGAGTATATGGTGAGTCACAGTTATATTTCCTTTCCATATAAGGTATTGAATATCCTCTTCTGTTGCTCCACTGAAAAATTAAGAAACCAAAAAAAAAAAAAAATACAACTAATACTCCCCAATACCACTAATATCACATTTCCCCAGAGTCCAATTCAGTCTCTACTGTGGACATATTAGGAGTAGCAGGTATGATGTAGAGATATCACTACGTTGGGATGGTTGTCGGGTATGGGTTAACATCTATTTAGTACTTTATGCAATGTTTTTTCTTTCTGGCCCAAAAAAGTATGTGTGAAATCCTGAATCATGAAAGTGCGTATATCTGAACCTCTTGACAACTCACGAAACACCAGATTCCATAAATTTGCCCCATCATGTAATATATAATTTCTGCACTTACAGGTGAAGGGAGGAAATGCAACATTTGATCTTCTGTCGACAGAAAAAGATACGGCTGATATCTTTAAGAAGTGGATGGAAAGCCTGAAGACTAATCCTGGACTGGTCTCCTATTCCTTAAATTCCATCCATAATCTGGTGAAAAGTAGAGGCGCTAAGAAAGAGAGTCTCAGGCTGGCCATAAGTGATTACATCAATGATATGGCTTTAATACAGAAGTGTTCTTGTTCTGGCCGCCAGCCCACTAAACGAGGGAATGACTGCTCCTGTACATGTCAAGCTTCTAAGTACACAAGTTCTGACTGCTGCCCAAAACATCCCGGAGTGGCCAAGCTTCACGTGACCATCAAAAGTGGCTCAGGCTTGAATGGTGACTATTTTTCGGAGACAGATGCCTATGTAGTATTTAAATTTGATTCGGAAGCTCAGAGAACAACAACCATTTTGAACAGGAATAACCCCAAATGGAACATGAAGTTTGATATGGGAATTGTACAGCTCAGTGACCGTAAAAAATTCACAGTAGAGGTTTGGGATGAGGACATCCTATCTGATGAATTACTGGGGAAATGTGAAAAAGTTCTGAATGCAGATGCTAAGGATGACACTTGTTACCTTAGAAAGGGCAGTGTTACGTACTCCATAAATGTTACTTGTGCCGAGCATCTGCAAGGCATGTTTTGCCAGGATTATGTTGCAGTGCCGCCAAAGGTTTAGTCAGGGGTTCGATATTACCCTTATTATAAGTGTTTTTGCCCTGGCGACGCTGAATATTGTATAGATCTCTTCCTGCTACTGCCACTGTCAATTTTCATGCTTATTGAGCTTTAGACTTCTACGGCCTGCTCGAGTTGATCATTATTTTGCAGCAACGGCCATATCTATTAATGAATTGTACTTAGATATTCACCAAACATTATCAATTCAAAAATGTACAAAAATGGTAGATATACTATATACAGATGCAATATAGCAAGATATATCTATTTCCCCTAAAGCAGACACAATGGGCTAGGCTAAAATGACAGAAGTTTTTCTAACAGTTGCAACCACTTTTTCTACTTGGAAGGATAACAGAAATCTATACCTTCGTAAGCAAACCATGGAGCAGATCACAGGAACGGGGTCACCTTTGGTGGTTCCTAAATAAAGTAATTGTCCCGTAGATCTTGCTGACCGGTTCCCTCAGAATTATTACCTCTTCTCGGCCAAGGTTCCCAGTCCAACACTGGTCATATTCATGACTCTAAGCGTTATATGGAACCAAGGACTGACTGTGCGGAATATGGGAATCCAGACCGCAATAGTCTATATCCTGCTGGTCCTTTCCCACTAGTAAATCGAGACCAGGGCCAAGATAAAGAAGGGATCACAATTATGTCTTTGCTTCACCATCTGGAGTCTTCATCGAAATACCGTAATGTTAAATATCTAGAACTATGGTTATAATTTCTGATCTTCCTCCCTTGTGTCTGGGGTGTTTTTGCTTTTTAGTTGATATTCTCTTCATATTTTTGGCTTATTCTGCTTTCTCGATATTAACCCAATAAAGAATATTTCATCATCACTCGTGTCATGTTTGTAGATTCTGCCCAATATGGTGGTCTCCATTGTTTTCAGCCTTCTTTCGTGGTAGGGTACAATTATTTCAGCTCACTGTCACTTCAGGGGATGGGACCGGTACAATCTCAGCCCATACTCTTTAATGGCAGAATGTTGAGCACCGTGACCTGTTATCAAAGTAGATAATGTCATCACTGCCGTATATATACAGTATATATATATATATATATATATATGTTTTGTAAATAGGAATTGGGTAAGGCTGGGTTCACACCAGCACTCGGTTTCGGTTTGGGGATTCCGTCCCCCATTTTGTTTGAATAATTTTTTTAGGCAGAAACCCAGTTGACCCCATTGTAATCTATGGGATCCGCGGTTTTCCACAGTAACCTCTTTTTAAGCTCGTTTCCATTTTTTGGGTCCTCAAGTGGGAACCTAGCGTAAGACCTAGCATAAGACTCCCAATGGAATATGCGGATTCCATGTAAAAGAGCATCATAGTTATCATTACAGTGTATCACTCAAGTATTTCTCATATTCTTCTGGCGTGGGCAGAGGCGGTATCCCCAACTATTATCCCAAGTATTGATACCAGCTATTTATTTAGTGTATCCAGTGCTGTAGAATGTAATATCATATGAGAACCTAGCAAAGGACAGACCACTATCTCCAAGTAGAGGGGTTTTTGTATGGTCTACTGATGGAAAAAATCCCTTAGTATGCAACGCAGTAATTGTAAAGATGTCGACCCTTCATGAAAATCATAAACCACAAACCATGACAGCAATGGATTATGTAAGTACGGTATTTATTGAATAATGGCACAAAAAAGAACAATTTACAGTCAGAAAAGAGGCAAAAACATTCCATAAAGCAAAATGTACATGGTATAATACAAGGAGAATATAATACAATACAAAATATTAACTGCCATAATATAAAAGGGGCAAAAAGGTACAGGACCATCAACAAACAGAGAGGAGAAAGGGAAGGGATTATCTGCACTAAAGTGAATTGGCCATGCACGAGGGGAAAGGGAAACACGTTCACTCACCTCCGTTGGAAGCCACATGGATTCTGTCCGCCATATATACTGAAGCAATTTACATTGTGCATGCCGAAGGATAGTAGGTTTAAGGCTGAGCAGGAATGCTGGTACAGTCATTGGGATTGTTTTTCACGAGAGTCTTTGCACCAACCTATGGATGGACGTCCAGGAGCGACGGGCCAGAGGGCAGGTCCACCAAATATGAATTATATCACCCAGGACATTACAGCCCCAAAAACAAAGAGGTGAGATCGCAGGGCACAAGCCATGCAGTCTGGAGAGAACCAGATATATTCTATGTAATATTTTTAAGGATGACTCCATAAAGGTGTTCAGCTAACTGCCCTTGTTGATGAATGTGCAACAATCAGTCCATTAAGTTGGAGTTAAGGAGGTCTCTAGGCCCTATTCCCAGGACCTAGAGATCTGTTCGCTGTTCATAAAGTTCAATTTAAGATCAGAGAGGGGGGCATTCAGTACACCATACATAAAAGAAAGGGAGCTCCTATCAGCCACCCTAAATAAACACAACCTCTTAAATCTAGTGGGGTAATCTCTGTGTTGAATGGGGCTAGTGACTGTAAAAAAGTGAAAGACCTGAATAGTCCTGAAGATTTCCGAGGGTGGCAGGCAATGTGCGCAAATGAAGTAGTCTTTGGTAGAGACCTGGCTATCACAGAGGAAGTCATTGAGACACTTGAACTTAGTGTGTCTCCCCCAAATGAACACTTCAGGGAATAGGCCAGGAGGGAATAGGGGGTTATGAAATAGAGGATGCAATGGCGATATGGGGCTTTGTACCCAGAAGCTAAAGCTGAATGTCCACTCTGACTCTCCTTATAGATGGCACAGTGTTATGAGAGCTTGGTAACAATGAAGTATTTATGAAGATTGGGCACCGATAGGCCTCCCAGTCTCTTATGGTAGCACACAGTCCATTTCCAAATCCACAGACACTTATAGATCCATATAAAGTTAAAGATTTCCCTCTGAAACTAGTTAAAACGGAAGAGGTTACCAGGGTGTGACACTTTAGACCGTTCCTTTTTCAAGCCAGTAGCCTCTGCTCTGAGAGTACCCCTACTCATGGCCTTATGGGCAGCCCAATTAATAGATGGGTATAACGCATCGGGCGTGGGGTAAAGTGCTAGGGAAAATGCTAAGAACCATAGACTTCTAGGGGATATGTCTAATAAATATAGGGACCACCCCAGATAAATAACACAAAAATAAGAACAGTAATATAGAAAAGTAACTATAGAAAAGATAAAAAGGGGAACTAAGTCCAAAAAAGGCATTAACACAATGTTAAGAGACCAAGGCCTAAAACCTGAGACCACAGAAACAATAGTGTAAATAGTTGGCCATGTCCATGCTGAGAAATCTGTGAATATAAAACATGGGACTACAGAAACAATAGTATAAGCAATGTGTAATATCTATATTGAGAAATCTGTAAACAGAACAAGGCATTTGTTTATATACTTATCAAAGCGCCCTGGGGACTTGATAGGACGTGAAGGTTGAGGAGGGTCCGACGGCTGCTTGCTTTTCGGATGCCAGGCATGCAAAGGTCTCTGGGGGAAAGGGTCAACCGGATCTAAGTCGTCTGCCTGAAGTTCTTCTCGTCGTAGGATGAGGAAACCTTCTTTCATAGTACAAATGATGTAGTCCTTGTTCTTGATAGAGCGGCGATATGGAAGGGGAAACCGCAGCGGTATCGAACTTGGGCCTTCTGCAAGGCAAGGGTGACTGGGAGCATGGTTTTACACCAAACCAGGCTGGAGCCAAATCTACAAATAGTTGGATGGAGGGGCCCATGCTCGCTAGAGGTTAGAGACTGTGTAGTCATCTTGGACCACAAGCAGGTGATAGGGTTGTGTAGAAAGCAGAGTTAAGTCATTGGTGCTGATGGGAGAGCTGTGGCCGATAGCTGAGATGTTAGCCGGACATATTACGCATGTGGCGAGCAGATCAGAAGTTAGGTGTAGGCACCATAGCAGATCTCAGCATGTTCCAAACTTGGTGAGCTACATGAAGGTCAGTGTAATGGGTACAGAGCAGCAGCCACCTGCATGGAGGACTTTTCTATCCGTCGGTTTCAGTAAAAAAAACGATAGACACCTGGTGATCCCAATATAGTCTGTAACTATTGTTTTAGCAGAGGGGCTCAGCATTAGTGTGAACCCAGCCTAATGTATCCGTATAACAAATGTTCTGCCAGAAAATGTTTATCATTAAAAAATTCCCAAAACCCTGGTGTCATGGGCGGATAAATCAAAGTTTAAATTGACTCCTAACACATTAAATACCCAGTGGCTCCAAACTTTAATGGCTTTTTATTGCCTTTGGTTGTATTATGTGATACAGTAACGCACGGCAGCGTATTATCAGTGACATGTTACATTTTGCTACATCTCTGTATCTCGCAGGCTATAATGTGATGTATACTTGCAGAGTCCAGGAAACATCACTACTTCACACATACTTTAGTGGTTACACTGCAAAAAACAGTTCTCGAGTCACGACTAAGCCCTTCCTGAGTACAAGACATCGGCTCTGCTTTATATTATACATTAATTTGTTATTATTATTCTAATATTTAACCCCGGTAGGTAACGGGCCCTATTTATTGACCGATTCCCACTCCTGTCCATGGCCACTTTCACTGCTTCTTCAGCCCTCCAGGGCTCCATGCATTTCATATCACGTTGCTGACACTGAACAGGGTTGTAAAATGATCGGAGGCCCATGAAAGGTGACAAACATAAAAAACAATGTTATTTACCTCTCCCCCCTCTTCCCTGTGAGCCAGGAGGAGGGGGGCAGCAAATAAAGAAGAATCCGGGGCAGATTTTCACCCCAAATTCCTGTTTACTTTCCAATATTTGAACAGGTTCTATCTACTTGTATACAATGGACTGTATTACAGTCCATTCCAGGTGTTTTTTGCTGCAATGTGCATGAGTTTCTCCAAAGTTTAGGCTCTGTTGCCCAAAGGCCCATACAAACCTGGTGCGGACCCTGCCTACACATACCAGTGGTGGACACCAGGAACAGGATGGTAGCAAGACACAGGCTCATGGCTGAATCTCACACATACTAGTGGTGGACACAAGAAACAGATTGCAGCAAACCACAGATCCCTCATTGCTGAATTCCATAGACAAGGAACAAGATGGTAGCAGGCAGCAAACCACAGGCTCAAGGCTGAACCTGACACATGACAGAAATGGATACGAGGAACAGGATGGCAGCAAACCACAGGCTCACAGCTTATAGATAGAAAACTTGCAGAGGCGTAACTAAAGTTTTGTGGGCCCCCGATGCACTCTTTTGTCTGGTGCTAAGGAGTTTAATCCACCTTAGTTTGGTTAGGGTAATCTGTGGGTCTTCTTGGCTTATAGGACAGATGGAAGCTGGAACATCAATACTGATGCCAGTGCTTATGGCCCCCCTAAGGCTCATGGGCCCGATGTCACTGCACCCTCTGCACCCCCTCAAGTTATGCTTCTGGAAACTTGCCCTTCTTGGAGACAGTATTCAGACAATCAGGTTCAGTGAAGTTTAGACCATCAAAAACAATAATCAATACCACGTATGTCTATTCTGAGTGACCTCTATGTGGATTTTGATGCATTTGTGTATTTTTATAGGCTAAACATTTTTTACCATGCTTTACCTGTAAACTCAAAAACCACATCAAACCTGCAGACTTTTTTTCTGATGTGGTTTTCACCACAACTAATCTGACTGTCTGAATATATTGCAATAGGTCACCATGTCAGGGTTGTCAGCAAAGGACAGGCTTAGGCCTTATTCACACCTCAGTGTTTTGCATCACAAATTTTAAATCCCAACCAGGAGCAGGTTGAAAACAGGTTTCTATTATATCTCAAATCCTCCTGGTTTCGTTGTACAAATACTGACACAAAACACTGATGTGTGAATAAGTCTTTACATTATACCGCCAATTATAAAATCCCTTTGCATACATGAATAGTCCAGCTGAATATAAGAAACTTTGTAATATATCGTATTAAAGAAATCTGTTTCCTTCTCCACTTGTTAAGTTGCACTGTACTGTATAGAATCTGTCTCTGTACTCAGCTCACAGAAGTCTATGGAGAGGGGGGAGGCTGCTAATTGATGTATTGCCTCATTCTGTGCAGTGGTAGTCTCGTATCGTGAAGATATAGCGGTGTCAGAAGAGCTCTCTATCACTCACAGTGTAGCAGGGTGTATCAAATGCAGTTATTTGTGTCTTTTCAGTATTCTTCTTCTCATCCCCTCCATAGGCTTCTATGTAAAAAGTAACTCAGAAGCAGAGAACAAAAAATATTTATTTAATAAGATATAGTATACAGTTTCTTATATTCACTTGTACTATTTGCACATATATACTCAAATATATTAATAGACAAATATATGCAAATACACATTTACCCACAGATACATATACACACATACTGTACATATATCTACCCAAATACCTAGATACATAAAAATACTGTATATACAATTATACACATACAGATACACAGGTATACATATACCTATGGATACATAAATACACACAAATATATACAATTACACATATACATACATACTGAAATACACACAAGTATATACAGATACACATACAGATACATAAATATACTCAGATACTGTATACATACACATATATAATACACATATATATGTGACATTACACATCAGTACGTTGGTGTCACTTCTCGCTATTTTGGGTCCTGGTGTTTGTCACCTCTCGGTCAGTGTTTTAGTCATTTCCCTGCACCCTGTGAATTTCATGTCAGCGTTTCATGTCACATCTTTGACACCATTACTCTGTGTATGACTAGGTGTTGGAGAACAGTTATTTATTTATAACTTATTTATATAGCACCAGCATATTCTGCAGCGATGTCCTGAGATGTTCCTCAGTGTGTGACAGGAATGACTGTAGATGCATACAGGCAGGGGCATAACTACCGGGGTAGTAGCGGTAGTAGCTGCCACAGAGCCCAGGACATTGGGAGCCCGGTGACAGCCGCTACCAATGCGTTATTTTTTTTGTTTGTTTTTTAATAGGCCGTTACCGGCTGGAGTTACTCCAGATGGTAACAGGCCCTATTTACTTACCAATCCTGGCAGGGGCCAGGTAAGCGATGCCACGGGCCCCCACAAATACTATTATTATACTCAGGGGTCTTTTCAGACCCCCGAGTATAATGATCGAAGGGCCAGGAGAGGTAAGGGAACATAAAAAAAACACTTTTACTTACCTCACCAGGCTTCAGGCCTACTTGTGTGATGTCCCTGACATCACATGACTCGGGCCTGCGTCCCGGTCATGTGACGTTGCAGATGTCACTAAAGATGACCGACACCACCGAGGATTGCAGCAGAGCCAGGGATAGGCAAGTGTTTGTATGTATGGTCTCCGATTATTGTACTCTAGGGTCTGCTAAGACTCCAGAGTATAATAATTGTTCATGGGTGTCCACAATGGGGCATAATACTGTGTGCAGGGGCCACTATGGGGGATAATACTGTGTGCAGGGCCCACTATGGGGCATAATACTGTCTGCAGGGGCCACTATGGGGCATAATACTGTGTGCAGGGGCCACTATGGGGCATAATACTGTGTGCAGGGGCCACTATGGGGCATAGTACTGTGTGCAGGGGCCACTATGGGGCATAGTACTGTGTGCAGGGGCCACTATGGGGGATAATACTGTGTGCAGGGCCCACTATGGGGCATAATACTGTGTGCAGGGCCCACTATGGGGCATAATACTGTGTGCAGGGGCCACTATGGGGGATAATACTGTGTGCAGGGCCCACTATGGGGCATAATACTGTGTGCAGGGCCCACTATGGGGCATAATACTGTGTGCAGGGCCCACTATGGGGCATAATACTGTGTGCAGGGGCCACTATGGGGCATAATACTGTGTGCAGGGGCCACTAAGGAGCATAATACTGTGTGAAGATGGACATTATGGGACATAATACTATATGAAGGGGCCACTATGTGGCATAATAATATATGCAGGGGTCACTATGGGGCATAATAGGGCATGTAGGAATGTGGCAGAAGGGGGGATGGTCGGTCGAGGTCTTCGGTGTCGGTCGGGGGGTTGGGGCATGTCAAAAGTTCACCTCAGGGCCCTGCCATTCCTAGCCACTGTGTACAGGCGTCACTCATGGAGATTTGGTGCTGGTTTAAGTGACCAGCAGGATGGACACTTTCTGTATTCAGGTCTCACTGCTGGTCACACTAATACCCTGTTTCCCCGAAAATAAGACATCCCCCAAAAGTAAGGCATGGGGGGAGGTTTTGTTAAATTGCCTAATATAAGGCACCCCCCGAAAATAAGACATCCCCAAAAACACTGCAGCCGGCAGAACACTGTGCACGATGTTCCGTGTGCACAGGTATGCCGGCTGCTACCTCTGCTGTGATACCACTGTTCCTGCTGCTGTAAGATGAGCTGGGAAAGCATCGTATGCTGCGGGGAGTCCACTCTCCCAGCTCATTCCACAGCAGCCGGAACAGTAGTATCACAGCAGAACAGGCAGGCAGCTTTCCTGTGCACACGGAGCACAGCGTTCAGCCAGCTGCAATGCCCACTAAGTGAGGCTCTCCGGCACAACCGCCGGAAGCCTCACTAATCTCTGCTAAGCCCTGCCAACCACTTCCACCACCGTGACCAACAGCAGCACCAGCGCTGCTATGAAGATGGGGAAGGTAACTAGCATACCTCCCCCCCACCACCACCTCTTGCACTACCTACAACCGGCAGTCATGCCGGCACTCTGTTAAGGAAGCGCCGGCATGACTGCCGATTGTCCCCCGCTCCAGCCGCTCCATAAGACATCCCCCGAAAATAAGACAGGTCATATATTTTGGAAGAGAATTTAATATAAGACACTGTCTTATTTTTGGGGAAACAGGGTATTCTGCCTTCCTGCTGCTGCCTCTAAATACAGAAAAAGCCAGAAACAGCCCTCGCAGGAACAAACTATAGGATCAGGCATGGAGTTTGGTGGCTGAATCTTGCCCAATGCCAACTCCTTACAGATGATCTGTAGGATATTTGACCACTCTCTTGTTTTCACAACTTTTATCATGAGGAAATAAACATATACAGATATTATACATGCACATATACTGAGCTACAAATACTGATACACAAATATAAATTGTATACACAGATGCATATATGCACATAGATACACACACACATGAATGCAAATACATATTCACTTTCATACACGTGGATAGATTACATACACAAGTACACTTACCTATACTTTACATACACTTACATTTACATACACTGACATAAACGTATACACATTTACACACATACACTTACATACTATGCGGAAGTTAGCTCAGTAGAAGCAGCGGTGCGGACATTAACAGTCAAGACAGGGACTGTGCAGCAAACTGGTTTATTTAGAAAAAAAACCCAGATAAATAAATAAACCTTGACTTCAGACACAAAATAAACAAAGCAAAATGCAGCCTTAACTTCAGGCAAAAGCAAAATAAAAACCTGCTCGTCTGAGCCACTAGCTAAACAGAACCAATAACCTAACTATACGTGTGGCTTACTAGCAGCCACACAAACAAAACAGGAGCAATATTGTGTCACCAGATTCAGGGTTACAGGACAGAACCACACACCTCCTTTCACGTCATGGAACTGCACTGGAATGCAGGAGCTGCAGCCTTTTCTGGCCCAGTATTGTGCTAAGGATCTAAACCTGGGCTGAGGTCTACTCCAGATCTGCCCTGGACCACACATATGTCTGAAACCTGGGGCTGATATATCTGGACTCCAGCACTCTGCCTGTTACCATCTCACAATATGCATACATACAGTACACTTACATGCACACATACACTTACATACACGCATACACTTACATATACATATTCACTTACATGCACACATACACTTACATATACATATTCACTTACATACACACACAGGGCCGGCGTCAGTGCACGGCATAGTCGGGCAAGTGCCGGGGCCCACAGAGCCTCTGGGGGCCCCCCGGCACTTGCCCGCCCCAGCACTTGCTTGTCCCGATATCAGCTCATCGGCGTCCGACGGACGCTGATGAGCTGAATTAAATACATAAGCGATTAAAGCAGTAGCTGTGTGTGAGATCAGCTCCTACTTTAAAGCTGTGGCCCGGCGTGCGTGTGTAGGCGCGATGACGTCATCACATCGCGCCTACAGACGCAAGTAGGGCCGCAGCTTTAAAGCAGGAGCTGAGCTCACACACAGCTCCTGCTTTAATCGCCTATGTGAATGGAGTGAGAGCGGAGAGAGGAGCGTCGGGGGAGCGATGGAAGGTGAGTGTAAGTGTGAGTGTGGTTTTTTTGTATTAATTATTGAGGTGGAACATAATGAAGGGGGCTCATGAAACTGGGGGAGGGGGGGAATGGCATGACACTGGGGAAGATGAAGGGGGTGGGGAGAGAACGGCATGAAACTGGGGACAGAGATGGAGGGGGCCCAATGAAACTGGGGGGGCAAATGAAGGGGAGGGGGGAATGGCATGACACTGGGGAAGATGAAGGGGGTGGGGAGAGAACAGCATGAAACTGGGGACAGAGATGGAGGGTGCCCAATGAAACTGGGGGGCAAATGAAGGGGAGGGGGGAACGGCATGACACTGGGGAAGATGAAGGGGGTGGGGAGAGAATGGCATGAAACTGGGGACAGAGATGGAGGGGGGGGGAACGGCATGACACTGGGGCAGATGGGGGGGTGGAACAGCATGACACTGGGGCAGAGACGGGGGACATGAAACTGTGGGCAGATGAAGGGGGAGAACGTGATGAAACTGGGGACAGAGATGGAGGGGGGGACATGAAACTGGGGGCAGATGAAGGAGTTATATGAAACTGGGGGATAGATGGAGGGGGGCATATAATTTAGCAGCATAATGTAGGAGGATTATACTGTGTGGGAGCACATGATAAATTAATGAGAATGGGCAGAGTCAACATAAGTGGGTGGAGCCAAATTTGCCGCGGCACGCAGAGAGCGCCGCACATTTTGCCCCTCTTTCTATTCTTTAAAAATTGGGAGGTATGGCGTTGGTGATGCCACACTCCTGTGTGACGTCACTCGCTTCATCTGCAACACACAGTGTCTCGATTCCCCCACCTCCTTTACAAGGGGGCCCACTGAGGCTCTGTCGCCCAAGGGCCCATAAAAACCTGGAGCCGGCCCTGTACACACATACACTTACATATGCACACATGTAATTTTTTTGCTCTTGTTCATCTAACCCGCCGGCTTAGTGGCCTCACATGTGTGCTCATTTCTCACTATTTAGGACTTGGGTTTATCAGTCTGAGTTGTCACCTCTTGGTCGGCTTTTAGTACATTCTTAGTTATTTCCCATCAGTCTGTGAAATACTTGTCTTTACAGTGCCTGACATACAAACTAGATGTAAACTATTTTTGGGCTGATTATTTTATATGGATCTCAGTATTACTGCACATTAATAAAATAACAAGCTAGCTCATAAAAGAAGTTTTGGAGGTCTGCCCTGTTCCTTCCTATGTGATATTGCGTTTATGGACAGCCTGGCCAGTCCCCTTTGCAAATTGTACTCACCGTTACTATAGAGGAGTGTACTTTCTACCTTCTGTATAAACCATGATTACATACCTAAGGATAAATCATCAATATATAAATCCGAGAAAACCCGTTTAAACATTTGGTTATGTCTGGCACTCCCTTTGAAACGAATGGAGTGGTATGCCCCCTACCTCACAACTGCGCCATTCAGAATAGGGGAAAAAAATCTCCCTTCTCATGATCAGTGGAGTCTGAGTGACCGCTATGGATAGGGGATAACTTACTTTTATGGAAAACCCCTTTAAATAATATAATGAATAATGACCACAAGGGGACGCTCATGGAATACAAATATATCCAGTGATCTCTGAGCTGACTGTATGACACCTATATGGGTCAGCAGATGGGGGTCTATCTGTAGTGACACCCCATTCACTCACTAATGTTTTGCATGGCAGTAACCCTTACTGTGCTGAGTTCCTGGCAGATTGCTCCAACAGGAGCTCTGGACCCGATGCAGCCACATGTGAGAAAACCTCAATAGTGAAGCATTGTACTTTAAGAGCAAGTTACTTTATGATATTCACAAGACATGGAGGTAAAACATATCAGTAAGATATCTCCTGCATCAGCAGAGCACACCACATATAGGTGAAGACGGAAGAAGGCGAGGTGTTTCTGTAGGCAAGAAGTGACCCAAAACCAAGTGTGAATGTGAAAACCTCCAACATCACTGTGGAGAAAGAAGGTCAATGATATAAATATGGGGGCGGGTACGGGGACAGCTAATGGGTCACGATTCTGCTAATAAGTGGAGAAAATGTTATAGACCTTGTTGTGAAAGATCCTACTGGAAGCAGAACTTGTCGGAAAAGTCTCTGTTCAGGAAAGCCTTGGTAACAACGATCACAATTTAGTTACTTTCCACCGAAACCATAACACAAAAGTCTTAGACAGGAGGACAAAAACATTCAACTTTAAGGGGATTTTCTCACCAAACAAGTTATCCCTTAACCATAGTGTGGCCCCCGTTAAAAATGGAGCGGTAGTCGTGCAGCACATGCATCGCTTCATTCATTTTAGGGGAAGCTATCTCCATTGCTGCCATTGATCTAGGGCCTTTTTACACAGCTAAAGTTGGGCTGGGAAAAAGCTCCATCAACTAGGTTACTTGATCTGAACACAGATCGCTCACCTGAAATCCATTGATGTCACTTGAGCCGTATACAGTCAGTGTCAAATGGCCCTAACGCTGGCTATACACATTGGGTTTTGCACAGTCACATGACATATAAACAAATCCGCCATCAACATTACAAGGGTTTTCTGTTGTCAAGTGTATTCCATACCACTGACCTGTCCACAGCATAGACCACCAGTATCTGATCAGTAGGGTCTGACACCTGAACCCCACACTGATCAGCTTATCCTGCTGCCTCTGGGTGCTGGGGTTGTAGAGAGCTGCTTGTAATTATTGACTTTCACAAATATATGATTTCCATTAACGGACATCAAAACCTCAAAAAACTAAATTTCAAAGTATATTGTAAAAGCATTAAAAAAAGCTTCAAAAATATGCAAACTGATAGAAGATGCCATTGCTTCAATTTATGGAAAAATTCAGTTAGCTTTGATTTAAAGATACTGTTCAGATGTACAAACAGTTTTTTGCCAGATTTCCAAAAATTTTAGGTAATCACATAAAATGACATATAACACATTTCTTTCCAAAATACTGAGAATATTGTTCAGGTTTCCAATGATGTGGGATTGTTTCTTAAAGTAATCTGAGATAAATTTTTAAAAAAATCCAAAGCAAAAAGAAGTAAATATCTTGGGTTATCTCCAGTTACTCTACTATAGAGCGAGGCATACGCACGGAATATAGACACTAGTCAATGTGTAATTTATACACATTGCAAACAAAAACCTGCTCAGCTTTTTTTTAGAACATTTTTTTTTTATTTTAAATCTCTAAATTAAAATTTTCTAATCTAGAATAAAGGAAACCACAAAATAAAAACTTACCACCGAAAATGTCCAAGTACATCGACCCATTAGCAATGCCTAACACTCCCTGGTTCATTTCCTGGTTCAGCAAGGGCTAAAAGAAAACACCCTTGAAAGTGAGACAAAGCTTTGTAAGTAGAATATATATATATATATATATATATATATATATATATATGTATCGTTCCTAAATTTCACAAATCAGCAAATCTGTGAAAATTCAGAACTAGTGATATTTCATTCAAGTAGGGCAAAGAAAGATAAAATATGTTATTGTATTTGCAGAATTACCCATATATACTCGAGTATAAGCCGACCCGAATATAAGCCGAGGCCCCTAATTTTACCACAAAAAAACTAGGAAAACTTATTGACTTGAGTATAATCCGAGGGGGGGAAATGCTACTGGAAAATTTTAAAAAATTAAAATGGTCAGAGTTTTTGGGTGCAGTAGATGCTGGGTGCTGGGAAAGGGTAAGGGGTGTTTTGGTTGTCTGTCTGCCCCTTCCCTGAGCTTGAGGACTGGGTTTTTTTTTCCCCACTTGGAATTCAGCCTGGCTGAATATAGGATATTTAGGATTGAGTGTTTCAGAACTTTTATTTACTTTATTTTTTATTATATATATATTTTTAAAGCTTCTTTTTTTTCACTATTTTATGGGAGATTCTATACATTACTATTGCGGGTGGTCATAGACACCCCCTCCCAAAAAAGAAAAAAAATTTTTTTTTTTTTGCTTTACTCGAGTATAAGCCGAGGGGGGCTTTTTCAGCAACAAAACTGTGCTGAAAAATTCGGCTTATACTCGAGTATATACGGTATATTTTTTTAAAGCAGATGAAAATTAGGGAACCGCTATGGGCACGACATTTGTACCTACCAATTTATTGTGTTATGGTACGGAAAAGACACATAAGGAGCATTTTGCATACAATTACGTAGCACAAAAAGTACCGATTTTCTCTTTGATTTCTCATACAGAAAACAATTTATTTTTTGCTTTTTATCTCCTTCCTTTTTCTTACCCTACATTCCCACAGTTTTAACTGTTTATTTTCCCCACTGATTCGACCCCTCACTCTCTGGATGGTATTTCAGTTCCAGCTTCATTATAGCATACAGGCACTTGGTTAGGACTCGGATCGACCCATAGTGAGTTTATTAGTTGATATATTGACAAGTTATCAATGCCATGGTTGTGAAGGCTACCTTGATCTAAGCTTGGTTTTTACACTATAACCATTTCAGTGAAATCCTTTATATGTTACTTGTTTCACCTAAAATAGTGAATATCTGACAATTCATCAGAATCTTAACACTTAAACCAAGAACATCAAAAACTTAAGTCACGCAGAACTAGGGAGGAGATGACTAAGGAATGGTTAAATGGTGTTGTTTTCAGTAAATGTAAACTTCCTGACCACAATAAAGGGTGTTAAAAATTAAGGGTGTTAAGAATTTAAAAAAGACCATTTATGGAAAGAATTTTATTCATGGTCCCCCTATTTATATAGAAAGAGGGGGAATTAATCTCAGCTATCATTGTGTCTACTTAGTAGAAGTCAGCTTTAGATCAGAACCATCACGGTAAGTTGACCCCAATTCTCCTGAACTTCTCGTTGTGAATTATTGACCTCTTTGTTGGTAACCTATAGGAAAGCCTTGTAATGTTCTATCTTGTCTAGTGGGTTATAATACAAATACTGTCTACTGGTGACATCTCATCTCTTATATTCAGTCCTGTTTGTCATGTATTCTACAGCGACTCATTTCTGGAAATCAAGGCTTTGTACACACAAGGGCACAAAGTCCCTACAGCTGCACACAGAGTATTCATAGTTAGTCAGTCCATATGCCACTATATGGTGTCTTTGGCACTATTATTAGGTGACAATACTTCAATATTGTAGCACAAGATATGCTTCCAACAACCTTGTACGTTCAGACCAGGAACTGTTTCCATTACTAACCCTCTTGGGGAGTGATACTTCTTATAGATTCTATTCTTTCTTCTACAGATCATTTATTATTATTGTTTATTTATATAGCACCATTAATTCCATGGTCTGTACATTATTATATTAATGCCATGGTACTGTACATTATATTAATTCCATGGTGCTGGACATTATTATATTAATTCCATGGTCTGTACATTATTATATTAATGCCATGGAGCTGTATGTTATTAAATTAATTCCATAGTACTGTACATTATTATATTAATTCCATGGTGCTGTACATTATTATATTAATGCCATGGTACTGTACATTATATTATTTCCATGGTGCTGTACATTATTATATTAATTCCATGGTTCTGTACATTATTATATTACTGCCATGGTACTGTACATTATATTAATTCCATGGTACTGTACATTATATTAATTCCATGGTGCTGTACATTATTATATTAATTCCATGGTTCTGTACATTATTATATTACTGCCATGGTACTGTACATTATATTAATTCCATGGTGCTGTACATTATTATATTAATTCCATGGTGCTGTACATTACTATATTAATTCCATGGTGCTGTACATTACTATATTAATTCCATGGTGCTGTACATTATTATATTAATTCCATGGTGCTGTACATTATTATATTAATTCCATGGTGCTGTACATTATTATATTAATTCCATGGTTCTGCACATTATTATATTAATGCCATGGTACTGTACATTATAATAATTCCATGGTGCTTTACATTTGAGGGTTTACATACTGCACACTAAATACACAGGTAGATATAATACTAACCAACTGGCACAATGGGATAGAGCTGCAAGGGTTTACAATCTATGAGGGAAGGGGGTAGAGACAGAAGGTGAGGGGAGAGACTGTTCGGATGGTGATGTGGTGACAGTAGTGTTATTGGGGGTTGGAGGCCTTCCTGAATAGGTGAGTCTTCAGAGCCTTCTTGAATCCTGTGATTGTGGGGATCAGTCTTATGTGTCTTGGTAAGGAGTTCCAGCGTATGGGGGATGCACGGGAGAAATCTTGGAGACGGTTGTGTGAAAAGTGGATAAGAGCAAAGCGGAGTAGATGGTCTTTGGAGGATCTGAGATTACGTGTGGGCAGGTAGCGGGGTATTAAAACAGAGATATATGGAGGGGACAGGTTGTGGATGGCTTTTTGGAGGGTGAGTAGATGTGAACAGAGTGCACTTCAAAGGAGGGGAGGATGACAGCAGGTAGCAGATGGATTGGGGTGAAGGAGAAATTGTCAGACAGGAGTATGCGTACACAACCACCTTGTCTATTGTTGAGGGCAGGAAGTGTGCGAGAATTGCAGACCTGCATAGGAGAGGGAAGCAGGAGAGGCAATTTCTGAAGGTGTCAGCCATGTTTCTGTGATACTGAGAGATAAAAATTCACGAAAGATGAAGAGGTTGTGGATGTAGTCAAGTTTATTGTGTATGAAACAAGCATTCCATAGCGCACTGGAGAGGACAGGGGGGGGGGGGGAATGGCAGGAGCAGGTAAGATAGGTTTAAGATTTAGGGGGTTCCATGCGCTGACGCCAGTTGTGTGGAAAGAGACAATGTTACGATGTTATATTTATATTACAGAAAGGCTAATGTTGATCCTGAAAAAAAGTAACAAAACTCTTTGGAGCAACTCAACAAATCTAAACCTTAACTACATTATATATTGTGTTATACTTCGTACTTAAATTGACATCCAACCATTTTGTAAAACTTGTCGATAGACTCTTCAGTAACGCTGTCCCTTGAGAAGAGTCCAAGACCAAACACCTTAAGATCAAATGTGAAAACCCTAAATGTTTCATATACATTATCTTTAGAGATGAGCGAGTACTGTTCAGATCAGCCGATCCGAACAGCACGCTTGCATAGAAATTAATGGATGTAGCCGGCACGCGGGGGGTTAAGCGGCTGGCCACCGTCAAAGCGGAAGTACCAGGTGCATCCATTCATTTCTATGGAGCGTGCTGTTCGGATTGGCTGATCCGAACAGTACTCACTCATCTCTAATTATCTTTGTTATGTATTTGTATATGTTCTTGTTATATCTTTGATAACACTGTTGCCTCATTTTCTTTCTAGGACATTTTCAGCAATGGGCCACAAATTTTGTCCTTTGTTCTTGCTTCTCCTTCTTCACTATCAGGGACCTTCTATGAGCTCACCCATTCTTAAATATGGTTGTAGACCCGGCACATTGCAAGAATGCAAGGATGCTAAATTTGTTCCAGGCCATACTTTGCTAGGAGAAGGCTTCGATATTGTCACTATGAGGACCACCGGAGCTTTTCTGTTGGATCTACAGGAAGTTGAAGACAGATGTACAGTGTGTGACAACCCTCACAGCAACAACATCCTGCAGAAACTACCCAAGGCACTGGTGGACTGGAGACCAGAGTCTTCATGTGCCAGAAATATACAAAGCTCGGTGTCACAGTCCAAAGTGTCAATCGCCAATGAAGCAGCTTCTCAAGTAACAAATGACTGGAAAGTTGGTCTCAAGGTGAAAGCTTTTATGGTGGATGCTATCGTAGCTGTGGGAGGTTCTCACAGTAAAATGGCCAAGTTCGCTGATAGCAAAAGCACCACTGACAATTACAATTTTGTGAGCCACAAGTTACAATGTTCCTTTTACAGGTATTACCCAGATCCTTGTGGGGTGGGGGGCTCCTAGCTATGAATTACATGAATAACATAAACACATCTCCTACATTATTTTTGTTCCTTTCAGTTTCGGCCTGGGATCGAATGCCTCATTTACACCTCATTTTATACAATATTTAGCAGAACTTCCAGATTCCTATGATAACAAAAGTAAGGCTGAATACAGACGTCTGATAGATAAATTTGGCACGCATTATATCACGCACGTGAAAGTCGGAGGCCAAACCCAAGAGGTCACTGCAGTAAGAACATGTGAAGTCACAATGAAAGGTTTAAAGATGGATGAGGTGAAAGACTGTCTATCCGTGGAAGCCGAGATTGGGATATCCCAAATTAACAATTCAGGAAGTATTAATCCCAAAGTTGAACACTGCAAAGAAAAATCAACAAAAGCTCGATTTGGCGGCGATTTTCATCAAACTTTCAATGAGCGTGAATGGGAGGTGAGTTGTTGAGTTTTATGGACATAGTTCTGGCATGCAAAATTCATGGTATAAAACACATGATATAAGAACGGTCACACCAGGTCATAAACCTTTATGTCCGACATCGCCAAACGTCCATTTAAGCTGAACCACTGGGATCCCCACCAATCCCGTGAATGGAGATCTAGTTTCCTCGTCCTGATGGAAGAGTAGAGCGAGCATGTACCATGTCACTCCATTCAGTCTCTATGGAAGCGCAGAAGATAAATGCCAGAGCTCCATTCATAGAAAATGAATGAAGTTGCAGGGCATATGATCGGCAAGCTGTTTTATCAGGACAGGGAACCAAACAGCCATTCTCAGGACCAGTGGGGTTCCCAGGATTAGGACCTCTACTGATCATGAAGTTATCCCTTATCCTAGCAATAGTGGATAACTTTGATAATTGGTACAATCCTATTAATAATACTAGTGTATCCCAGGACGTCTTGTATACCAAAAATAAAATCTACAGTAGCCAGGGATTGACAAGAACTTTGAACTTTGTCATGTCTTCTACCAAACCCCACGTATCAGCCCCATTATTCATTGATGTAAATATATAACATCTACACTTACAGGTGACAGGAGGAAATGCAACATTTGAACTTCTCTCAAAGGAAACAGTCACCGCTGACATCTTTAAGAGATGGATGGAAAGCCTGAAGACTAACCCTGGACTGGTCTCCTATTCCTTAGATTCCATCCATAACCTGGTGAAAATTGAGGGCCCTAAGAAAGAGAATCTCAGGCTGGCCATAAGTGATTACATCAACGAAATGGCTTTAATACAGAAGTGCCCATGCTATAACCGCCATGTCGGCGCCTGCTCCTGCTCATGTCCAGCTTCTAGGTACACAGATTCTAACTGCTGCCCAACACATCAAGGAGCTGCCAAGCTTCACGTGACCATCAAAGATGCCACTGGTCTAAGAGGTGACTTACTTTCAGAGACAGATGCTTATGTGAGATTTCTATTTGACAAGTCTGGTATAACCAGCCCAACAATCCAGAATGATAATAACCCAACATGGAATGCCATATATGACTTGGGAGTTGTAGAGATCAGCGCCACTAAAAAATTTACAATAGAGGTTTGGGATGAGGACAAACAAACTCCTGATGATCTGCTGGGGAAATGTGATGAAGTTTTGACCAAAGGTGACAATTTAAAGACCTGTTACTTGGACCGAGGTAGCATTACATACTCTGTAAATGTTAGATGCGCCGATCACCTCCAAGGGCTGTTTTGCCAAGATTATGTCAAAGTGCCCCCAAGATACTGACATTCTCCTTGCTATAAGTAACATATTAGATAGGATTGGATAAAGACCATCAATTCCAACCCACAGTTCATGAAGTCCAACCTACATGCATTGATTGCTCAGGAATGGCATGGGCTGGAGAAAAAAAACAAACTGCCCCAGAATCAGTGAAGCAGCACCAATTGAAAGATGGAATGAGCTGGAGTTAATGGAGGCGCTGAAAGGTCCTCTTTAAGCATCCTGCGTGGCAATCTTTGTACAGTACTTGCCCCCACATAATATTAAGCACATATTATACTACGCTTATTAGACTAGGGAGATAAGCTGATAAAGCCACAGTAATGACCCAGTTACTCCATAACAAGCGCTTCAACATATGCTTTATAAAACCATAATAAACAGCTTTGATGTTTGCTAATATAAGTGAATCAGTCTGCTATAAGTAAAAGCTCACAACCTGTCTCTTGTTTTGCATGCACATAGACGTATTGATTTTCTCCATGTTTGACAGTATTGTCAATATATAATTCTAGTTTTTCGGATTTCTGATCAATTTTATTAACTATTTGGACACAATGTGGGGAATTTACTAACCGCTCTACGCCAGAAAACTGGTGTACATAAGGATAATTGGCGCACAGACCATTTTATTTTTTTTTGCACCAAAGATGTTCCTTTTTTTGCACACTTATTTATGCAAGTTGATAGAGACCAAAGTGGGCTGGGGCAGGCCCAAAATAATAACTATAACTCATGCCAGAAAACTGACATGAGCTATACAAGAAATTTGGCGTAGATTCCCATTCTGATGCACAAAAATGCACCAAAATTATTAGTAGGCCAGAGCCTCCTAATAACAGAGACACATCTCATGCAACTGGGGAATAGAGCCTGGCAAAGGTGAAGATGTGAACACAGACCTAGTTGACTGGTAGAATACATGAATCACGCCACAAGTAATCGAAATACTATAGTTCTTTCCCCATATATTAAAGGATTTTTCCCATATTGACAAACAGTTGCCTGGATAGGAATTACTGCTTCTAAGTACAGACCACTAGGACGGGGCTTCCAGCAACAGCCAAGGTGATGCCCTACATTGTTTCTGTAACTCTCATCTATGGGTCATTCCATATCAAGTGATCCAAATAGGAATATTTTTTTTACCTGACATCTTTGGATTTTTTTTATTTTTTATGAAGTACAACTTAAGTTAATTACAAATAAAAAGTTTCGAATTTTTTTCTTCATCAGTTAATTTTTTATAGACTTCTAAAGTTTTGAAAAAGTGTGAATTTTGGCCTGGTATGGCTTTACATTTTTTAACATATCTTGGGCTAGAATTAAGATAAATAGATGGGAGAGGCATCATTTTTCTCAGAGCGGTACCGGCTTTCATTTGATATGTCACAAGATGATGTTTCTTTATATTTTGTTTTGGAGAAATCAAATTCAAAATTTTGATGCGCAATTGTGAAAAAAACGTATGTTTTAAAATTGTGAAAAAATGCATTTGTGTTACTTGTGTTCTTGGTTATATTTGTACAGGTTTTCAACTTGGGACCAAATTGGGATCATTTTTTTTTTAAGCCTTGAATCATCTGATTTTATGTTTGTGTGAGCTTCTTCCTTTTTTCTTTTCAAATTACAACTTGCTGAATTCAACATTTACATGCAACAATAAAAAAACATAAAAAACAAATATTGTAAGTGCCAGAACAAATACATCTTATCATCAGAACACAACTTGTCCAGCATTTTCAACCTGAATGCATTGAACAAACCGAAAGAAAAAAGCTGCTCATATCCTCAAGTGCGATTTTCTAAATAGTCTCATCCTAATTATATGTTAACAAGAGTACAAGAACCAATATTCATAACATCTATTTCTACATGTAACAATTGTTTTTTATTATATCACTAAACATGTAATTTATTAAGAAAAATAGTCCAGTAGATAAATCCTCATTCTATAAAATATGAACTAATCAAACAATTAATAGGACATTTTTAAACTACTGGCCTTTTATCATCAACATAATAAAATAATACAGTGATATCTAAAAATCATGGATTATTTGGTAATTATATGTTGCACACCTAATGAGTTGACATTGGTGTGGTGGTGGTGGTGCAAGTCCTCAGTCATTCCTTACATCAGTGACTGCATCAACATATACTGAGCAATGCAATATGAGAACATAACAACATGACTTCTGTATTAATTACTCTACTCTACCTTTAATAATAAGGGACATGCACCAAAGATGAAGATTGGAACCTCCCTTCTTGTGGTTATCTGAGGTGAACTACAATAAGTGTCCTACCAGAAACACACCTCTGAGAGAGATGGTCCCACTCTAGTGTTATATTACAGGACCTGTACACTGCTAGTCTGATACTAGTTAACATTACAATTTTGTGAGGTGGATCATTCTCTGTACATATCTCACATATAGAGGTGGCTCATTCTCTGTACATATCTCACATATAGAGGTGGCTCATTCTCTGTACATATCTCACATATAGAGGTGGCTCATTCTCTGTACATATCTCACATATAGACCCCGCACTTTTAGACCACAGGCTGAACAGATCTGAATTCAAGATTTTCAGAATGACACTGTAATAGTTATATTTTAAAATATTATCTTATCGCGATCCCAACTTGAATTTTGGTACAGATGTGGCTCGGAGCATAGCAGGCCCATGTGCATTTTTTTAAATTTTTTTTAAATAAAACGTTTTTTTCGGAAATGCGTTTTAAAATTTTGCATTTGCGTTCACATGGGTAAAATATTAAGAAAGATACTCTTGTGACATATTTGGTGAAAGCCTGTATAGTTCTGAATAGAATGGCGTTTATTTTGTTTCTCTATCTTTTTTCTAGCCTAAGTTATGAGGAGAAATGTAAAGGCAGGCAACACAGAAATTCGCACTTTTTCTGTACTTTGAAAATCAATTAAAAATCCAAAAAAATTTCTAGAATTTTTTTTTCTTCACATTTTGCATTCTCTGACACACTATTACCAAATAACAAAATCTCAAAAGAATTAAAAATATAGAGGGAAAAATCATTGGTTCACTTGACACGGAATGACCCCTATATACATTACAAGAAGGACATAAAGCAGAACGGCTGGGCTGCCACAACAGTCTCGGACATTATGGAAGTCACGGGGAGCAGTAAATCCCACCTTGCCAGTGATTTGTCTAGATGGGAATAACCCTATAACTAATAAACCACAATCAGGGGAACCAGGATAAAGAGGGAATCACAAAGTCCAAAGTCCAGGACTTGGACTTTAGGAAGCATTTCTGTTTTTGGTGTTTTTGCTTTTTCTTTGATATTTGTTTTATATTTTTGGCTTTTTTGGTATTTTATGCTGCTTTCTCCATAAACACGCAATAAAGACATTTAATCATCATTTTGTACACTTTGTCCTGAATGGTGAAAGATTTTGTGACCTGGGACTTATAAAAGAAGGGTCTTAAAACAGATAATATAACAAAAAGTGATATCTAAAATGTCAACAATTTAGTTTAAGAAAGTACAAAGTGTAAAGAACAAAACTGCGCATAAAAATCCATCAGTAACTACTGGACATGAGGATACGGCAGAGTAACAGTATAGATGGTAATGCAAAGTACTGAGGTGTCTCATATGAAGACGATACCATGTGGAATGTGCGGGTTCCATATTAAAGGACATGATTCCATTACAGTATACCACTCATATCTCTAATATTCTTCTGTGGTGGGCATAGAGATAGTCCTCACTACTCATTATAGGGGACCTTTCACCACTTCCATCCACTCAATTCTTTGCATAATTCAATAGGCACCATTCACTGACTCTGGCACACTTCCATTCCGAGAAATCATTTATGTTAGTTTCAACTCTGCTTTCAGGTGGGCGGTCCTAGGCTGGGGCAGACAGATAGGTAAATAAAAATCATACAGCAAGAGGGAGCTATAGGGTGCCAATACTATGTTTCACAGGCACACTATCTGGCAGCAGACAATATTTAGATATATATGCTAGCACTGATGCCCATACTTAAAACATAACATTTATTAGTATACCTTTAAAAATGATCCCTTACCACAGTATATAAATTCCTGTTTAAGAAACATAAAGTAGTCAAGAAAATAACACTCACAGAGGAGTGAATTCAATTCTCACCCATGTTGCAGTATTACAACCGTCAGTCAAAGATATAAAATGAAACAGTCTGACCAGGTCAGTATAGCAGGCAGGAGAAATAACAGGATCGAGGGTACAGCGGGAATGTTCTCCCTACATTAAAGTCTAGAATATACCCTCAAGACCCCAAAGACTCCTGCCCTGACAAGGGCAGTCCACATCTGCCCCTGTACAGCCCTGGTCTAATGAAAATTCCCTAGTCCCTACGCGTTTCTTGGCACCGTCTTGCGCCAGTCATCAGGGGACCTTAACAGTGCTTAGAAGTGTCCAAGTACTACCATGCCTGCCCACAGTGGTGAGACTAGTTTAACTACACAGAGCCAACTAACATGACTACCATTGATGACTATGATAGCTTATCATGGCTATCATAGTCATCAATGGTAGTCATGTTAGTTGGCTCTGTGTAGTTAAACTAGTCTCACCACTGTGGGCAGGCATGGTAGTACTTGGAGACTTCTAAGCACTGTTAAGCTCCCCTGATGACTGGCGCAAGACGGTGCCAAGAAACGCGTAGGGACTAGGGAATTTTCATTAGACCAGGGCTGTACAGGGGCAGATGTGGACTGCCCTTGTCAGGGCAGGAGTCTTTGGGGTCTTGAGGGTATATTCTAGACTTTAATGTAGGGAGAACATTCCCGCTGTACCCTCGATCCTGTTATTTCTCCTGCCTGCTATACTGACCTGGTAAGACCGTTTCATTTTATATCTTTGACTGACGGTTGTAATACTGCAACATGGGTGAGAATTGAATTCACTCCTCTGTGAGTGTTATTTTCTTGACTACTTTATGTTTCTTAAACAGGAATTTATATACTGTGGTAAGGGATCATTTTTAAAGGTATACTAATAAATGTTATGTTTTACGTATGGGCATCAGTGCTAGCATATATACAGACAGATAGGTACCACCCACCTGACAGTATAAATCATAATTATGCTGAAGCTAAAAACATTGATTGCTCAGGAAAGGTTGGGGTTAGAGAAAAAGTCCAACTGTGCCAGAATGGGTGGAGGCACGTCTATCGAAGGATGCAAAGCTAGCTTTGGTGGAGGTGATGAATGGTTCTATTTAAAGAGGACCTTTCATGTCCTCGGGCAGCAGCAGTTTTATATACCACTAAAGAGTCGACGGTGCGCTGAATTCAGTACACCATGGGCCTTCTAGTGGTATATAAAACTGCATGTGCCCGAGGACATGAAAGATCCTCTTTAAAGGGGCTCTATCAGCAAAATCATGCTGATAGAGCCCCACATATGCGTGAATAGCCTTTAAAAAGGCTATTCAGGCACCGTAAATGTTATATTAAACTACCCCCGTTTTAAAATAAAACCCTAAAAAATAATGTGATCTACTTACCGAACGTGCACGATGGGCGGGCATTCAGGGTGTGTCTTCATCTTCATCCACGCCTCTTCTTCCTCCGGTCCTGTCCTCCTTCGGCGCCCGCGAACAGACTTTGATTAAAAAAATTACCTGGGCGCATGCGCAGTAGCCGTAGTAGAGCCGCGTGCTACTGCGCATGCGCCCAGGTCATTTTTTTTTTTATCAATGTCCGTTTGCGAGCGCCGGAGGAGGACGGGACCCGAGGACATCGGAGGAAGAAGAGGCGTGGATGAAGATAAGACACACCCTGAATGCCCGCCCAGTGTGCACGTTCGGTAAGTAGATCACATTCTTTTTTAGGGTTTTATTTTAAAACGGGGGGTAGTTTAATATAACATTTACGGTGCCTGAATAGCCTTTTTAAAGGCTATTCACGCATATGTGGGGCTCTATCAGCATGATTTTGCTGATAGAGCCCCTTTAAAGAGATATTCCAGGGCTATGATACTTTTTACCTGTCCTTAGCATAGGTCATCAATATCAGATCAGTCAGGGGTCCGACACCCAAAACCTCCACCGATCAACTGACAGAAGGAACTGCAGTGTTTGAGTCAGGGCTGTGTGCTATTCACTGCTTATTTACCTCAGTGCCAAGGCTGTATTTGGTATTGCAGCTTGTCTCCATTTATTTGTATGGTTTCTAAGATAGGATATGTTCGTACGATGCAATTTGTAGCTGATTTTGAGGTGGATATGTCTAGAGTATATAGCGGCAATGTTACACTATAGGAGACTAGGTATGGAAGAAGGATTTGTTAAATTCAGTGTTTAGAGGCTTCTACTCACACACAGGCGGCCATTCACACTGTGACATTCGCTAACTCAGAATGGCAGCACAAGATAAACAACCTTACACTTGTCACAGGCCCCATCACTGGCCAGGGGGGATTTATAGAACAAACCTGAGTTTGGGAGAGAGGGGAAGCAATGTCCTCTCAGGAGCCGTGTTCAGTCTTATAGGAGTAACCAGCTGCAATGTCTTCCTTCATGTGATATAACCTGTGATAGTAAAGCTTTGCTCTGGACGTTCTCCTCACACATAGGACAATACAGATGTCCAGCAGTGACTTCTCTCAGTGTTATATTAGCTCTGGTCAGAGCCGCTCAGTCTTATCACCCCTGAGGGGAGATCTCTGGGGCTTAACAGGAAGTGTCTCAAAAACAAAATGGAGGAGGTTGTGTCTGTGGGGTTACCTGAGGTAAAATGGTGGCTGCTCTCTCACTGTAACTCAGATGACGCTGTAGCCTGACTTACTCTTCTTCCTCTCTCTCTGCTTCAAGTGAAATGGAGTTTTTTCTCTTTCCCTCAGATATGATGAAACAGTCTCAGAATCTGCTCCAAGGTCAGACAGAGGATTCTTCCTTCTCTGTACCCCTAGTCCTCCTCACAGCTCTGCCATTACAGTCTCCTCCCCCCTCCTGTCAGGCTCCACCCACTTCCTTCCTCTGTTAGTTTATTCAAAGTGAGCATTTTGCAAATAAAGTTATATTTCTTTGTAGACTGTTTATGGCAAGATTAAAGGGATTCTATCATTACAATCCCATATTTTGCTACTAACACATAAGAATAGCCTTAAGAAAGCCTCTCCAGTGACATCCGTCTTCTTCTGCAGCCGCACGCGTCCTCCTGCCTTCAGTTGTGTTGCGGCCACAGAAAAATGGCCGACAAGACATGCACACTCTTAGGGCTAGTTCTCACGGGGGGCGTAATGGCAGATTGTGGCACCGAGAGTGACGCGGCTCGGCCAAAACCCGCCTGCCACGACTGTCGCGGCTTCCAACAGTTGTGGCTTCCCCCTGCAGAGTAGGCTCAAATGAATGGGCCGACTTTGGAGGTTGCTGCCACGAGGCGGTCACCGCGGAATCCGCCTGCAGAAAGGGCAGCCCACTTGTTTTTTCTGTGAGAGGCATGTTGCCTCCATAGACCACCATTGTGAGGGGGTGGATTATGACGTAGATTAAACGCCATAATCCGCCCCCTCTATGCCCGTGTGAACTAGCCCTTAGGACTCCTAGGATCCTAGTTATTCAATTTCTAGCTCTCTAAGGCAAACACAGCCAAAGTTCTATTAATGTGAAAGTGACAGTATTATACTCTCTTCTCTCTTCAGACCCCAGAGTACAATAGGTGGAGGCCCAGCGGTGTAAATAAATAAAAACATTGTAAAAAAAAATAAAACATTCATATTCACCTTTTCTTACCTCTTGTGAGTCTCCTCACAACTTCCAATGCTCTGTCCTGCCTCCTCGGTGACATCTGCTGCTCTCTTGTGCCCATGTGACCGCTGGTGGCACCATCACAGGCCTCAGAGGTGATCCCAGGTCATGACGTCACAGGAGAGAACCAGATATCACCAGGAGAGTGACAGACATTGTGAGGAGGCCCAAAACAAGTAATGGAAGGTGAGGAGGAATATTTTTTATGTTTGTAACCTCCCGTGGGCCTCCACCTATTGTATAATAGGTATAATGCGGCAGTCATTTTATTTCACCTGAAGATCGATTTCTATTTGTTCGGTTTTATTAAAAAAAATAAAATAAAATAACAATTTGGAATATTTGGGCCGAACCTAGCTTGGTACGAATCGGTTTGCTTATCTCTAGTTCACAATAGTGCAAGGGTGTCTGTTGTTCTGGTTCACTGGAGGACTAGAATGAAGAACAAGCAGATCTCTAGAATAGCAGAACCCAATGGAACCCAACGGACAACATTGACTATAATGGGGTCTGTTAGGTGTCTGTTCTTTTTAACTGAAAGAGTAGGACAAAAAAGTATTCTGCATTTTCGTATGGCAATTTTAGAAGGGCACTATGAGTTTCTGCACATGGCAGTGCCGTTTTTCATGGACCTAATGTAAAAAGCCTCTGTGTCTGTCCGTGTAAGTGTAAGGATAGGCCTTATTCACAGGCCACTGAATAATGGCCATATACCCATCAATGACAATGGGTCTATTCACATGGCACTGTCTCTGTTCATTTTCATGGACAAACATAGTGCATGTCAGATTTTTAATGGTTGTGAAAAACAGGCCATCAAAAAATGTGAATATACACATTAAACTCAATGTGCTGTTAAAATGGCCATTTTTAGGAGTTGTGTGAATGAGCCCGATGATGAACTCTGATACAGGTATGAACCCAGCCTAACCTATAACCCTCAATAGTACGTTGCCTGGTCTAGCCTGATTCTCACCAAACACTTCTCAGCTTAGTAGAATCTCAGTCACCATTCACACCTCACACATGTACAAATACTGATGATGTGCACTCACTATACTATATCATACCACTCTAACAACACTAATACCCAGGCACAATGATTGATCCACCGCCGACTAAACCAATAGAAACAATACATTAGTAACAATGTAACACATACATATAGCACATACACATACATATGTGACACTTGCGGGTAGTTTAACATCAAAGGTAGCAGTTTCCAGGACTCAACAGAGGTGTTGGTGGCACTGGGTGCCAAAAAAACAGAACAGCAGGTAATGGAAACCCAAAAGAAAACAACAAAACAGCCCCACAAAGGGCAAAACCTCACTTCTTGTACCCTGACTCCCTTCTGAGGTCAAGAAGTTTTACTGGGGTTTCTCCTCAGCAATCTGACTCACACTTAAACTTGGTACCTCTTGGAACAGACCACCTGTCTGTCTCCCACTGGTCCACGGACCACCTGCTACCTGCAGGTCAGCAGCAGCACTGTCTCTGGAGTTAGGTCCCAGGTATGGGTCTTCCAAAGAAGAGAGGCCCTCTCCATACCCAAACTCTCATACTCCAGAGAGTGCACCTTCACCAGGTCAGCATGTTCCTAGCGACCTCATCCATATTTTTTTGCCTTTTATCTCCTTCCTTTTTCTTACCATACATTGCCACCGTTTTAACTGTTTATTTTCTCCACTGATTCGACCCCTCACTCTCTGGGTGGTATTTCAGTTCCAGGTTCATTAGAACACTCAAGCACTTGGTTAGGACTTGAATCAACCCATAGTGAGTTTATTAGTTGATATCATGTTATCAATGCCATGGTTGTGAAGGCTATCTTGATCTAAGCTTGGTTTTTACACTATAACCATTTCAGTGAAATCCTTTATTTGTTGCTTGTTTCACCTAAAATAGTGAATATCTGACAATTCATCGGAATCTTAACACTTAAACCAAGAACATTGAATCTCACAACTAGGGAGGAGATGACTAAGGAATGGTTAAATGTTGTTGTTTTCTGTAAATGTGAACTTCCTGACCACAATAAAGGGTGTTATGAGAATTAAGAGAAGACCATTTATGGAAAGAGCTTTATCCATGGTCCTCCTATATATATAGAGAAAGAGGGGGAATTAATCTCATCTTTCATTGTGTCTACCGAGTAGAAGTCAACTTTAGACCAGAAACATCAAGGTAAGTTGTCCTCAGTTCTCCTGAACTTCTTGTTGTAGAGTATGGACCTCTTTGTTGGTAGTCCTTAGGAAAGCCTTGTAATGTTCTATCTGCCTAGTAGGCTATAGTACAAATACTGTCTACTGGTGACATCTCATCTCTTATATTCAGCCCAAAGTTTGTCCAATTTGCCAAGTATTCTAAAGCGACTAACTTCTGGGAATCAAGGCTTAATACACACAAGAGAACAGAGCCCATACAGCTATATGGTGCCTTTGGAAATGTATTTCACACCAGGTCCTATTTCCTTTACTTACCCTCTTGGGGAGTGAAACTTCTTATATCTTCATTTCTTTCTTCTATAGACCATTTATGTTACAGAAAGGGTAATGTTGATCCAGAAAAAAGTAACAAAACTCCTCGGAGCCACTCAAGAAATCTACACCTTAACTACCTTATATACTGTTCAATACTTCAAACTTAAATTGACATCTAATAATTTAGTAAAACCCGTCCATAGACTCTTCAGTAATGCTGTCCCTTGAGAAGAGTCCAAGATCAAACATCTTAACCCTAAATGTTTCATATATGGACCACCATAGATAATTTGGGATTATCTTTGTTATGTATTTGTATATGTTCTTGTTATATCTTTGATAACACTGTTGGCTCATTTTCTTTCTAGGACATTTTCAGTAATGGGCCACAAATTTTGTCCTTTGTTCTTGCTCCTCCTTCTTCACCATCAGGGACCTTCTATGAGCTCGCCCATTCTTAAATATGGTTGTAGGCCCGGTACATTGCAAGAATGCAAAGATGCTAAATTTGTTCCAGGCCATTCTTTGCTAGGAGAAGGCTTCGATATTGTCACTATGAGGACCACCGGAGCTTTTCTGTTTGATCTACAGGAAGTTGAAGACAGATGTACAGTGTGTGACAACCCTCACAGCAATAACATCCTGCAGAAACTACCCAAGGCGCTGGTGGACTGGAGACCAGAGTCTTCATGTGCCAGAAATATACAAAGCTCGGTGTCACAGTCCAAAGTGTCAATCGCCAATGAAGCAGCTTCTCAAGTAACAAATGACTGGAAAGTTGGTCTCAAGGTGAAAGCTTATATGGTGCACGGAAGCGTAGCTGTGGGAGGTTCTCACAGTAAAATGGCCAAGTTCGCCGATAGCAAAAGCGCCACTGACAATTACAACTTTGTGAGCCACAAGTTACAATGTTCCTTTTACAGGTATTACCCAGATCCTTGTGGGGTGGGGGGCTACTAGCTATGAATTACGTGAATAACATATAATCTTCTACATTATTTTTGTTCTTTCAGTTTTGGCCTGGGATCGAATGCCTCATTTACACCTCATTTTATACAATATATAGCAAAACTTCCAGATTCCTATGATAGCAACAGTAAGGCTGAATACAGACGTCTGATAGATACATTTGGCACACACTATATCACACGTGTGAAGGTCGGAGGCCAAACCCAAGAGGTCACTGCAGTAAGAACATGTGAAGTCACCATGAAAGGTTTGAAGATGGATGAGGTGAAAGACTGTCTATCCGTGGAAGCCGAGATTGGGATATCCAAAATTGGCAGTTCAGCCAGCATTAATTCCAAATTTGAAGACTGCAAATACAAATCAAGAAAAGCTCGATTTGGTGGCGATTTTCATCAGACTTTCAATGAGCGTGAATGGGAGGTGAGTTGTTGAGTTTTATGGACATAGTTCATGGTATAAAACACATGATATAAGAACTGTCACACTAGGCCATAAACCTTTATGTCTGACTTTAGCAGAAATACGGCTGGGATACACCAACAAAGATGGACGTCGCCAAATAACCATAGAATTTACTTTTCTTTATCAATACAACTAGAGTAGATATCTCTAGGACCAATTGTCACATCTTATGATAACAAAATCTTTTTCTAGTTGTTATATAATTGGCTTTATGAAGACGCTGTTTCAGCTTCGAAACGCGTTGTATTCAACTTGTATAATTCAACCAATTGTGATCCGGTTTCCTACACATTGGAGTATCCCTTTGAGTATTTATTACACTATCAGACTACGTTGTTGATGTTTTTCTCATCTAGAATTTATTATCCTATCTGATTTCCTTCTTATTATAAAACAGGCTGTAATATTCTCCTTACAAACCTCTAACTGAGCTCTTTCTATAAAGTCCATCCACATTTGTATTGGAAATACACAGCGCTGAAGCAATTACCAAAGGGGTCGAAGGCCACATCAACTAGCTGTATCTTTGCGTGTATAGCACCTAGAAAAATGGGTCTTGTATCACAAGAAAGCTGAGATGGGAGCTATCTTTTAACCCAGGGGTGCCCAATACATCGATCGCGATCTACTGGTAGATCGCAAAGGACGTATGGGTCGATCGCGGGATGCAGGGATCCCCAGTGTCTGCTTGTTCACAGTGCAGGCTGAGAGTCATCTCCGGACACTGGCAGGCAGGGCTGCCGCAGCCCCAGCCTACCAGTGTCCAGAGGTAACTCTCAGCCTGCGCTGTGAAGAAGTAGACAGCGGGGATCCCTGGGCTGCCAGAGAACACCGCTGTCTCCTGCTCTCTCGATCCACCTGGCCCCGTCCACATGCCCGGCCCCGCCCACAGATACACCCGCCCTGCCCACAAGCCCGCCTCGGCCCCGCCCTAGTAGAGCTTTCGCCTTGGTCAGCTAATAAAGTAGCTCACACGCTGAAAAAGTGTGAGCACCCCTGCTTTAACCCCTCTCCACTAGCATGAGATGCCCTAGAATTATTAAGAGTTGTAGCAACTTTTGAAGTTATCGTCCATGTGATCAATAAGACATTACTTTAAAATTTAGTACAACTCCTTAAAGATGAACCACTGGGATCCCCACCAATCCCGGGAATGGAGATATAGTTCCCTTGTCCTGATGGAGGGGTAGAGCGAGAATGTGTCATGCCACTCCATTCATTCTCTATGAGAGCGCAGAAGATAAGTGCAAAAGCTCCGGTCATAGAAACTGAATGGAGTTGCAGGGCACGTGATCGGCTGGCTGTTTTATCAGGACGGGGGGATCCCTCAGTGGGATCGGACTCCCATCGATCAAGAAGTTATCCCTTATCCTATCAATAGGGGCCAACTTCAAAACTTGGTACAACCCCATTAATAAATTTGGAGCATTTCAGGAGGTCTTGGATACCAAATTGAATCCTACACTAGCCAAGGATTGCCAAAAACAACAACTATAAATTATGCCAATTCTCTGACCTCCTATGCCCATCTTGATCCCCTCCCCACCCACATTTTGCAAAGCATGTGCCAAAATTTTATTATGTCTTCTACGAAACCCGTAATGTATATCTAAATATATAACATCAACACTTACAGGTGACAGGAGGAAATGCAACATTTGATCTTCTCTCGAAGAAAACAGTCACGGACGACATCTTTAAGAGATGGATAGAAAGCCTGAAGACGAACCCTGGACTGGTCTCCTATTCCTTAGATTCCATCCATAATCTGGTGAGAACTAGAGGCCCTAAGAAAGAGAATCTCAGGCTGGCCATAAGTGATTACATCAACGAAATGGCTTTAATACAGAAGTGCCCATGCCATGGCCGCCATGTCAGCGACTGCTCCTGCTCATGTCCAGCTTCTAGGTACACAGATTCTAACTGCTGCCCAACACATCAAGGAGCTGCCAAGCTTCACGTGACCATCAAATATGCCACTGGTCTAAGAGGTGACAAGACTTCAAAGACAGATGCTTATGTGAAATTTAGATTTGACAATTCTCCTATAACAACCCCAACAATTAGAAATAATGACAACCCAACATGGAATGCCATATATGACTTAGGAGTTGTTCAGATCAGTGACATTAAAAAACTTACAATAGAGGTTTGGGATGAGGACAAAATAACTCCTGATGATCTTCTGGGGAAATGTGATGAAGTTTTGACTACAGGTGACAATTTAAAGACCTGTTACTTGGACCGAGGTAGCATTACATACTCTGTAAATGTTAGATGCGCCGATCACCTCCAGGGTCTGTTTTGCCAAGATTATATCCCAGTGCCCCCAAGTGTTTAGTTAAGATACTGACATTCTCCTTGTTATAAGTAATATAGTAGATAAGGTTGGATAAAGACACAAGTCCAACTTATAGTTCGTGAAGTCCAACCTACCCATAAATGTTTTGGCCCTGAAGTATAGGTAGCTGTACCCTACATGCTACGTGCCCCTATTCATTTTCAATGGCAGATGTTTTTGATCAGATAAAATGCCAGGGACTATACTTAGTAGTACGTTACAACACTTTTCCATCAAACATTAGGTTTTTAGAAGACCTTTGACCAACTCCAGCTCCATGTATCCTTTTGTAGGTACCACTCTGTTAATTCTGGTACAGGTGGAATTTTGTTTCTAGCCCCCACCATTCCTGAGTAATCATTGCTGTTAATCTTAGCACAGTTGTACTCTCTGCTATCAGGTGGGCGGTCACTGACTTTGTGTTGCATCCTAGGTTCGCCCACCTGAAAGAGAAGAGTATAACTGTGCTAAACCTAACAGCATTGATTGCTCAGGAAAGGTGGGGGCTAGAGAAAAAATTCCAACTGTGCCAGAATTAGTGGCAGTCACACCTATTGAGTGAGTTGGAGTAGGTGGAGGTACTCTTTAAACTTACCACATGGTATTTTCCTTCACAGAATATTATATTAGGGAGATATGCTGATAGGAAATAAAGCCCCGATAAATATATGATTTATAAATCCATAATAAAACCGCTTTATTGCTTGCTAATATAAGTGAATCAGAATCTGTTTGGCATTATAAGTGAAGTAAAAGCTTACAATCTGTCTCTTCTTTTGCCTGCATACAGACGTATTGATCTTCTCAGTGCTTCACAGTACTGTATTGCCAATATATAATTCTAGGTTTCTGGATCTCTGATCCCTCTTATTAAAAACTTGGACACAGTGTGGGGAATTTATTAATCACTCTATGCTAGAAAAATGGTATACATAGGGATAGTTGTGGAATATAGTTGGTGCACTGTCCATTTTTTTTTTTTGCCACGTTCCTTTTTTTCAACCCTTTTTTATGCAAGTTGGTAGAGACCAAAGTGGGCTGGGGCAGGCCCAAAATATTAACTATAACTCCTGGCATAAAACTGACATGAGCTATAAAAAGAAATTTGGCGTAGATTCCCATTCTGGTGCACACAAATGCACCAAAATTCTTAGTAGGCCAGAGCCTCCTAATACCACAGACACATCTCATACAACTGGTGAATAGAGCCTGGCAAAGGCTTAGATGTGAGCACTTATTGGTACAAGGTGTCTACAGACCTGGTTGACTGGTAGAATACATGAATCACGCCACAAATAATCGAAATACTTTCCCCATATATTAAAGGATTTTACCCATATTGGCAAACAGTTGCCTGGATAGGAATTACTGCTCCTAAATATTGGCCACTAGGACGGGACTTCCAGCAACAGCCGAAGTGATGCCTTACATTGTTTCTGTAACTCTCATCTATATACATTACGAGAAGAACATAAAGCAGAACTGCTCGGCTGCCACAACAGTCTCTGACATTATGGAAGTCACGGGGAGAAGTAAATCCGACTTTGCCAGTGATTTGTCTAGATGGGAATAACCCTATAACTAATAAACCACAATCAGGGGAACCAGGATAAAGAGGGAATCACAATGTTGTCTTCATAATCCAGAGTCTTCAGAGATATACTGTCACATGCAGGACAAGGACTTTAGGGACCATTTCTGATTGTGGTGTTTTTGCATTTTCTTTGATATTTGTTTTGTATTTTTTGGCTTATGCTGCTTTTTCATATAAACACAATAAATAACATTTAATAATCATCACTTGTGTTATCATTTATGTACATTTTGCCCTGAATGGTGGAAGGTTTTGGGAGCTGGGACATGTAAAAGAAGGGTCTCAAAACATAATATAACCAAAAGTGATATCTAAAATGTCAACAATTTAGTTTAAGGTTCACACTAGAGATGGGCTTTCAGGATTTGTCTCATTTTGGGTTCAGGTTGATTGGGTCCAAGATTTGTCTTGGGGTGAACAAGATTGGTATAAGACACACCTTAAATTTATCTAAAGGGATTCAATCATTAAAATTGAATTTTTTTTCTCCCTAATACGTAGGAATAGCCTTAAAAAAGTATAATACAGGATATAACTCAGGATCAGTACAGGATAAGTAATGTAATGTATGTACACAGTGACTGTACCAGCAGAATAGTGAGTGCAGCTCTGGAGTATAATACAGGATATAATTCGGGATCAGTACAGGATAAGTAATGTAATGTATGTACACAGTGACTGCACCAGCAGAATAGTGAGTGCAGCTCTGGAGTATAATACAGGATGTAACTCAGGATCAGTGCAGGATAAGTAATGTAATGTATGTACACAGTGACTGCACCAGAAGAATAGTGAGTGCAGCTCTGGAGTATAATACAGGATGGAACTCAGGATCAGTACAGGATAAGTAATGTAATGTATGTACACAGTGACTGCACCAGCAGAATAGTGAGCGCAGCTCTGGAGTATAATACGGAATGTAACTCAGGATCAGTACAGGATAAGTAATGTAATATATGTACACAGTGACTGTACCAGCAGTATAGTGAGCGCAGCTCTGGAGTATAATACAGGATGTAACTCAGGACCAGTACAGGATAAGTAATGTAATGTATGTACACAGTGACTGTACCAGTAGTATAGTGAGCGCAGCTCTGGAGTATAATACAGGATGTAACTCAGGATCAGTACAGGATAAGTAATGTAATGTATGTACACAGTGACTGTACCAGCAGTATAGTGAGCGCAGCTTTAGATTCTATTAACCCTTTTGGTAACTAAAATACAGTCCTATGAAAAAGTTTGGGCACCCCTATTAATCTTAATCATTTTTAGTTCTAAATATTTTGGTATTTGCAACAGCCATTTCAGTTTGATATATCTAATAACTGATGGACACAGTAATATTTCAGGATTGAAATGAGGTTTATTGTATTAACAGAAAATGTGCAATATGCATTAAACCAAAATTTGACCGGTGCAAAAGTATGGGCACCTCAACAGAAAAGTGACATTAATATTTAGTAAATCCTCCTTTTGCAAAGATAACATCCTCTAGTCGCTTCCTGTAGCTTTTAATCAGTTTCTGGATCCTGGATGAAGGGATTCTGGACCATTCCTCTTTACAAAACAATTCAAGTTCAGTTAAGTTTGATGGTCGCCGAGCATGGACAGTCCGCTCTCAAATGATCTGAAAACAAAGATTGTTCAACATAGTTGTTCAGGGAAAAGATACAAAAAGTTGTCTCAGAGATTTAACCTGTCAGTTTCCACTGTGAGGAACATAGTAAGGTAATGGAAGACCACAGGGACAGTTCTTGTTAAGCCCAGAAGTGGCAGGACAAGAAAAATATCAGAAAGGCAGAGAAGAAGAATGGTGAGAACTGTCAAGGACAATCCACAGACCACCTCCAAAGAGCTGCAGCATCATCTTACTGCTAATGGTGTCACTGTGCATCGGTCAACAATACAGCGCACTTGCACAAATAGAAGCTGTATGGGAGAGTGATGAGAAAGAAGCCGTTTCTGCACGTACACCACAAACAGAGTCGCCTGAGGTATGCAAAAGCACATTTGGACAAGCCAGCTTCATTTGGAAGAAGGTCCTGTGGACTGATGAAAAAAGATTGAGTTGTTTGGTCATACAAAAAGGCGTTATGCATGGCGTCCAAAAAAAACAGCATTCCAAGAAAAACACTTGCTACCCACTGTAAAATTTGGTGGAGGTTCCATCATGCTTTGGGGCTGTTTGGCCAATGCCGGCACCGGGAATCTTGTTAAAGTTGAGGGTCGCATGGATTCCACTCAGTATCAGCAGATTCTTGAGAATAATGTTCAAGAATCAGTGACGAAGTTGAAGTTACGCCGGGGATGGATATTTCAGCAAGACAATGATCCAAAACACCGCTCCAAATCGACTCAGGCATTCATGCAGAGGAACAATTACAATGTTCTGGAATGGCCATCCCAGTCCCCAGACCTGAATATCATTGAACATCTGTGGGATGATCTGAAGCGGGCTCGGCGACCATCATGCTCGGCGACCATCAAACTTAACTGAACTTGAATTGTTTTGTAAAGAGGAATGGTCCAGAATCCCTTCATCCAGGGTCCAGGAACTGATTAAAAGCTACAGGAAGCGACTAGAGGCTGTTATCTTTGCAAAAGGAGGATCTACTAAATATTAATGTCACTTTTCTGTTGAGGTGCCCATACTTTTGCACCGGTCAAATTTTGGTTTAATGCATATTGCACATTTTCTGTTAGTACAATAAACCTCTTTTCAATCCTGAAATATTACTGTGTCCATCGGTTATTAGATATATCAAACTGAAATGGCTGCTGCAAACACCAAAATATTTAGAACTAAAAATGATTAAGATTAATAGGGGTGCCCAAACTTTTTCATAGGACTGTATGTTCTTGCTAACAGAGCTAATAAAGACAATTTTAGGTTTTCTTCATCCATTTCATCACATTTGTGTCCTATATCTCAGTAATATTTCATTTTCTTCACCAAGGTATTCGTTTTATAAAGGTTCTGTAGACAAATGTTCAAACCTGTGAATCTCTCTGGTGTGGGAAACACTCACAGGATCTAATGCTGCTTATTGTGATGCTTCCTGAGTGTTGTAAAGCTAGAAGTTGAGACATACTTTGGTGGTTACGTTAACCAGGTCACGACTCAGCCACTTCTGAGTATAAGACATCCGACCTGCTTTACACACAATGTACATGACTTGTTCAGACATTACTAGATTACAGATGACTATTTAGTTGTTTCGCTGCTAAGCTACAGATGAGTAGATAGTACATGGCTGCTTGTGGTCTTATCTACACATATTGTTCCCAGGAATATCTCCAGACCAAGATCTATACCTGATTAATGAAATCTGTCTCTCCTCAAGAAAACAGCGTTTTCTCTCAGGGAGAAATATCTTGCATACTTGTCCATTAATGTAAAGGCTTCCCAATAGGTAGATCTCTAGAAAGTCAACAATAGCCATGAGACAGGGTCCTCACACCAGTGGGCAAAACACAGCTTCACTCTAACCCCTGCTCTGACTCCATGACCACTTCTTTTGGCCCCCAACAATATATGAGCTATGTTTATAAGGTCCCGCCAAGTATACGTCAGGCGGCGGCGTGCTTTTTGAATTGTCTGCTCCGCAGCTGCCTCCAGGGTGCGCTGTAGTTGACGCTAAAAATGGTAGGACGCTGGATGTAATGTCCTGGCATCCTTCAGTGTTATGATATACGTGCAGCGCCGCCTGGAGGTGGCAACAGAGACCACACGGGACAGGAGCATGGATGGGTGAGTAAAATGTATCGGCTGCAATAATACAAGTAGCAGCTTGGAAAAAGAATGTTCCCCCCAGTTTATTCCATGAGGAGCCACCTGAGGCCATCGTCTCATAAAAGATGCACCCCTGTCTCCATTGATGACATCAGACATGTCAGCGAAGGTGAAACTTTACGTCAAACAGCTTTTTCTCAACACAAATAGCAACAAGACAAAAGGAACCAAAGTAAATCATGAGATTGGGATATCGGTGGTCATACCATAGGTCAGTGCTAGATAGCAGTGTTAGGGGGTTTTGATTTGCCCCAACTACTGTCTTAGGCTTGGTCCACATTTGCGCCTGGTCTCCATATGGACATTCTGTTCACCGCTCAACATTTTTTGCCTTTTTCGGGCAGAAACCAAACAGAAAGCATGTGGGGTCCACGGGTTTCCTAAGGTATCCACTTTTTTTATGCGGACTAGATTTCCATTTGGGCGGGTCTCCTAGCGGACCCCTCAAACCGAACGGAAACCCGTGTGCAGATGTGAACCAAAGCCTCACTCTTACGGTCCATTCACACGGAATTTTTTGGCGTGCATTTTGGCGCTGAATCCATGTCAGAATCCACGTGGAAAAAAAAGCCTCCCTTTAGAGTTCTATGGGTTCTGCTAGGTTTTTTTTTTCTGCTAGTGGATTTTTTCTGCTAGTGGAAAAAAAACTTCCATCAGGCAGATTCTGCCTGCAAAAACCAACACAGTCAATGGGAGGTGGAAAATCCATGTGGAATTAGCAAACACAACGTGGAAAAACCGCTAGCGTTTTTTTCAAGGTCCATACACTATGCTGGAGGAAAAAAACATTTCCTAATTCCTGAAGCAGATTTTTTCCTTGCCAAAAACTCTGTGTGAATGGACCCTAATTCACACGTAGTTTTTTGGTCAGGATTTTTAGGCCATATCCACCTCAAAATCCTGACCAAAAAGACGGTCCCATTGAAATCAATGGGAGCTGCTCAGGAGTTTTTTCCGGGAGCCGTTTCTTCCGGCTCCCGGAAAAAAAGAAGCAGGTGCTCATTCTTCAGGGCAAGTCGCCTCACAATTTGGCCTGAAGACACTCTCTCCTCCGGACTAGTCCCATTCATTGGGCCTAATCCAGAGCGGAGTGCGCGGCAGGATGCCGGTGCTTTGCACTGGCTTTCAGTCGCGGCTACCCGGCTTTTGGACTGGAACCTGAGATGGCCTTCGCCTCAGGTTCCGGTCCAAAAATCTACGTGTGAACTTACCCTCCGGCTGAGTTTACACAGAGTTTTTTGGTCAGGAATCTGCCTCAAAATCATCCTCTAAAAAAAGCCGCCCAATAGAACTCTATGGCTATGTTCACACAGGGTATTTTGATCAGGATTTTGAGGCGGAATCTGCCTCAAAATCCTGACCAAAAAAAGTCTCCCAATAAAATCAATGGGAGCCGGTCAGTTCTTTTTTCCAGGATCGGTTTGTTGAGGATCCCGGAAAAAAGAATCAACATGCTCATTCATCAGGCAGATTCGCCTCGCGACATCCGCCTGAAGACACCTCCCTCTCGACTAGGCCCATTCATATGGGCCTAATCTGGAGCGGATCCAGTCGCAACTACCCATTTTTTGGTCCAGAAACTGAGGCGGCCTCTGCCTCAAATTCCGAACCAAAAAACCCCGTGTGAGGCTTTTTTTGGAGGCTGATTTTGAGGCGGATTCCTAACCAAATTTCTGACCAAAAAACTATGTGAACCCAGCCTTACAGCACCGGAGAGGTAGGAAGGTTAGTAGGTTTCACAGCCGCTCTGTGGACTGGTCTCTCTAGGGCAAGTTATTATACCTCAAAATGCATAATACATGCATTATATAACCTGACATGTAAATGATAAACACGCTATAGGTTCTGTGATTGCGGTTACCTGGCACCTATATATAGTATACGTTTATAAGGTCACTTCTAGAATTTCTGCTTTCCAATCCACAAAAGCTAGAGCCAATATTTCACAGTATCCTGTCTGTATTATGTGAGACATGAACTTGAGACATTAACAGTAACTTATTCCTTTTAACCCCTTGTGACCGTGATCTTATGATTCTATCTTAAGCGGCGTTCACGCTACCACTGCTGTCCGCCCCGGGATTTCCGTCGTAAGTGCCGGGGAGACTGAACAGGGGACGGCTTGCCGGTGGTCAGCTTTAAAACTAATTCATGTGAATAGGTTTTTAAAGGTAACTGTCGGTGTCCACAAGTGGCCTCTCCGCCTGGAAACCGTTTTTTTTTGCACAGACAAAAAGTCCTACAATTTGAGGGAATGTATTTTATTGAAACTTTTTCTTTTTTTCACTTTTATATTCAATCCCTCCCAGAGATTTCATCACTCATACAATATACTACAATACTCATACAATATGCTACAATTGCTCAAAATTAGCACTAAACATGTTGCCCGTCTGACTATGGTTTTGCCCATCAGGTGTGGTTGGGTTACTTCTCGCTATTTTTGGTGACAGTGTTTATCAGTGTCACATCTTTCTTGGTTTTTTGCACACCATTACCCAGCAGTCTTTATATTGTCATTGTCACAATATTTGACACCATTATAATCTCTATGACTGTAGGTGACTTATCGCAGCTCATCCATATATAATATCACTGGATATCAGCCTGTGTCATGAGATGGCGGAGATTGAAACCATGTACAAGGAACACTCGCAGGGACTGATTTGCTGAGAAGGAAATTTTCTACAATGAAATCCAAGGGGAAAAAAAACCCAGCAGCCATAAAGATAAAATTCTGCCACCAGGGGGCGGTCACTGCATAGGCATTGTTACAGTGGGGGGGTGGGGGTACTACACCATAGTGTTGCTAAGGCTAGGTTCACATCTGTGCTGGAGACTCCATTCCAAAAACCAACAAAAATCGACAGAGAGAAAAGTCCTGCATGGAAGACTTTTTCCTAAGTTCAATTTCCACCAATGACCTCACGCAGGGGTGAACCTGCCCCTTTCGCCGCCCGAGGCGAATGACAGAAAGCCGCCCCCCTCCCCCCCGGAGGAGGGGGCGGGGCTAAGTGAAGGGGCGGGGCTTAGCGGTGTTCGCAGGCAGAGAGCAGGCACGGAGAGGACCTGCTCTCTGCCTGAGCGTGAGGGGAGGCTGCTGGAGCAGCGCTGTTCCAGTGGCCTCCCCAATCCACCGCTCGGTGGACTGGCTTAGGTAAGCAAAAATGCCGCCCTCCCTGGGGCCCTGGCATAGCGCCGCCTGAAGCGGTCGCCTCATGGGAGGTGCGGCGCTGACCTCACGTTGTCTTTAGGTATGATATTTCATAACAAGGGCATTGCCAAGTCGCTTCTTTATTAAATAAAGACACAAGACCAGGATGGATTAAATTAGCCAAAGCATAACCATAAATAACAACCGACAAAGGAGGTCCTCAAATCCCACAACCTGTCAAAGTCAAATATATATCTTCCCTTAGCACCAGGAATATTATCCCCAGACTCTTCCCACTAGCTTGGGGGCACCAGCGTCTTAAAGCTCCTTGGTGCTCGTAATCCCTTCCAGTTGACCAAAAAGACAAACTCATCCAGAACTTACCAAATGGCCTGGGGAGTTCAGCCGCTACCCTGGGACCCTCCCCACCACAACCATTTCCATACCCCACCAGCTTCCAGGATCCCTCTGCCAAGATACTGTGACAAACAACCACTCACCAATCCCAAACTGAACCATAAACAGGACGGGTGGGGTCTGTGTGTCCTTGGGATACTCTCTCCTGACTCACTCTTTCCATAAATACTCCCTCCCCCTTCTCTTCAACTCTTAATCTAATGGCCAAACTAACGCCTTCCCATCCCTTCTCCTATCTCCTAGCAGCCCTGTCACGTAGGCCTTCTTTTTATAGCCTAGCCTTTAGTCCGGCCTCTCTAGATTCTGCTCCTATTAACTTCTTCCCAATGCAATAAATATTTAAATTTAAATTTTTTCCTTCCCTCCTTCCCAGCAGGAGCGGCTGTACATCCTCATGGCATCATTTAATATTCCATACAATGTATTAGAAAGCTAAAAGTGCAGTGAAATAGTAAAAATAGTGATTTTTAACTAAGCACATATTTGCATAGCCTTTTGAAAGGTTATTCTAGACATACCATTTATTCATTAATCCTCCCAGCCATCTTTGACTCAGCCCCTTTTTATTGATAAGCTAATTAGCCACCACTGAGCACCGGAAGTCTCTGTGATGCTCTCGGAGCACTGCTTGTGTTGTATGTGTAAACAGGGGGAGGTGAGAGCATGGAGACTGATGAGTCGTCATCATCAGTGCTCAGAGAATATCACAGAGACTTCCGATGCTCTGTGGTGCCTAATTATCATAATAATAAAAATGGGCTAATTCAAAGATAGCTGGGAGGATTAATGAATAAATGGTATGTCTAGAATAACCTTTATAAAGACTATGCAAATATATGCTTAGTTAAAAATCGCTATAGCCAATGATAGACTCCCTTTAATGGTTGGAGACATGTTCTTTTCCTGAAATTCTGTGCCCTTTGATCATTGTGGCCAAAGATTTCTATTAAACCTCATCAGTCCATGGGACTTGTTTTCAAAATGATTCAGGCTTGTTTCGATGTTCTTTTTCAAACTTCTGATGCTGAATTTTATGGTGAGGACACAGGAGAGGTTTTCTTCTGATGACTCTTCCATGAAGGCCATATTCGTGCAGGTATCTCTGTACGGTAGAACAATGTACCACAACTCCAGAGTTTGCTAAATCTTCTTGAAAGTCTTCTGCAGTCAAACTGGTGTTCTGATTTGCCACCCAGGCAATCCTACGAGTAGTTGTCTCTGAATATTTTGTTGGTCTTCCAGACATTATCTTGACCTCTGCTGTTTCTGTAACTGCCAATTCTTAATTACATTTCGAACTGAGGAAAGGACAACTTGAGAACGCTTGATATCTTCTTATGGCCTTCTCCTACTTTGTGGCCTCCATCATTCTCATCTTCAGAGTGCTAGGCATCTGCTTAGAAGAACCCATGGCTGCTGTATTTTGGCACAAAGAGGCGACTGGGGATTTATAAAGCTATAAAATTTGCATCACTTGGCCTTCCCTAACCATGACCGTGAACAAGCCATAACCCTAACCGGCTAATGAAGGTCCGAGACCTTGGTCAAAGTTATATGAGCACACAAATCTACAAGGGTTCCCAAACTTTTGTAAGGAACTCGTTTCCCTTTTTCACTCCAAAAATTGTACTCAAATATAATAATAGACTGATATTGTTTAAAATCATAGACAAAGTGAGTTTAATCTACAACTTTATGCCTTTTATAGAACATTTCAACTTGCTTAACTGTTCACAATAACAGTCATGTTGTCCAGGGGTGTCCAAACTTTTGCACGCCACTGTATGTCCCTCTGTGGAGCTCTAATCTGGCCGGACAATTATAAAAGTAAATTCAGCCTTTTGATCACTTTATCTTTTTTTTTTTTTTTTTTTGTTCTAGGGGATTGTAGTCAGATCCTATTTCCATTACAGCACTTTCTGTATGGGATATTACCGTATTTTTCGGACTATAAGACGCACTGGACTATAAGACACATCTAGGTTTTAGAGGAGGAAAATAGGGAAAAAACATTTTGAAGCAAAAAATGGTAAAAATATTTAATATATGGGAGTTGTAGTTTTGCAACAGCTGCAAGGCCACATTGTATTCTAGGGAAAGGACTGTAAACTGTATTGCCGTCTATGGGACATTCTGTATATTACTATTACGGCTGGTCATAGACTAGCCACAATGGTAATATAGCAATGACAGGCCTGGGAGCCTTCATTAGGCTCCTGGCTGTCACCCGAACAGGTCGGCTCCTGCGATATCGCCACGCAGGAGCCGGCCTGCAACTTTACAGGTATGGGGCCCGGGGAAGGGGGGGGGGGTAGTTTACACTTTGGGTGGGGGGGAAGGGGCCGCCAATACAGACCTGGCATTCATTGTAATAGGTGGATGCCGGGGAGGGTTAGACGCTGGCACATGTAGCGGGGCCTGAGACATCACTACACTCCTGCCTTGCATGAAGCCAGCAGCACCAGGAGTGATGCTGCTATTGCCGGGAGGGATGGAGGAGCGGAATAGCAGCATCACTCCTGGTGCTGCTGGCTTCATGCAGGGCAGGAGTGTAGTGATGTCTCAGGCCCCGCTACATGTGCCGGCGTCTAACCCTCCCCGGCATCCACCTTCCTATTACAGCGGATGCCGGGTCTGTATTGCGGCCACATTCATACTATAAGACGCACCCTTCTTTTCCCCCCAAATTTGGGGGGGGAAAAAGTGCGTCTTATAGTCCGAAAAATATGGGTAATTTAAAAAAACAAAAAAAATTTTAAGCATTTTTTAACCATTATTTTCAATCCTTACAGTGGATTTCACCAGTCATACAATATCCTGCAATACTTCTATTTCACAATACTGACAAATCTTTTCTCTGTATCACGCTATGTGCAGCTCAACACCTCTGCAGTTTGTCTGATATATAAATATTTTCCTCTCCTTTGTTTGCAGTTTCCGCTCAGGTTTCACATAGTAACAGAGAAGCGACTTTTGATCTTTGTTCTCCTTTCACTTTCTCTTTTCCTCATCCTGCACGCACAGTTTATATAGCCAGGTTCACACTTGGTCTGCACGGATTTCTTCTGCCACCAGACGTCCTCGCTCTGCGCCATGTCAGGATCCTCCGGTAATAGCTGTCATTATCTGTCACCATGTAATGTCTCCTTATATAGCAGAGCCCTGCTGTGTTCAGCACATGTAGCAGAGTTGGATTTGTTATTTAGCTGCTGTTTTGTCTGTAGTCCTATATATCACCACAGACAGATTGCAACTCAGCTCTGCTACATCTGCACTTATATGGTTGTACAATATACAGTATATTGTTTCGGTAGTGCACTGCGTGTAGCTGTAATGACTTTGTCGTGTTAATAAGTCATAGAGACACAGAGGACACGTAACACCTGCGGCAGACATGATGGATACAGCTGTACTGTGTATACATATAGGGCTCATCGGTTCTGCTGGGAGTTGTAGTCCTAACTTTGATAAGTCCATATACTATAACTAGTGCTATTTACATCCATATAAACCAGGGGTAGGGGACGTACGGCTCTCCAGCTGTTGCAAAACTACAACTCCCAGCATGCATACTTGCTCTGCTGTTCTTGGAACTCCCATGGAAGTGAATGGAGAATGCTGGGAGTTGTAGTTTCACAGCAGCTGGAGAGCCAAAGGTTCCCTACCCCTGATATAAACCATCCAGACTAGGACAGCAGTGATTTTCTCAGATCGGGCACTTCCAGATGTGTGAATACGTCCATAGACCTGTACAAGTCTGTCTGCTCCCCGTTAACATAACAGATAGCAAGAAGCTTGTTAGTGTGAACACACCCTTAGTCTCCTTTCACTTTCTCTTCTGCTGCTGGCACAGACACAGGTCATTAACTCTTCACGCACTGACTTAACCTTTGCTTTGCTGAACATTGAACAATATGTAATGAAGAGTTTTCACCTTTGTATTAGAGGGATTGTCCGGAAATAAAACTTACATGCAGTCAGGAAGTGAGAGCTAGGAAGCCAATGTGCGCGTATACGGTACTTACCCACATCCTCTCCGCCATTCCTGTGCTGGGCCGATTGTCAGTACAATGTTATGCCTGTATACAAAGTGTCTGCAGCGGTGACATCACATTGATAGGACAAACAACACTCTCAAGTGACAGCCGGCCCAGTGCGGGAATGAAGAGGAGGATACAGGTAGTATAAGCACATATTTGTTTAATAGAACCCTGTTTGCACACACATAGGAGATAATAGGAGAGACAAGTGCTGCTGGGAACTTCAGAAACCACTGAGGCAATCTACATACTATAGGTAGGTGTGGAATAGCTTTTCTAAAGGCTATGCAAGGATGTGATTAGTTAAAAATGACCTTTCCCAGTGATAAAGCCCCTTTAATATTGCTAAACCTCAACCCCAACCCACCCTGAAGCTTCTCCCATCAACTCAATAGAACAATGCATATTGTGGGAGATCCAAAATCTGTAATGGCCCCCAATCCTCACATGATGTATATCTTTTTGAGATCCCTTACCAGCCCTATGTAGCAACAGACTTCCCCATAGGTCAGTGATAAGCATAACAGATGATAGAAGACATAAAGTGGCAGATGGGCTGGTGGGCCGCTGCTCTCTGTAGACCCCATCCCTTTTGTATATTACACCCCTCAGACTCACCCCCCCCCCCCAACTGATCAGGTGCAATATTCCGCCTTGTCTCATAACCCTCCATTTCTTTCTAAATTAACCCATTCCTCCCCACCATTTGACATTCCTAGTCAGAAGGCCCACCCAAGGTAGGCACCAGTATAATGTGAGTCCAGTATATTGTGAGTTCCTCTAGTGGTGGAGAACTGTATCTAGCCACAATGTAACGATATAATTCATCATCGTGATTAACTCTTTATTTAACGCTTACTTGTCATTTGAAGTTATAATGGAGAGCCCTCTGTGTCTGATTAAGAATTCTGAGGATGGAAAGCTATCTGTGAATCCAGAAGCCATAAACATCCTGACCAGAATCAGCCAGCCGGTGGTGGTGGTATCAATAGTCGGCCTGTATCGAACAGGAAAGTCCTATCTGATGAACAAATTAGCTGGAGCCAAGAAAGGTGCAGTACTATAGAAAAATAGATGAAGTCACCAAAATTATCAGTCCAACCCTGTATAGGATTACACCTTCATTTCAAATTCTGGTTTCAATAAAACTTTTCTATATTTAACATCTACAGGATTCAACCTGGGCTACAACGTGCAATCCGAGACCAAAGGCATCTGGATGTGGTGCATTCCTCATCCTACTAAGGCAAACCATGTGCTGGTTCTACTGGACACCGAAGGTCTGGGTGATGTGGAGAAGGTAAAGTCAATGGATGTAGCTTCCATGAATGCATGTATGTATGTATGAATGTATGAGGCTTCCATGGACAGTTCTTACACAGCAGAAGATTCCACCAAAACAATAGGACTGAAGCATGACCTAACATGGTTGGGTGCACAGATCCTGAGAGTTCTCATCACCCCCGACCATCGTCCTCCTAAGAGTTTGATTTTACTAAATCTTCTGCAACTAAAATCATTGAAGGAAGATTGACAATATGTAGGCTGTAAGACATGAATGGTTCTAAGACGAGTAAGTTTTTCCTTTGGTTTTATAGGACCTCCAAAATCAAAGGAAAATAGATCTCGAGACTCTATGAGTCTGCGAGAAGGCAAATGCTACATGCTAGCCTACATTTCTGTTATAATTTACACCATAAACTACTATATGATCAATCTGACAGGTTGCAGTGGCCCAGGCCCCCATAGTTCAGCCCCATACCTATAAGCTAGCAAAACGTTGCAAACTTTTTGTGGTTTGGCACATAAGGCCTGCTTACCTGGCTTTGTTAAATTCTGCCATTAAGAAGTTTTTTCTTTCATAGGGGGACAAGAAAAATGACATTAGGATCTTCAGCCTCGCTGTTCTTCTGAGTAGCGCCCTGGTGTATAATAGCATGGGGACAATCAACCAAGATGCCATGGACAAGTTGAAGTATCCTTGGAGAAGTTACATAAAAGTTTACATTCAATTATATTGTATAAAAGTGAACATTTGATCAAGGTCTAGGGTCATAAATCCACCAAGGTTCTACCACATTGTCACCAGTTTAGCTCCTGAGATTTTCCTCTTACCGAAGGGTTGAAAATTATAACCGTGCAGCCATTTTTGGCAGTTCTGCATCAGTCACAAGGTCATAGTTCATAGACACGTAAGTTCCTTCTTTGCTCCTTACAAATATTTAAGTAACCACGAAAGACTCACCAAACCAAAAATACTAATAACATCTTGACTGGGGCAACCCCAGACCCCATACGGTGTAATGAACCTTTCACTGGCATCCACATGGTACAATGCCCCCTTTTCTGGCCCCTACTTGGTATAAAACCGTCTGTATAAGCCTCAGATGGTGTAACTCTAGATTTTTTGCATCGTTTCACTAAATTTCCAAAGTCAGATTCGTAGAAGCAGCGTCCAACATATAGTCCGACCTGGACAATCTAGAATTACCATAATCTTAGCAGTACCATTGCGATTTCTAAACCACGTACATGTTTTTGGTAAATACATAAATAATAATATATAATTTGGCTGTATTTCCTTATCAACACCGAATAGATTAGTGGGAGAAATTGCAGAACTGATCAAGGTGAAATCTCAAGACAATGATGACGAGGAGGCCGAGTTTTCCCTGCATTTTCCCATTTTCATCTGGGCTGTGAGAGATTTCCATTTGAAGCTTACTGTGGATGGGAAACCAGTTACGGAGGATGAATATCTGGAGAACGCTCTAAAGTTGAGACACAGTAAGTATTAAGAAGACACCTGGAGGTCCTGAAGAGGTTAAAGTGTACAAGAAGAACAAGCCTCATAAGTAATATTACATTGCACAGTAGTAGTGCAGGGGTTTGGTAGACAGAAACACAGGCCCAGGTCTGTGGGAGCCACTCAGGAGCTTTTTCCGGGAGCCGGAAAAAGCTCCTGAGCGGCTCTCATTGAAAAAAAGAAGCAAGATGCTCATTCTTCAGGCTGTTTCGTCTCGCGATTCGGCCTGAAGACACTCCCTCCTCCGGACTAGGCCCATTCATTGGGCCTAATCCGGAGCGAAGTGCGCGGCTGGATGCCGGTGCAGTGCACCGGCTTTCGGTCGCGGCGACCCGTTTTTTGGACCGGAACCTGAGGCGGCCTCCGCTCCAAGTTCTGGTCCAAACAACTCCACCTGAACTTACTCTAAAGGGAAGACTCAAATACACAGCCCTCTATGTGCTCGCCAGAGGTAGCCTGACTGACTGGGTGTACTTTTTAGTTATACCATTTTAGGGAATTGCTATTACTTTAATTACATTATATTAACATTTTCACATAGGCAAAACAGTTAAAAAAAGGCACTTTTGACTTTTTTCCCGCTTTAAAAAAGGCTATTCAGGCACCGCTAATGTTATTTTAACCCCCCCCTCCATTTTAAAATAATACCCTAAAAATGAATATGCAAATTATACTTAACATGCACGGTGGGCGGTCGGGGGGGGGGGGGGGGGGGGCTTAAAATAAGATTAGTAGTGCCTGAATAGCCTTATTAAAGGCTATTCAGGCATATGTGGGGCTCATACAGCATAATTTTGCTGATGGAGCCCCTTTAAACACCCACCATCTGCCATACTAGTACAGTGGATGTTGGGAAGGGGATAAAGATCCTTGTTCCTTTTTTTGGATAAATGCCATGTTTGCATTGTATATGTACTGTGTCTAACCTGGTGGAGTAACTAATTTCGGTGATTGGGCTTTAATGCTGTACCACTCCCAGAACAATGGGAAGATAAACCATTTGAGAAATTGGTAAACAGGAGAGACCACGTACCAGAAAAAACAGAAGGGGGATTTGTTTGTGTGCAAATACTCTAAGGCTAAGTCCCCTTGGGCCAGAGTTTTCCTTCGCAGACTTTCTGTTACGATTATATCTATGGGGAAGCCGCCGGCGTTTACGTAGATATAATTGACATGCTGCCATTTTGAAAACCGCAACGATTTTGGAAATCTCAGCGTGTCAGCACTGCGATTTTTTCCGCAAAGTGGGGATGGGATTTGGGCAAATCGCGGTGTTTCCGGCCCGTGGGGCCCCGGCCTTAGGGTAAGTTCACATGGAGTTTTTTTGGACCGCAACCTGAGCTACCCGTCCAAAATACGGGTAGCTGCGACTGGATGCCGATGCCGTGCAACGGCATCCAGTCGCACACTCCGCTCCGGATTAGGCCCAAATGAATGGGCCTAGTTCGGAGGGATTGTCTTCAGGCAGATGTTGTGAGGTGAATCTGCCTGAAAGAATGAGCATGTCGCTTCTTTTTCCGGCTCCTGGAAAAAAGAACTGGATACAGCCTCAAAATCCTGACCAAAAAACCCAGTGTGAACTTAGCCTCAGACATTGAGGAAGAAGTGTTGGGGGTATAGCTCAAGAGATAGAATTGGATAGTAGACCACGCACACCTGTAGTGGCTGGCATTAACCCCTATATGGGATGGGTAATTGAAAGGTGATCTACTGCTTTAATTGTGGGAAACCAGGGACGTCTCCATCTCCAAAGGATCTCCATCCAGTCTGTTGTTCCCAGTGACACACACCATACTCGTGCACTGTTCACCACCCTAAATTAGGGCAGGTAATAAGGAAATCCCTGGATGGAGTATGGGAACGACCTCCCCACAAGGGTCTGTGGTCACTCCTAAAACCTGGATTACATCAACAAAGCAAGAATCCTCAGTGACATACATACATACATACATACATACACTCTATCCACGTTTTTTCCTCTAGAATTACTACTATATATATATATATATATATACATATATATATATATAAAACATTTTATTTATTTTTCTTAATACAGAGGAAAAATCAATCAAGGACGAGGATTATAATAGACTAAGGAAACGTCTCTGCATGTACTTTAAGAGCCGCAAGTGCTTTGTGTTTGATCAGCCATCTTCAGAAAAAGAAGACCTTCAGAACATGGATAATATTTCCGAGAGTCAATTGCAACCTGAATTTTTGGAGCAGACGAAGCGATTCTGTGACTACATCTTCCAGGAAGCTGAAGTGAAAAAAATGATAGGCGCCATCAATGTTACTGGACGACGTGAGTAGATTTAACATTCAAGGGATTCCATCTGTTAACACATGTGGAGAGTAGAATAATATCCTCATCCAAGAATAGTCAAATATCCCCACCAGAGAGTAGACTAATATATCTACCACAAAGTAGACTACTATCCCCATCAGAGCGTAAACAATATCTCTACCTGAGAGTAGACCAATATTCCCACCTGAGAATAGACTACTATACTCACTCATTAGAGTAGAACGATATCAAATTAAATCAAATCGGCTTTATTGGCACGTCCGAATGGATATTTGGCATTGCCAAAGCTAGTAAAGTGGGGGGGGGGGGTAGTTGGAGTCGAGGGGGAGAGTATGGGGGGGTGGCTGATTTGGGGTATAACAGTCCATGGAGTGTCATCTTCCTCTTAGTTGGTGACCGCTGTATGGGGAGGTGGGGTGGGGCGGGTGGTTTGGGGTATAACAGTCCCCACCTAATAGTAGGATATTATCTCAAACTTAAAGTAGACTGCCATCAACACCCTTAAAGTAGACTACTATACACACTAGAGAGTAGACTAATATATCCACCTAAGAGAAGACTAATCTCTCCACCAGAGAGTAGACTCAGTGGCGTAACTAGCACAGTAGCAGGGGTAGCAGCTGCCTCAGGGCCCGACACGTCAGGGGGCCCGGGCCCCTGACATGTCAATATGCATAAAAATAAATAAATATAATATATTTATTTATTTATTTTACTTCTTGAAACTCGCCCCCCCCCCCTTCCTCTCTGGTCGGAGGGGGGGGGGGGCGGTCTGACAGGCGGTGACCTATCTTTTAGCCTTTGTGGGGTGTTCGCTTTTCACCCCGCGTAGGCCTCAACAGGACCTTCAACAATGTCTCCTCCCTCAGCGTGCGTCCTGACGCTGGGGGCAGAGACTTATTTTGCAGGAAGGAGCTGGCGAGTCCATTTTGAGGAGCAGGCCGCGCTGAGCGCTTGTGAAGGCAGAGAGAGGTGAGTGGTTGTGAAGGCAGCAGCGCTGGCAAAATATCACCATGGGATATCTGGGATCGGCCTGGTCACTCATACACTGCTACATGATTTGATAGATACATATCCATATTAAAAAACAAAAAAGTCCACAGCTCAAAAATATAAAGAACCAGCTCGACCTTAAGTGCACGAAAACCGATATCCATATTAGACCAGGTTCACACACGGTAGTATTATGAGGCACAAGCGCTACAGCTCTAGCTATAGTACTGGGATGTGGTAATGCTGTGACATTGTACCTAATAATACTGCTGTGTGTGAACTTGGTCTAATATGGATATGTATCTATCAAATCATGTAGCAGTGTAAGAGTGACCAGGCCGATCCCAGATATCCCATGGTGATATTTGTATCCATGGCCAGTGGCGTAAGTACCAGGGTAGCAGGGGCCACTATGGGACATAATACCATGTGCAGGGGCCACTATGGGACATAATAATGCGTGCAGGGGCCACTATGGGGTATAATACTGTGTGCAGGGGCCACTATGGGGTATAATACTGTGTGCAGGGGCCACTATGGGGTATAATACTGTGTGCAGGGGCCACTATGGAACATAATACTGTGTGCAGGGGCCACTATGGGGCATAATACCGTGTGCAGGGGCCACTATGGGGTATAATACTGTGTGCAGGGGCCACTATGGGATAAAACACTGTGTGCAGGGGCCACTATGGAACATAATACTGTGTGCAGGGGCCACTATGGGGCATAATACCGTGTGCAGGGGCCACTATGGGGTATAATACTGTGTGCAGGGGCCACTATGGGATATAACACTGTGTGCAGGGGCCACTATGGAACATAATACTGTGTGCAGGGGCCACTATGGGGCATAATACCGTGTGCAGGGGCCACTATGGGGTATAATACTGTGTGCAGGGGCCACTATGGGACATAATAACGCGTGCAGGGCCACTATGGGGTATAATAGAGAGCGCAGGAATGGAGGGGGTGTCAGTTGGGGTCTTCGATGGTCGGGGTGGGGGGACCCCATGTCAAAAGTTCGCCACAGGGCCCCGCCATTCCTAGTTACGCCACTGAGTAGACTACTATCCCCACCAGAGAGTAGACCAATATTTCTACCTGAGAATAGACTACAATGGCCCCTAGAAGGTTCCATACACTATTATCTCAATCCTACTATAAAGATGTCTGGATTCTCCATCAATCCCCACAATAAATGTAATAATATGTGCCCCCTTCATTACGGCAATTTATTAGTTTGTCTATTCATATAGTACATTTTTTGTTGTCAGAACTTGGTCATTTGGCACAAAGTTACACTGAAGCAATAATGACTCACAATACTGCCTGCATGGAGGACGTGGCCCATACATTGTCTGACATAGAAAACAAGGCGGCTGTCCAGGAGGCTGTACAACATTATGAGAGCAGGATGAAGGAAAGCATTGTCTTCCCCACCGACACTCTGAACCAGTTCCTTGAGCTCAGCAGACAATGTGAGAATGAAGCTCTTCAGAAATTTTTGAAAAGGTCCTTTAAGGACACAGAATACAAATATCAGACAGAATTTATGGTGAGTCTTCTTTCCAATCACTTAGTATCCCTTCTTGAAATGTCCTTATGGTCCTTCTCGTTGTTATTCAAGTGTTTTACATCTCATTACTCCAAAAGGATTCGACAAGATTTATCATGAGAAAAACGTGGAGGAAACAAAGATAAGTTTTAACAACAAATCAGAAAAAATCCTAACTGCGACCTAAACCCACCTAAGAGCCCACATATAGAAATACTCCATCCATAGCTAGACCAGAAAATATCCCGAGTCCTCCATACTGATGTGTTCTTCCTTACCTTCCCTTTCAGCTTTTATTTTTTGGAATATCTTATATGTGTCTATGTGTGACCACCGGTGGTTAAGGATTTTGCTAATATGTCGGGGGTCCTTTATAAAGGTGCGTGAGCCTCGAGAGATCAGTTTTGTGTATATTCACAAGGTTTGAACTCTGTTTAGTTTAGTTATGCTCTGGGAACTCTTCAGCCCAAGGGAGGTCTGGTAAAAAGATCAACACTGTTTCCTCACCTCGCATGGGCTCTATTGTGGTCGCCTTCGAGGATCACTGTGTCTGTGATTGAACTTCACTGGTTTTGTGCAGCGCACCGCCGTCATGGTGCTTTGACGCAAGTGTCATGACATTGGTGCACCCCCCGTGACCACTGAGGTCCAATCATAGGGCTCAGAAATTCTCAGACCTGAAACATCACTCATAAGGCCGGATGAGGACCATGATGGAGCATCAGACACCATAAGAGTGCCCAGGAGAAGTGAGGCAAGGTGAGTATCAGTGTTTATTATTTTACTGCAATTTCCATTGGACTCCAATTATTATACTCTGGAATCTGAAGAGACCCCAGAGTATAATAGTGATTCGTAGGTGGTGAACCCCAAAACTCATAGGTTCAGTCAAACCAAAAATTTATGGAAAATTAGTAACGAACCCAGCTCATTACTAGTCAGATTGCTCATCTCTGGTCCTTAAACATTTCAGCAAGGTAAGGTGGACAAATCTACATATTGACCTTGGTATGGACCAATAAATCCGCAACTAATTGAAGCTCGTGTGTTTCTTCCGTTAGGGACTGGTACAACAGAAGAAGGAGGAGTTCTGTAAAATGAATGAGGCAAAATCACGGGAGATATGTGAAGCCCTGATTAAGAAACATTCCGAAGAACACGAGGAAGCTTTAGCTAAAGCATTATACTCCATTCCTGGTGGACATGAAAAATTCAAGCAAGATATAAAAGCCATAAAGGATAAATATCACATGGAGCCTGGGAAAGGCGTTCAGGTCGGTGAAAGATATTTAAAGAGATTCTATCATTAGAATCCCATTTATTCTCCGTAACACGTAGGAGTAGCCTTGAGAAAGGCTATTCTTCTACTTTTAGAAGTTTTCTCCACACTGCCATTTTGTAGATATTCCGCTTTTCTTTGGTATGTAAATGAGTTTTCTAGTAGCACTTTGGGTGGTCCCCAATGCTCAAACAGCACTAGGGGCGTCTCCAGTGCAACGAGAAAACTCTCCAGCGATGGCCTCTGTCTTCTTCTGGCACGCCTCTCCGCGATGTCTTCTTCCAATGGCTTCTTCTGGATTTAAAATTCACACATGCGCAGTCGGCTCTGATGTTTTTGTGCAATGGTTACTGGCTCTTATTAGTTGGTCTATTTTACTCAAGAACTTACATAAAGATCTTTTCTGGTCATTTGTGCTTTAAGTGATAGATCTGATGTAAGTTTTCCCTTGGATCAGAGATTATGCAATTTAATGTTAAGTCTTTGGTTCACATAGACTAAGTGTTCATCATTTATCGAACAATCACACCAGTATGTTTTCTACTTGTGTAGGCTGAAATCGTGCTTCAAGAATACCTCACTTCTAAGGGACCCCTAGAAATTACTATTCTAAAAAGTGATGAAGCCTTGACTGAGAAGCAGAAGGAGCAGGAAGGTGAGGGATCATATGTACCAAAGTCTATTGCCTGTTGGTCCCACATTGGTTATCATAGTTAATATCATACTCATATCTTAAGTTTGGGGTTTTCTGACGTTTCAGTCTTGTGTTTATGAATTTTTATGTTAATTTCATATAGTCAACAATAAGAGATCATATACACTGTATGGAGTGTGGACCCAATGTGTATCTGAACTGTTTTGACTTGTGGCTATTCCTGAGGGCATTGTCTAAGGAGTTTCCTGGTTTTCAGCATTCATTCCCCATACAGGGATCTGAACTTTGCAGGGAACCATCAAGTCTAGGAATAGTCTCAGATTAGTAGTTGCTGAACCAGGCAGGTCAAAAGTTGCAGATACATGGTACCAAAGGGACAGACAAAGACATGGTAAGTGGATAAGTCGAGGTCAGGGCAGGCAGAGTTCAGCTATCACAGTATTCAAGAAAGAGCAGCTGGCATGGAGTCAAAAAAGTTATCAGGCAGAGGTCAGGTCAGGTGCCATGGAGTTAATACAGTTATCAGGCAGAGGTCAGGGCAGGTGCCATGGAGTCAGGACAGTTATCAGGAAGAGGTCAGGACAGGTGCCATGGAGTCAGGACAGTTATCAGGCAGGGGTCAGGGCAGGTGCCATGGAGTCAGGACAGTTATCAGGCAGGGGTCAGGGCAGGTGCCATGGAGTCAGTACAATTAACAGGAAGAGGTCAGGGCAGGTAGAGCAGGCTCAGAGTTGGGCAAACAGACAGAGGTCAAATGCAGGCAATCAGAGTAACAGTAGCAGAATATACCTTCACATGGACTAGCAAGTTATTCTTATTGCTCAGGAACCTTCATGTGGGGGAAAGGGGTTTAAATAGCCCAAAGGTGCAGGGAAGTGTTTGTAAAAAGGAAGGAGAGTTTACAGTTTCTTAAAAAAAAAAAAAAAAAAACAGCAAACACATGGGCAGGGACTGGAGACCAGCGCCCACAAAGTGGGAGAGCAGCACAGATGCCAAAGAGAGGAGTCATTCATCTGCAACCAAGTATTGCTTAAAGTTCCTGCACAGAGCAGATTGTGTACATAGGTCTAGAAATGTATGTAGTTTACACTGAAGACAGAGAACATAAGATTTGGACAATATTTCATCCAGAAGCGTAACTACCGCATAGCAACAGTAGCAGCTGCCACAGGGCCTGGGCCCCTGACGTTTCTTTTTTAATAGCCCGTTACCTCCTGGAATAATGGCCCCTATTTACTTACTGATCATCACTCAGGCTCACTGCCGCCGGCGCCATGATCAGAACTAAGTAAGTCGGTAAGTAAGGCCGCGGGCCCACGAACCCCGCGAACCCCACAAACACCACGATCATTATACATGTCAAATGTTCACCTTGGGGCCCGCCATTCCTAGCTACGCCATTGATTTCATCCTACTTCAGGTAAAATAATTTTTCTCAATTCTTACTTCTGCAGAGGAGAAAGCCAAGGAAAAAGTTCAAGAGATGGAACAAAAAAGGCAGGAACTGGAAGAATCTCAAAAGAAACAGAACTGGCAAGATATGAACACAACTCTCCAAGAGAATATAACGGGGTTGGTCAACAAACTGAATGAAGAAAATAAACTGATAAGAACCGAAATACGGCGAGTGATAGAAGACAAGGAACGGGTAAGTCTACAGTATGAAGGTTCTTACCTCAAAGTTTTCAGGGGTGAATTGTAGAAGAACAATTGTTTGGTAGGATCTATAAAATAGTCATGGATTACTGTCTTAAAAAAGTGAATGTGTGCAAAAAAGTTGGCCCGCCACTGGCCTGTGGATTTACTTCTTCTTGCTGTCTGCTCAGGAACGGGATTCCTATGAAAAACAAGGATTCAGAAGACAAGCCAACATGTACCAGGCGCAGATCGATGACTATACGGAGAAGGAGAAGCAACTGGAAAATCCTGTATGGTATAAGCCCATCAAAGAAACATTTAAGCGCGTGGCCGCTGACGTCCTCCCCATACTTATCGAAGTGGGAGGAAACATCCTCAAGTCTGAAGCTATCGGAGCGTATAACAGTTTGATGCTCTAAATCCTGCAGAAGCTGCTCACCCGCCTCCACCCCAAAATCAAGGCCCAATTCCCACCCCATAGTCCATATCACCATACTGAGCCCAGAAGACAACAAGGGCATCCAGTGCAATTGTTTCATTGTAGAGATGTCCGCTTTCCCTCTCTAGACAGCTCCTCACCACCAAACATCCGTCTACCATCTGATCTCATTGAAAGACGGTGTACGTTTTTGGAATTCATTCCATTTGCTTCTTCCAATGCATCAAAAATGAAGAAAAAAAATAAAGCAACGCTGCAAATAATCTTGATTAGAAATGTTCTGCCATTTTGTGTCTTCAGCTCCTGCACAGAAACAACAAGCTCTAAGTAGTCTGCAGTGGAATATTACTCCATCTGTCCCTGACTTTGTATTAGTAACCTATAGACCATATTGGAGGGGGCAGATACAAGAGGGTAACACATGACTGTAGGGATAATGTCATAGGTAACTCTTCATATCATCCCAGGCAAACTGGGATGCTGAGATCAGGGCTATGTATGCGGGGGCCGGATTATCACTTCCAGGACCCCTCCTCCAAAGGGCAGACTAAATATTCATGGGATTGTCCTGTAGTCTAGATCCCCACATCCTAGTATATCTTCTCTTCTCAGCTTATGTGTGTCTACGTCTGTATTATATTACTGTGTATTATCCTGTATCTGTATTACTAGGCTGCTGTAACATGCTGAAATTTCCCCAATGTGGGACTATTAAAGGATTATCTTATCTTATCTTATATTGTCTGCGTAATAGACAGTGCCCCAGATGGCAATAACTCCCTGCCCAGTAATAGTGCCCCAACACCATAAAATGCGTCCGTTGGGTCCATACAAATTAATCGTGACTTTTTAGCCCCCTCCTTAGAGTACAGCACCCCACAGTGCAATAAAACTTTGTTTTCTTAATGCCTCCCACATACATAGTGCCTCTGTTGTTTTATTTCCTCCATGGGGACCCTAAACTGTGACAGTGCCCCACATACAAGTGTTCGCTCAATGCCCATATATATTAATAGTGCCCCTATACAATGATTTACTCCCAATGGTGCCTCATACACAAAGTGCTCCCTATAGTGCAATATTTCCTCCATGGCTTCTCTAAACACTGGTAGTGCCCTTTTAGTCCCCCCCACACACTCAGTGTCCCCTTAGTATCCATATACAGTAATAGTGCCCCTATACAGTGCTCCACACACAGTGACTCCCATAGTGCACCAAAATAGTTACAATTTCTCCCTAACAGCCACCCCTGCAAAAAGTGTCCGAATAATGTAAAAGCACCCACAAAGAGCCTATAAACAAAGTGTCACTTTACTACCCCATACACAAAATGCCCCCTTAGTGGGAGAAGGTGCAGGTGGTCACCTGAACAAGATGGCTGCCCATACATAGGAAGTATGAACGTGACTGAACACATTCCAACTGAAGTCAGTGAGAAAAGAAGAACCACGGCCCATTTGGGCCATGGCACAGTAAGGGTTACTGCAGATGTGAGTTTTTCATAGCCATTTCAGACTCAGGCTCCTCTGGAACAACAACATTTTCTGATAAATATTTTTTTTTTACCAAAAAGAAAAAAAATTCACAAAGGACAGAGATCATGTTGCGTGAAGACATCTTCCCAACATTCTGGCAGGTTTCCAACAGGTTTTCCCTGCTGAGAACAGCTGGTGTAAGTAAATGGGGCGTCACATCTGCTGTCTAATGACCCATACAGGGCTCTCTACAAGAGCTTTATTTCACATCGCCCCCCGCTGGTGAACTCTTGATGGGATTTTACTGTTATTCGTGGTTAGTAGACAGGTCAGTAGATACCTCTGCATGCATTGAGGCCCCCTATTGTCCATCATCTATAATACCCTTTAATACCACCCTATCCTACTAATCCTATCCTATCCTATCCTACTAATATTATAAATTTTGATGTTTGTTCCTCAATCACACAAAAACCGCTGAACGGATTTTAATGAAATTCGGCACATAGATAGATTGTAACCTCGATTAAAATATAGGCTACTTTTTATCCCGGTAAATGACATGGCTTCATGACTGCTATGAAATTTTGTTCACATACTATATTACACTGTTCTTGGCAGCAGCCTTATCTCAGCCAGGGCTGTTATCTCTCTGTGTAAACACAGTTAACCCTCAGCGTGTAGACAACTTTGCATATTATCTGATCTGCTCCAGTGATGACAAACATGGGCAAACACCTTTAATCCAAATTGGCAGTTTGCCAATTTTAAACATGCCTGGAAAAAGAGAATCTAATTTGTCGCAAACAACGAGAGCTATGAAGAAAGCCAGAAGTCACAGAGTTCTCCTCAAGCGCAGCTGAGGGGGATCATCGACCCCAATAACACGTTCATTATATGACGTCTCAGCGAGCTGCTGAGATTCTGGAACAATCACGGCCACAGCGCGAGGAACGAGTTCAGCGGCAGGTCAGCTTGACAGCTGCCAAAATGCTGGAGTAGGCGGATCATCAACACCAACAACACGCTCATTATATGATATTCCAGCGAGGTGCTGAGATGCCGGAACAAGCCCAGGCACAGTGTAAGAAACAAGTTCAGCGGCAGGCCAGCTTGAGAGCTGCCAAAACGCTGGAGCATGTGGATCATCAACGCCAACAACACGCTCATTTTATGGTGTCCCAGCGTGCTGCTGAGATGCCAGAACAATCACAGGCATGGTGTGAGGAACAAATTCAGCAGCAGGACAGATTAAGAGCTGCCGAAATGCCGGAGCAGGCAAACCATCGATGGCAGTAATTTGCTGTATAGGCAGATCATTGAAGCCAACAACTCGAAGACGAAGTCGCGGGCAGAGCCTAGTAATGCCATATTTGCACCTTGCGAATATTACTGGGTGTGGTTTACATGACGCTAAGAAATGAGTTAAATTCTGCCTGATGCAAAAGTTGCATTTCTAGGCGCAAAATCGCTCACCCCTGACCTGTGAACCTCTAAAAACTTGCATTATACATTCACTGCAGCAGATTTCTGGTGTACAGGGCATAAAAAAGTCTGTTTTTTTTTTTTTGGTTTTTTTTTTGTTTTTTTACGAAAATCTGTTTTTCCTTCATTACACCTCCCTTGCCACATTCTTGAAAGGGGTGATGTAAGGGAATCAGTTTTCGATAGACCCATTCAGGACTCTGCGAATCGTGCAAGTGCTTATCTATCATCGCCCCCTGCTGGTGAACTCTCACAAAGCTTTTATTCTTTGTTTTTTTGTTTTTTTTTTCCTTTCGCACCAAATTCATTAGGCATTTGCAACTATTTTATTAGCGCAATAGATTAATTGATAAGTCAAGTTCTTCTCAGATACATTCGATGAATCTTCCCCCCACATTATATTTCACTTCTCAAAATGTTCAAAATGTCTTCTTGCTGTAAGTGAACGAAAACCCTGGACATGGCGATTGCTCCTCTAAGATTCAAACAACATCTTGGTCATTACTGGACATTAAAGGGGTTGTCCAGGTTTTAGAATTTTTATGGCCCATCCCTAGGATAGGCTATAAATATCTGATCGGTGGGGGCAGACAGCCAGCCCCTGCGCTGATTTCCTGTATGGTGCTGCTTCCAGAACCTTTACTGTACTCAGTGCAGGGCTAGCAGCAGATAGCTCTGGTCCCTGTATAGACACAGGGCACGGTACTGGTTCTCATTGATATTAATTAGAGCTGAGCTGCAGTACCCCTGCTTGACCACTATGCAGGGAGTGGCGCTATATACCTTCTATTGTATATAGTACAGGAGTTGGAAGTGGCTCTTCACAAAAGATTTAATTTAGTCTCATCCTCACAGAAAACTCAGAGTTTTCATGTCTTCCCCAAGTACTTTCGGTGATTTTGTTTTACACAGTGTTTTCTCTGTAGCATTTTTTAGCTGAGTTTTGCTATGCATGGCCTTAGCCAAAGAGATTTTACAAGGCTCCTCCAGCCCTTAGGATAGGTCATATAGGTCATCAATTAAAGATTGGTAGGGGGCCTCAGACGATCAGCTGCTTTAAGTGGCTGCAGCATTCAAGTGATCGCTGCAGCCTGTTCACTGCTTACCAAGCGCAGCGCCGTACATTGTATAGTGGCTGTACTTGGAATTGCAGCTCAGCCACGATTACTTGAATGGGACTGAGATGTGCTCAAGCCATGTGACTGATGGACGTGACGTTACATGACCTGTGAAGTGGAATCAGTGCTCCAAAAGTGCTGCTGTGGCTTGGAGCAGCTGATCTGCGAGGGTCCCAGGTGGTGGACAACGCTGATCCTAAATTAGTGACCCATCCTAACGATAGGTCATCATTAAAAAGTCCTAGTAAATCCCCAAACAGCCTTGGATCTCTAGGGCTGTGACTACTGAGCCGCAGCTGCTCCTCCATTAACCCTCCTGGGAGTATAAACGTAACAGGACAATAAGAAAGACGCAGAAGACAAGTCATCAGAAGCAACGTGAAGATCTGCACCTAGAAGACGACCCCAGGTAAGACTGACATAAGCCTACTTAGTAACTGAGTCATGCATGATGTTAAGGGGGCTGCCCTCTAGAGGACGGCATACAGAGGCACTGTTCTCCTAATTACATCCTGGAGAATAGATTTGCATATTTTTTTACCCAGAATCCCTAGTGGAGCAGGAATGACTTGTAAGTCTCCGTACGCCTATGTAGGCACACAGTCTCCCTAATGTGTACGATTATCCCCTGACCCTGGTCTATAGTCTCTCACTCTGCCAAATCAGTATCCCTACGCTATGCTGAGGAGGTCCAAAAGACCGAAACAGTGCTGTTCATAGCTGGGAATCTGTTCCTTTTAGGATAGAAATACTAATTTGGCAATTAACTCCGCATCATGTTAGTAGTCTTATTAAAGAGGACCTTTCACCATATCTGGGCACAGGCAGTGTTATATACTGCCAGAAAGCTGACAGTGCGCTGAATTCAGCGCACTGTCGGCTTTCCCGATCCGTGCCCGGTGTAAAGCGCTGTCGGTCCCGGTACCGTAGCGCTTTACAGTCTGAAGGGCGTTTCTGACCATTAGCCAGAGACGTCCTTCTGCCTCGCGGCGCCAATCGCGCTGTGCTGTGGAGCCGGGAGGAACGCCCCCTCCCTCTCCTGATAATACTCGTCTACGGACAAGCTGTGTGAGCAGAGGGAGGGGGGCGTTCCTCCCCGCTCCACAGCACAGCGCGATAGGCGCCGCGAGGCAGAAGGACGTTCCTGGCTAATGGTCAGAAACGCCCTTCTGACCATAGAAGAGCTACGGTACCGGGCCGTAAGCTCTTTACACCGGGCACAGATCGGGAAAGCCGACAGTGCGCTGAATTCAGCGCACTGTCAGCTTTCTGGCAGTATATAGAACTGCCTGTGCCCAAAAGTGGTGAAAGGTCCTCTTTAACTGAGTCACGCATGATGTTAAGGGGGTTGTCCTCTAGAGGGCAGTATACAGAGGCACTGTTCTCCTAATTACATCCTGGAGAATAGATTTGCATACTATTGCTACTACTGAGTGACTTTTACACTAGTGTTTCACCAAAGCTTCATCCATCAGGAGGTGTTAGTGAAGTGGAATCAGAATGCGGCACATTTAGGAAACCATATACAACATTTTCTGGGGTTAAAATATACAATTTTTTATTGCAGAATTACACCCTTTAATTATTTTTCCACCAGTTATGTAACTTTGTAGAATAGTTGGTGGGAACTGCTCAGTCTCATATGAGGCAGGGTCAGTCTAGGAATAAAGGGCCTAGAGCTCAACAGGGTCTGGGTCCCATCCAATAGCTTCCTGATAATAGCCTACATCCCGGCTTCTTCATTGACATCCTACATAAGTGCTGACTAACCAGTGTTACTAAGTATGTTCCCAGGATCGTCATCCCTATAGCGCAGACCCCAATAACCCCATGGCCGGTTCATGCACTGGACTGTATGGAGAATGATACGACCATGGAGTGGTACACGTATGTGCAAGATTATAGTGTGGGAGCTGTGATGCAGACATAACACACAGGACAGCCATCTGGAATTTTTAACTTCCCCTCCACCCCCAAAACAGTATAATGCTCCCCATGGTATATAATGCTCTGCAGTGGCCCCACAGAGTACAAAATGCATCCCTGAAACTCCCACAGTTGCCCTACATGGTATATAATGCTCCACAAAGTATAATATGCTCCCCAGAGACGAAACACAGTATAATATGCATCTCAGATCCCTCTCCTCTCCCACCACAGTATAATACTCTACACAATATAATACTCCTCCAGTGACCCCACACAGTATAATACACTCCATAGAATCTACCCCACCACAGTATAATGCTCCACAGTGGCCTCATACAGTGCCTCCACACTGCACACCAAGTATGATGCTCCACAGTGGCTCCACAGAGCATGATAGGATCCACACAGAATCCCCACTAGTATCACTCTTCACAGTACCCCCCACTCCAGTATACTGCTCCACAGTCACCCCACACAGTATACTGCTCCACAGTAGCTCCACATGATAAAATATGCTCCCAATAGCCAATTACCCACCACAGTATAATGCTACATAGTGGCCCCACACAGTATAATATGCTCCCCAGAGGGCCCCCCAGCATAATGCTGTACAGTGGCCCCACATAATATAATACCCCACAGTGGTCCTACACAGTATAATATGCTCCCCAGAGAGGCCCTTCCCCCAGTATCATGCTCCACAGTGGCCACACACAGTAAAAAATGCTCCCAAGAGCCTCAAGTCGCTTCAAGCGAACCCCTCGAAATTAGTTTTCTTGAAGTCACCCCTTCAGTGTGTTTCAGTTCTATACTCTTGAATCTCTTCAGAGTAGAGTCCCAGGGAGGTAATGGTAAATAACAAACACTTGTACTCACCTTCCCCTATCTCTCCTGGGCATCTTCGTGTTGTTCCGTTGTCTCTGCCGGCTTCCTCTATCAAATCTGGGTGTCAGATCCCCGCAAATCAGCTGAACGAGGACAGTGCAGCTCCTGGAAATGTTTGCAATCTTGGACAGCGCTGCAGTACCTACATCCATATTGTAGATTGTACAGCGAGTGAGCAGTGTGGCTCCCAGAATATAAACATTACCAAGAGCCACAGCTGATCTGTAGGGGTGTCAAGTGGTGGACCTAGCAAATCTAATATTGATAGCCTATCCTAAGAAGAAATCAGGTAACCCTATTACGAGAAGTGCCCATAAGAAAAAAGAGATTGACAGCAGACTTTGTTGGGTGCTGAGAGTTTGGACAGTGACAGCACTGAGAGTATGTTCATGCTAAATTTTTGCAGGAAGATTTTTTTTTTATGTAGATTGTGAGCCCCATATCGGGATCACAATGTACATTTTTTTTCCTATCTGTATATCTTTGTAGAATGGGAGGAAATCCACACAAACACGGGGAGAACAAACTCCTTGCAGATGTTGTTACTGGTGGGATTCAAACCCAGGACTCCAGCACTGCAAGGCTGCAGTGCTAACCACCGAGCCACCATGTTGCCCCTTTTGCAGCAGGATTTTGAGGTGGAATCCACTTTAAAAAAAAAAAAAACACCTCCTATTTGTTTCAGTGGGAGTCAGCAGCAGATATAGCAGTCCTATGTAATACCACGGATGACACACAGTGATAACTCTCTGAGTACAGATAATGTAGTAGATGTCACCTGCAGTCCTATGTAACACCACAGATAACACAGTGATAACTCTCTGAGTACAGATAATGTAGTAGATGTCACCTGCAGTCCTATGTAACACCACAGATAACACAGTGATAACTCTCTATATACAGATAATGTAGTAGATGTCACCTGCAGTCCTATGTAACACCACAGATAACACAGTGATAACTCTCTGAGTACAGACAATGTAGTAGATGTCACCTGCAGTCCTATGTAACACCACAGATAACACAGTGATAACTCTCTGAGTACAGATAATGTGGTAGATGTCACCTGCAGTCCTATGTAACACCCCAGATAACACAGTGATAACTCTCTGAGTACAGACAATGTAGTAGATGTCACCTGCAGTCCTATGTAACACCACAGATAACACAGTGATAACTCTCTGAGTACAGATAATGTGGTAGATGTCACCTGCAGTCCTATGTAACACCACAGATAACACAGTGATAACTCTCTGAGTACAGACAATGTAGTAGATGTCACCTGCAGTCCTATGTAACACCACAGATAACACAGTGATAACTCTCTGAGTACAGGTAATGTAATAGATGTCACCTGCAGTCCTATGTAACACCACAGATAACACAGTGATAACTCTCTGAGTACAGATAATGTAGTAGATGTCACCTGCAGTCCTATGTAACACCACGGATAACACAGTGATAACTCTCTGAGTACAGATAATATAGTAGATGTCACCGGCAGTCCTATGTAACACCACAGATAACACAGTGATAACTCTCTGAGTACAGGTAATGTAGTAGATGTCACAGGCAGTCCTATGTAACACCACAGATAACACAGTGATAACTCTCTGAGTACAGATAATATAGTAGATGTCACAGGCAGTCCTATGTAACACCACAGATAACACAGTGATAACTCTCTGAGTACAGATAATATAGTAGATGTCACCGGCAGTCCTATGTAACACCACAGATAACACAGTGATAACTCTCTATATACAGGTAATGTAGTAGATGTCACCGGCAGTCCTATGTAACACCACAGATAACACAGTGGTAACTCTCTGAGTACAGGTAATGTAGTAGATGTCACCGGCAGTCCTATGTAACACCACAGATAACACAGTGATAACTCTCTGAGTACAGGTAATGTAGTAGATGTCACCTGCAGTCCTATGTAACACCACAGATAACACAGTGATAACTCTCTGAGTACAGGTAATGTAGTAGATGTCACCTGCAGTCCTATGTAACACCTCAGATAACACAGTTATAACTCTCTGAGTACAGATAATGTAGTAGATGTCACCGGCAGTCCTATGTAACACCGCAGATAACACAGTGATAACTCTCTGAGTACAGATAATGTACCGTAGTAGATGTTACCTGCAGTCCTATGTAACACCGCAGATAACACAGTGATAACTCTCTGAGTACAGATAATGTAGTAGATGTCACCTGCAGTCCTATGTAACACCACAGATAACACAGTGATAACTCTCCGAGTACAGAAAATGTAGTAGATGTCACCTGCAGTCCTATGTAACACCACAGATAACACAGTGATATCTCTCTGAGTACAGATAATGTAGTGGATGTGACCTGCAGTCCTATGTAACACCACAGATAACACAGTGATAACTCTCCGAGTACAGATAATGTAGTAGATGTCACCTGCAGTCCTATGTAACACCACAGATAACACAGTGATAACTCTCCGAGTACAGAAAATGTAGTAGATGTCACCTGCAGTCCTATGTAACACCACAGATAACACAGTGATAACTCTCTGAGTACAGATAATGTAGTGGATGTGACCTGCAGTCCTATGTAACACCACAGATAACACAGTGATATCTCTCTGAGTACAGATAATGTAGTGGATGTGACCTGCAGTCCTATGTAACACCACAGATAACACAGTGATAACTCTCCGAGTACAGATAATGTACTAGATGTCACCTGCAGTCCTATGTAACACCACAGATAACACAGTGATGACTCTCTGAGTACAGATAATATAGTAGATGTCACCGGCAGTCCTATGTAACACCACAGATAACACAGTGATAACTCTCTGAGTACAGGTAATGTAGTAGATGTCACCTGCAGTCCTATGTAACACCACAGATAACACAGTGATAACTCTCCGAGTACAGATAATGTAGTAGATGTCACCTGCAGTCCTATGTAACACCACAGATAACACAGTGATAACTCTCTGAGTACAGATAATGTAGTGGATGTGACCTGCAGTCCTATGTAACACTACAGATAACACAGTGATATCTCTCTGAGTACAGATAATGTAGTGGATGTGACCTGCAGTCCTATGTAACACCACAGATAACACAGTGATAACTCTCCGAGTACAGATAATGTAGTAGATGTCACCTGCAGTCCTATGTAACACCACAGATAACACAGTGATGACTCTCTGAGTACAGATAATATAGTAGATGTCACCGGCAGTCCTATGTAACACCACAGATAACACAGTGATAGCTCTCTGAGTACAGGTAATGTAGTAGATGTCACCTGCAGTCCTATGTAACACCACAGATAACACAGTGATAACTCTCCGAGTACAGATAATGTAGTAGATGTCACCTGCAGTCCTATGTAACACCACAGATAACACAGTGATGACTCTCTGAGTACAGATAATATAGTAGATGTCACCTGCAGTACTATGTAACACCACAGATAACACAGTGATGACTCTCTGAGTACAGGTAATGTAGTAGATGTCACCTGCAGTCCTATGTAACACCACAGATAACACAGTGATAACTCTCCGAGTACAGATAATGTAGTAGATGTCACCTGCAGTCCTATGTATCACCACAGATAACACAGTGATAACTCTCTGAGTACAGATAATGTAGTAGATGTCACCTGCAGTCCTATGTAACACCACAGATAACACAGTGATAGCTCTCTGAGTACAGATAATGTAGTAGATGTCACCTGCAGTACTATGTAACACCACAGATAACACAGTGATGACTCTCTGAGTAGAGGTAATGTAGTAGATGTCACCTGCAGTCCTATGTAACACCACAGATAACACAGTGATAACTCTCCGAGTACAGATAATGTAGTAGATGTCACCTGCAGTCCTATGTAACACCACAGATAACACAGTGATAACTCTCCGAGTACAGATAATGTAGTAGATGTCACCTGCAGTCCTATGTAACACCACAGATAACACAGCGATAACTCTCTATATACAGATAATGTAGTAGATGTCACCGGCAGTCCTATGTAACACCACAGATAACACAGTGATAACTCTCTGAGTACAGATAATGTAGTAGATGTCACCGGCAGTCCTATGTAACACCACAGATAACACAGTGATAACTCTCCGAGTACAGATAATGTAGTACAGGGGTAGGCAACCTTTTTTGTTCGGCGTGCCGATTTAAATTAAAAAATCAAAGATGAGGTCCTCGGAGTGCCAGGCAATAATTGTAAAGCCGACGACACCGAATTAAAGTCATATAGCACAGGGGTGCTGTCATACTGTGATCGAAGCCACATGCGCTTACCACTATTTGCCTGGATACACATGTTCTTTTCCTTTAGAAGCAATGTAAATACATGCGTAACCCACAATTAGTGGTAATGTATGTGACTGGGAGCAGAGTAAGGTCATACCTGTAGGGGGCGACACACAATGTACCTGTATGCTCCATCCAGTCCTCGGCTGTTAGTAACTTCAATATTCTGTAAGGGAGCGTTCACACTACCGTCGGTGTCCAACAGCTAGTGTCCGCTGCTAATGTCCGCACAGGATTTTGAACAGACATTAGCAGCGGACACTAGCTGTTGGACACAGACGGTAGTGTGAACGTTCCCTAAGTGAAACGCAGATTAATTTCAGTCACTTTTAGTTCCTGGAGGTGCAGTAACAGCAAAACCCCAGCCAGAAATTAATGGGTGTCACACTTTCAACAAAGTGGCCGCACTGGTGCCCAGGAACTGGCTATAATTGCATCTAGTTACAGTGTCACCACCCAATAGAATCACACTAAGGCTGAGGCCCCACATTACAAAAATGCAGCTTTTTTATTGCAGATTTAGCTGCGTTTTTTTTTTTCCGTCAAAGCCAAGAATGGCTAGAAAACGAAAGGGAAATATATAGGAAGCTTCTTATGTCTCCCTCCTGCTCAATCTACTCCTGGCTTCGGCTAAAAAAAACCAGCAAAATCTGCAATGAAAAAAAGCTGTTTCTGCAACGTGGGGCTTTAGCCTAAGGCTGAGGCACAGGGAACACAGCTTTTTTTGTTACATATTTTGCTGTGTTTTTCTGAGCCTAAGCCAGGAGTGGATTGAGCAAAAGGGAGACGTATAAGAAGCTTCCTATATATTTCCCATTCCTTCTGTAGCCATTTTTAACTTTGGTTGAAATAAACCGCATGAAAATCTGAAACAAAAACGCTGCGTTTCTGCAACGTGGGGCCTCAGCCTTACGCCCCCTGCATACAAATGGCATGGATGTGGTTTTCACTGACCTATATGTTAAAAATAGGGGATGTATAGGAAACATATAGGACCTGCTCCACAGTTTTCAGCTCTTCAATTTGGCCCAGATACACAGCCACAAAAAGAATGGCTGTATATATGGGTCAATTGAAATATATAGGTCTGTACTTTTATCCACAGTTGTAAATAAAGCACACAGGGGGTTAATGTGAGGGACTTGATGGGGTTAACTGCTATTAATATGAGGCACATTGAGTTGTAACCTGCAATGCACATAACCAGACTCTGGTTATGTGCATTGCAGGTTACATAACCAGGTCTGGTTATGTGCATTGCAGGTTACAACTCAATGTGCCTCATATTAATAGCAGTTAACCCCATCATGTCCCTCACATTAACCCCCTGTGTGCTTTACATAAGGGACACTGATATGTAAGACATGTGGAGGTAATAAGTGAACATCTTCATTATATAGGTCCTTTATTAGTACTTCCATATGTCTCACATATCAGTAACCCTTATGTGAGCCACACAGGGGTTAATGTGAGGGACATGATGGGGTTAACTGTTATTAATGTGAGGCACATGGAGTTACTAAGACTAAATTAATAAAACCAAATGCCTGACATTAATGAGAATAGTTAGTAACACACGTACCTGGGGTTGTTTTTGCTTTCACTTTGCTCCCCGGAGCTTCCTCTCCTCCTCAGGGCTGCAGGAGCTCCTCACGTGTAACAGCAGGTCCAGGGAGCCCTTATCCCATGCAGTGAGAGGCTCACCTCTGATTGGTGGGCAGTGAGAGAAGGGGGCGTGTCCTACACCTCAGCTTTATAGCAGAGCACTGAAGGGACGCTCTCTCTCTCTCTCTCTCAATTTAGTGTATGAAAGTTGCGGGCTGGCTGCCGTGCCAGCAAAATATGCCTCGCGTGCCACTCTTGGCACGCGTGCCAGGGGTTGCCGACCCCTGATGTAGTAGATGTCACATGCAGTCCTATGTAACACCACAGATAACACAGTGATAACTCTCTGAGTACAGATAATGTAGTAGATGTCACCTGCAGTCCTATGTAACAATCAGTATGGAGTATGTGTTAGTAATACAGTATAGTGATGTCAGTGCAGCTCTGGTTGTGTGTGGAGGGGACGTCTTCTCTTTTGTTCTCTCAGAAACGAAACTTCTATGTTTTCTTTTCCTCTCTCCTCTCTGGCATTTCATCCTCTGAACATTTCCCATAAGAACCACAACTTCCTTGAGGACTTAATCATAGAAGAACAGGCTCAGTCCTATGTAACACCACAGATAACACAGTGATAACTCTCTGAGTACAGATAATGTAGTAGATGTCACCTGCAGTCCTCAGATAATGTAGTAGATGTCACCTGCAGTCCTATGTAACACCACAGATAACACAGTGATAACTCTCTATACACAGATAATGTAGCAGATGTCACCTGCAGTCCTATGTAACACCACAGATAATAAAGTGATAACTCTCTGAGTACAGGTAATGTAGTAGATGTCACCGGCAGTCCTATGTAACACCACAGATAACACAGTGATAACTCTCTGAGTACAGATAATGTAGCAGATGTCACCTGCAGTCCTATGTAACACCACAGATAACACAGTGATAACTCTCTGAGTACAGGTAATGTAGTAGATGTCACCGGCAGTCCTATGTAACACCACAGATAACACAGTGATATCTCTCTGAGTACAGATAATGTAGTAGATGTCACCTGCAGTCCTATGTAACACCACAGATAACACAGTGATATCTCTCTGAGTACAGGTAATGTAGTAGATGTCACCCGCAGTCCTATGTAACACCACAGATAACACAGTGATATCTCTCTGAGTACAGATAATATAGTAGATGTCACCGGCAGTCCTATGTAACACCACAGATAACACAGTGATAACTCTATGAGTACAGATAATGTAGTAGATGTCACCTGCAGTCCTATGTAACACCCCAGATAACACAGTGATAACTCTCTGAGTACAGATAATGTTGTAGATGTCACCTGCAGTCCTATGTAACACCACAGGTAACACAGTGATAACTCTCTGAGTACAGATAATGTAGTAGATGTCACCTGCAGTCCTATGTAACACCACAGATAACACAGTGATAACCCTCTGAGTACAGATAATGTAGTAGATGTCACCTGCAGTCCTATGTAACACCACAGATAATACAGTGATAACTCTCTGAGTACAGATAATGTAGTAGATGTCACCTGCAGTCCTATGTAACACCACAGATAACACAGTGATAACTCTCTGAGTACAGATAATGTAGTAGATGTCACCGGCAGTCCTATGTAACACCACAGATAACACAGTGATAACTCTCTGAGTACAGATAATGTAGTAGATGTCACCTGCAGTCCTATGTAACAATCAGTATGGAGTATGTGTTAGTAATACAGTATAGTGATGATGTCGGTGCAGCTCTGGGTGTGTGTGGAGGGGACGTCTTCTGTTGTTTTGTTCTGGCAGAAACGAAACTTACGGTATATTTTTTTTGTTGACTCATCTGTGACATTTAGTCCTCTGAAGACATAGACAGAACCACAACTTCCTTGATGACTTAGTCATAGAAGAACAAGGTAAGACCCTCGTCCACCACAGCCTTATTACCTATCCACAGGAGTCCTGGAGAAGGCGCCCCCTAGAGGTACAGAACAGAGATGGGCAGGCAATAACTTAATGAGTAACTGAACTTTAGGACAACTTGTGATTTTCTATCAGTATTTGTGTCATTAATATATTTGGTAATAGACTTCATTAACACATTTTGTCTCCTTTCTGTGACATTCTGCCTCTCCTTATTCTCCCCATTGCTTCTGTATTGAGGGCTCTCACTGAATGTTACTGTATATGGAGGAGGGGCTGTGTAATATGTAGAGAAAATGAGGGTGGGGGTCATTTCATAGAGTTGTATCTCGGACATTATAAAAATACAAACAGGGTATGACCTGTCTGACCCCCACCCATCTAATATCAATGGGTGGGGGTCTGGCTGGAAACCCTTTTACGATTTTTATTTGTTGAAACTGAACTCTGGCCCTTTAAATTATTGCTGAAACTTCATATCCAGCCAAATTCTCTAATTCTTTGGTTTCCAAAGTGAACAGAGAGAGCAGCATACACTGCTGGAGATTGTAAGAATTTTGAATGCAGCTCTGGATGTGACCAGAGTACAGACAGATGGGTCAGGCAGTATTAATGGTGTTCTTAGATGTCTCTGCTAAGGAGGTGTTCTGCCTGGCTCTGTACTGGTGGAACTCTGGACCTGCCTGGAAATGCTTTGTTTGATTTTGTTATGGTAGCACTCTATCTGGTGCTGTTATGGGAGTACTCTATCTAACATTGTTATGGTAGCACACTACCTGGTTCTGTTATGGGGGTACCCTGGCTGTGGCAGTGGCACTCCATCTGATAACGTTATGGATGCACCCTATCTGGAGATGCTATGGGGTCATTGTGTCTGGTTCTGTTATGGTAGCACTCTATCTGCCTCTGTTATGGCAGCACTCTGAATGGCTTTGTTGTATATTGGTGTGGAGCGCATACTACAGGTGGTAAGTGGAATAGAGTTCCAAACCTTCAAATCCAACAAAATATAGATTCCACTTCAAATGAGATTTGCTTCGAGACCCTTTATTATGCTCTGACGTGAATTGTAGAGAGTTGTACAAGCAGTGACGTTTCGGCCACCCTTGCGGCCTTCATCAGACTCTACAACACAGAGATATACAAGTGATAAGTGAACATTAAAATGTTTAGAATGTTCAATGACGTGAAACTACAATATAAATAATACAGACAGTACAAGCACACAAACCTCCGTATATAGGTCACTCATGTAAACTATGTGAAATGCACAGGGCCACTAGGCACAGTTACCACACACGGGGGATTCCCATGACATGAGTATGGGACATGACTATACCCTAAGAGGACAAGACACTTAATAATAGGGTCAGGACACATAGAGAAGGCTTAGTCACGTACCTACATCACCCCTTACAAGGTGTATGTGATGAAAGAATACAAATTATATAGAATGTAGTTCAACTGGTGTCCACACAAGGAGCTGGAGAAGACAGTTAAGGTTATAGGAAGGGGCGGCATGATCGTGGTATAAGGTCAAAAGCCTACCTTGAAGTCGTTGGATGTAAGGATTACCAAAGGTGGACAGGCCCAACTAAAATCAATACATATAGGTCCACTGGGTATGTGACTGTGTGTCCAATGGGAGGGGGTAAATGGAGCGAGAGGGTAATCTATCAGGTATATGTCAGGCCTATTTTGGGTATCATCATGGATATGGACTTGAAACAGTGGCGTAACTACCGCCATAGCAGCAGAGGCAGCTGCCACAGGGCCCAGGACATTAGGGGCCCGGCGACAGCCGCTACCGCTGCTATCATTATACTCGGGGGTCTTTTTGGACCCCCGAGTATCATGATTGGCGGACTGGGAGAGGTAAGAAACATAAAAAACATTGTTACTTACCTCTCCACGATCCTGGCCAGGCCTCCTTCCTAGTTGTCTGACATCACATGAACCCGGCCTGCGTCCTGGGTCATGTGACGTCCGACGTCATTGAAGAAGGACGGCAGCGGAGGCCGAAAGCGTAGGAGTCGGGGGACAGGTAAGAAACAGTAGGTTTTTTTATGTTTTTCTCCCCCTGGGTCTCTGATTATTATACTCTGGGGTCTGAAAAGACCCCAGAGTATAATAATTGTTTATGGGTGTCCACAGTGGGACATAATACTGTGTGCAGGGGCCACTATGGGGGATAATACTGTGTGCAGGGGCCACTATGGGGTGTGTGCAGGGGCCACTATGGGGGTTAATACTGTGTGCAGGGTCCACTATGGGGTGTGTGCAGGGGCCACTATGGGGGATAACACTGTGTGCAGGGGCCACTATGGGGTGTGTGCAGGGGCCACTATGGGGGATAACACTGTGTGCAGGGGCCACTATGGGGGATAATACTGTGTGCAGGGGCCACTAAGGGACATAATACTGTGTGCAGGGGCCACTATGGGGCATTATAGAGCGCGCAGGAATGCGGAGGAGGGGGTCAGTAAAGGTCAATGAATTTGTCTTTGGCAAATAAAAATCCCCCAAAAGGAACCTTCACGTGTGGGAATTGTCAATTTTGTTTTGCTAATATGCAGAACAAGTTCTATTGTTTAGGGGAAAAAACTTGGGCGATTCAGCAGTTTCTAAATTGTAAGTCACATTTGTAGTGTTCGCTTTAGTCTGACCCTACGGACCATCCTATATAAGTAAGACTATTCCTTGTCTTTACGTTCAGGTAAGAGAACATTTCAAGTCCATATTCATGAGAACAGGTTGTCGTAGACTTATTGATCATAGTCGTGAAAAGCTTAATAGTGATAGGGATAGTAATGTCTTATTTTTTGGCGATAAGATATGTTTTGCCCCTTTAAATGTGGAGAAATAGATATAATGAATAACTAAGACGGGAGGCGATGTGGATTTTGGAGACTAATGCTCCAAGGCCTGTAGGCCTCAATGATGGTAATGATGTAAGTGCTTTATCGTACAGATGTGATGATCTATTGTAAACTACTTGGTTGTATTGTGCATTATATTTTCGTCTCTCCTGGCTTCTGGCGCTCCACAATGCAGTAGGACTGGAGTGTCGGGGCGCGGTGATGCCTCGCTATGGTGATGAAGTGACACTTGATCCCGTTGACGTAACATCAAAGCCCATGAACGTGCTAAGATTTATGGGAGACACTTTTGTGTATAACTTTGTTTTTAGTTATAACTCAAAATAGGAGACCTCGTACAGCTTAGTCCTCTCTGTGAAGGGAGATTGAGTTGGTGGAACAGATTTGACTGGAAATTAAGATATTTTTGGAAAGTAATGTGGACTTCATTGCTAGTAGGTCTGTCTGTGACTCTTTGAAGACTCGCCGTAGGGCTTTTTCTGGGCCGGGTAATCCGAGAGCTAATAGGGTGCAGAGAATTGGGAGGGTGGAAAAGAAAAACAATAAAATGTTTCAAAAAGTTTTGAATATGGTTAAAAGTTTACCGAGGACTTATAGTTATTACTTGTAGTTGCAATTTATGACTATATGGTTCTCTTACTTGGCAAGCTTATCAGGTGGAAATATTTTCTGTTCCGACCCTACAAGGTCGGTCTCAAAAAAATGGACCACATGGGTTTCATGGGCTCTTCCACTCTTCACAAGAATTGGTCGTTCACCAGTCACAGCTAGTCTCAGGGTCTCCTTCAGGACAGTACAGCAAATCCACTACACTCTCCAAAAGTCCAGAGTCAGCTCAGGGGTGTAGCTTTAGGGGGTGCAGAAGTAGCAATTGTTATCAGCCCCAAGATCCTGAGTGGGTTCCAAAGGTCCTTGTGCCACATACGATATACCACTATTTTAACGTAGGTAAAAGCCCCATTACAGATCTCACATTGGCGCCCAGAAACTTCAAGTTGCACATCTGGCCTCACCCCTTTGGATTCAATGGTCACCAGTCTCAGCTGGCCCTATTCCAGCCTTGCTTATCAATACTTAACCAAAAGTGGTTTTGTTATACTCCAGGGTCTCTTCAGAGTATAATAACCGGAGGCTCAGGTGAGGTGTGACAAAATAATAAAAATTGATATTCACCTGTACTCATCTTTCCAGGACTCCCTTACAGCATCTGATGAGCATTCCCCAATATCCCTTTTGGGCCTTTTCTGGCTTCTTCTGTAATGTCACTGGTCCCAGGAGACACTGAAGTCCAAATACATTGGGCATTCATGATGTTTTGACACAATTACAGGCCTTGATGTCTTACAAGAGGCCTGAAGGGCACCAAACACTTTGGGAAATGTGCACCAAATGCTGCATGGGAGCCCAGGAAAAGCGAGGGAAGCTGAAAGAAGTGTCTATCATTTTTACACACCTCCCCATGTCCTCTGTTTATTAAATTCTGAAGAGACCCTGAAGTATAATAGCGATTCAAGGATGGTGAACCCAAAAATTCTCAGGTTTGGCTGAATCTAGGATTTTTGGAAAAATGCAATATGAAACCGGCTTATTATGAACCAGTTTGCTTACCTCTAGTCAAGTCACTGTATGAGGCCACATTAGATCCACCTTTCAGATGTTATAATATACAACCCAAAGTCACCAACACAGTGTGCATATCAAATTCTATATGTCTTTACTTACAGAACTGTCTCCCTGATATTAACAAACATGGTCTCTAAAGAGAGATTGCTTGAAGTGTTCGAGAAGATCCTGCAATCAAATTTGCCCAATCTGGAACACGAGGTTGAAACATTTCTCCAATATACCCTCAAACATGATGCTCTGGACCAGATGGAGGATCCCAGGGGCAAAGTACAAGAAGTTCTGAACATATTGCATGAGAGAGGAGAAGAGGCTTGTCAAGGGTTTTTGGATAATTTGAACAAAAATTCACATTTGTTCCCTAAGATTCTCTGTATCCTGAATGAGCAAAGAATGGGTGAGTAAAGATGAGCGATCATCTATATCATTGGACAGGAGTTGAAGGGTCTGCTCGTTGACATGGTTGACAATACGTCTTAAGTCCTTCTCTGTCATGGTCTTTGTATTTTGGTATAATGGGATCAAACTTAAAAAAATTTAAAAAAATGTATATAAAATAACTAAAAAAATGTTCAACATACAACATGGAAGAAACCATGTCCATCGGCATGGAGGCCATCTGATATTATGGACAGAAATGTCAGTGAGATAATACATTTCACTGTTTCCCAGCTGACTACCTAATCACATTAACCCTATAAGAGAACTGTTTTACTTCAATATCGGTTTTATGTTTTTGAAAAAAATTAGACTGTAGGAGTGGTGAATTGAAAGCCCATGCTTTAGATAGATGCCAATCAACAAGGTTCTCTGTTCTTCCCAATCCCCCATAGACATACATAGGTGGTTTGGCTTGTCTGGGTTTTTATAATAGGAAGAGGGGAATAGGCTACAACATCTGCCATCATGGGATAGTCAAGGTACCCCAATACACATTTGATAGTTGTCTGGTCTTGCCAAAATCAATAGCTTCAGCCAACTTTCAATTAAGGCATTGCCAAAACCTTACAAAAATGCTCAACAAAAATATCCAAAATACCGATCCCTATATGGTTCAACTGTATTTAGTAACTTTTTTTAGACAAAGTTTTTAAAAATCCAACAATATCAAATTTTGGCAAGCTATACTGACCATTTATGATGAATGTTTTCCCCTGATGCCACATATGAAAAATCACACTTAATTTTATGCCCTATGTTGGCGAACTGCTGCTTTTTTTTGTTGCAGATTTATTTTGCGTTTTTTTGAGTCAAAGTTAAGACGGGAATGGGAAATATATAGGAAGCTCGTATACTTCTTCCCTCTGCTAAATCCACTCTTGGCTTTGGCTCAAAAAATTGCAAAAAAAAAAGCTGCGTTTCCACAACATGGAGACTTAGCCTTAGAGTTTACACATAATGGAAATATTCAACTTGTGTACAAAACGTCAGCACACGCCCAAGCATTCGTAAAAAATTGGACCATATTTGGTGTGGTGGTGGGATCAGATATTTTTGGTAGCAGAATGTTCTATTAAACTAGAAAAGTTGATGACATTCTCTCTTTTTGTTTTTCCAGACAAGGCAACATTTAATCTGGTGGTTGAAGATTTAGGTCTCAGACAATTTCTGCACAACAAGCTCACACTTGCACGTATTCAGAGTATTGGTTGTAGTAAACTATCAGATGCTCCCTGCCGTACCATGAAGGACATTCCCATGGATTTTCTAAAACATCTTATGGCATTGAATATCCAAGAAGCTTTTAGAAACTTTAACTTCAACCATGGAAAAAATTCACAGCAGGACACTTTGGGCAATGTGTCAGGATCTGTCCACCCTCTAGATGTTGTCTGTGGTCTCCTACATTGCTCAGACAATTTTCTGCGCCAAGAGATCATAAGGAGGATGGCCATGTGCCAGGTCCCGGTTCCTTTACTGCTTCCTGCTGCTGAAGAACCACACAGCACTTTTTTGTTGTGGGCAATGAGAGGTATCACAAAGAGTCTTGGGACATTAACTGAACATAATATAGTAGATATCTCGATGCCAGTCTTTTCCTTTGTAAGTTTAGGAGAATCTAGATGTATACCCATAGCCAAGATTATCAACCACATTCAGAATGATCTTGTACACAGAGAGATGAGTTGGGGTGATATGCCAAGACATATCTCAGACGGGTTGGTGGAAATATCTTGGTATTTCCCTGCTGACCAACTACACTTTGAAAAGCCTTTTGCAATGCTCAGTCTACATGGAAACTTGCAGTCCAATATGAGGCAGTTCAACTTTTTAACCAAAGTGTCTTCTGCGGTGTTCATACTCATGGAAAATATGACCAAGCAACAGTGGGACCTGTTATCACAGACTGGGGCCAACAACAAAAATTACTATTTTATAACCCAAGATCAAATTAACCACTTCTGTCACCAATCACTTTCAGAACTTGGTTTAACTGAGCAGAATGTTCTGATGCAATTGGATGAGAATTTCGATGAAAAGTTAAAGTTTATCCTCAAAGATACCATGCAAAGGCGTCCCATAGAGATGACATTGAGCGAAATGTCGGTGGTGGCCTCAAAATTTAACTTCTGTAGTGATGAAAACCAATATGATTGTGAGTACGGAAGATTACATTCTCTGGAACTCATGGATGATATTGGAATGGAATTAAAGCGTGATAAAGGAGATGTACTCCGAAATTGCAAAGTGCGAATCGCAAAAATCGAAAAACAGTTGTGTCGACTAAGAAACCTAGGAGAACTTCACACAACAGAAAACAAGTCCCAGCTAACTAATGAAATGTATTATCTCCAGATGGCCCAATATTGGTATAATTACAGTGATGTAATGACAAATCTACGATATGCTTTTACCTATCTGAACAAGGCACAACAACAATATTTTCTAAAGTGGATACAGCTTCAACAATTCTCTGCAAATACCAAATCATCGGAAACAATACAAGAAGAAGTGTTTTGTAAGATCGGACAGATGTACGAAGCAGAATTGACTCCTTGCATAGCAGAAGATAGAAGACTATATGCCAATTTTCCTGAAGTAGCTGCAGACCTTCTCCTTCAAGGAATTCCAATTGAGCTCATCGATGGAGACACCGGCAATATACACCTGCAGTGGATCACTGATGTCCTATTAGCGTTAGACACCAAGACTAAGGGAAAATGCAGAATAAGGGTAATATCTGTAGTAGGAGTACAGGGTACAGGGAAGTCCACCCTGCTGAACACCATGTTTGGTCTACAGTTTCCTGTGGGCTGTAGACAATGCACTCGAGGAGCCTTAATGAGTCTTATTAAGGTAGAAGAGAAAATCCTAGGCTGTCACTTCCTTCTGATAATCGACTGTGAAGGATTACAAGCTCTCGATAATGCCTCGGTGGAGGAGAACTACGATCATGACAATGAATTGGCGACACTAGTGGTTGGGTTCAGCGATATTTCCATAATCAACATGGCTTTAGGAAGCATCTCGGAAATGCAAAACATTTTGGAGATTGTGGTCCATGCATTACTAAGGATGAGAGAAACTGGGAAAAGGCCTAACTGTCTATTGGTCTATCAGATGATGGAAGGAGAATCTTTTGAAGAAGAAACCATGAGAGAAACCAAGGACAAGCTATGTCTAGGTGCACAAATTGCTAAAAACAGCAAGATTCTCCAGTGTAATGACACCATAGAATGCAATATTTTAGAAGATTACTGGGTTATTCCTCCATTTCATCTTAAAACTTCTTACAGTGAAAAAGTCATAGAGTTAAAGCGATATCTACTGCAACTGATAAAATACCAATATCAACCGGAAAGCTTTCGCAATGTTCAGAACTTTACTGAAGATATCAAGTCTCTGTTGAATTCTGTGAAGAATGATAATTTCATCTTCAGATTCAAGAATATTTTAGAAGGAAAAATTTACACTGAAATCTATGAGCGGTTCTTGGAACTGGAATGGAATTTATGTAGAAAAATGCATAGGTGGTGGGTCTACAGAGAAGACCAGCTCTCCAAGCCACCTCCTGGTGAAGACAAATTAGAAGTCGAAGATGTATTGAAAATTCTGAATGAAGAGGCAAGGACAATGGAAGAATCCTTACAAGTCTATTTTTCAGACAGGACTGAAGACACATATTGCTATGAAGCAAAAAAGTTTGAGGTTGAGTTCATGGAGAAGATTGAAAGTCTCAAGAATCAGCTGGAAACTCATTACACCAACAAGTGTATGCAGCTTAAAATTTTAAGACGTGGATTGGTAAAAACTATTCTAGAGGATTTTATCAAAGAAAACTGGGACTCCGATGAAACCAACTTCAATGGTGAATTACACTGGAAAAATGCGGTGGCCAAATATAAAGCCATGACACTGAAGAATCATAACGTTGAGGAGGAATTTCTACAACTCCTGAGACGAGACATGAGGACCAAAGGGAGCTTGGTCAATGAACTGATCCAGAGTAGCAGCAATTTGTCAGACTATGCTCACGCAACTTTTACATACGACTCAAAATATGTCAATAAATCTTGGTTTATGGAAAAATGTAACCATATGGAAAATTGTACGTCCTGCCACAGCAAAAGAGGCAGTTTTGTCCAGTTCATAACAGAGAAATCTAACAAATATATTTACAAAATGACCGAATCAGAAACAGTCTACGACCCGGTGCATGGCATGGACCTGCTAAATATGGTTAACGAAATAATTCACCGGGATGCCATGCCCTATACGGTCCTGTTCGAACTAGACCTAAAGCTTCAAATCTTGACAAAAGCTGCCCCATGTTTTCAGAAGATGCATGATGACTTCTTAAAAAAAATTGAAGCCCAGTTTGCTGTGGATGACGATTTCGTGACACAAGCAATACTTGGCTTAGGATACATAGCACATGACAAAAGAGTTGTCAAAAACTATTGTCAAGATTTGCTGAAGCCGGTGGTGGAGCTAAAAGTCAAGAATATGTTCATGCAAAATCTTATCAGTGACTATACAAACTATATGTTTGCAGTGAACAACAGACAGAGGACGTCTTCCGAGGGTTCACATGGTCTGGGGGATATTCATCATGCTCCACCAGGAGACACCCTGCAGAATATTTACAATCGATTTACAGATAAAGAAGAGATTCAGGTCCTAATAACAAACATGGTTTCCAAAGTCATACAGGACATTAGAGAGATGCTACAGTTCAATGTATGGAAAATTGAGAAAGTTAGTGATAATGACCTTGTGACAGCTTTGTGGTCAGTACTAGAAGAAGAAACATCAGTTGTGAGAAGAAACATCTCATATCCACCTTTGAATTTACAAATTTCAACAGTTTCTAACTGCGCTGTCTATTTTAACTTTTTCTTAGAAAAATTACAGAAGCAAATTCAAAAAGAACTCAGTTTCCAGAGCATTCGAGAACATTACATGCAGTGTCCTTATTGGATACACTGAGAAGCAAAGGACACTGGTAGGGTTGAGCTGATCTTGACTTTTCAGGATCGATTTTAAAATCCGATTTCCGATCATTTTTCATTCGAACCTGATCTCGATCCCAATTCCGATCCCAATGCAAGTCAATGGGATTTTTTTATTAATTGGAGATTGGATTTTAAGAGCAATCCTATTTACTATACAGCATGGAATCTAACAATTGAACGCTTTAATTGTTAGAATCCACGCTGTGTAGTGAATTACTAAGTAGCCAGAGGATTTTTTTTTAATCCTCTGGCTACTTAGTCCCCCCTGGTGTCCACTTACCTGTAGAGATGGCTGCTCCGGTGTCCGGTGTTCTTCTTCACCTCGCCACTGCTCCACGCTGCTCTTCTCGCCTCACTGCCCCCTGCCTCCCAGATTAGGAGAGTGTGGGCGGGTTAGGAGAGTGTGGGCGGGTACTGGGAGTGGAGACGTCACATCTCCCCGCCCTGTACCTGCCCACACTCTCCTAAGCCACAAGCCCCGCCTTCCTAGCTCTTTAAACACTAACCTGGGAGGAGGCGGCAGCAAGGCGAGAAGAGCAGCGTGGAGCGGCATCGAGGCGAAGAAGAAGGAGAACACCGGGCACCAGAGCAGCCATCTCTGGAGGTAAGTAGCTACTAGAGATGTTAGTTTAGTCTCCCATTAGAATGAATGGAGGCAGCCGGCGCGCAGGGGGTTAAGGCTGTGTGCCGGCTGCTTCCATTCATCCCTATGGAACCGCAGCGGAGCCTTCACACTGAGTATACACTCCACTCAGAATGAGCGGAGCGTATACTCAGTGTGAAGGCTAAGCAAAGCATTGTGGGAAATAGTACCGATCTCGATCCCACCTAAAAAGATTGTGTTCGGAATTCCGATCAGCGATTAAGAAAATCCGATCTTTTCCAAACATGATCGGTCAACCCTAGACACTGGTTGGTAAAGTCAGCAAAAAATCAGGGCACAAATATACCAATTTTGTGTAAGATTAGTCTACATCACTGGTGGTAAATCTGGAGTATCTTAAGACACTTTTGTCCAAAATTTGATCTCAATCTTAAACCATGTCTTTTTTATGTTATGCCATGTCCCATTTATTAGGTGAAGAGCATTCCCAACTAAAATCCAAAATCACCAGTACATAGAAGCCTCCGAGTAGCCATTGAACATGGTTGTCTTCTGCTATTCCTAGATATATCATCAACAAACCATTGACAGCAAAGAAATAGGAAGGTGTCACTGCACAGTATAGCCAAAAAGGTTTATATCGGTGACATCAGTAGGAGATGTGATGGCCGTCACCTCCTGGAAAACCTAAGAATTTATTAAACAAAGCCACAGACCCTCAGCCTTAGTTTAGAAGAGGTCTCCATTCACTGATGTCATTAAACCAGCATTAAATCACCACAACACAATCCTGGACATCAATGAATATCTCCGTCTGGAAAAATTGGAGACCTTGATCAAATAGTCAATACTTCATGGACTAACTGACTACATGATTTACACGCTAACTCATAACCAATTTGCTTTGCTTTCTATGCTTATCGTAGCTTTGAAAATTGTGTCATTCTCTTGTTATTATGTAACTTGGTTTTCTCTTCTTTATGCTTTGTTATATTTGACAATTTGATTTAAAAAAAAATAAAAACAAAAAATGTAAAAAAAAAATAATGTAAAAAAATGACCAAAATAAGAAAAAAGAAATGTACTATTCAAAGCAGCTTTATTAAAAGTCAGGAAAGTGAATGCAGATATCTATAGTATCCCAGTAATCGTAACCACGTGGGCAGTAAAGATAACACATCATATATATACATCACATCATATATGAAAATGAAACTGTATCACTGAAATTTCCCCATTGTGGGACTATTAAAGGATTATCTTATCTTATATACACAACCTGCAGATCACCCTTCTGCATTGGGGGTCGTATCCATGGCAACCGATCAAGATAAGAGACTGTCATTACTAAGAAAGTTAGAGAAAATCTTTAAAACTCTGCAGAATTTTTAATTACTTATATTTGCAAAAATGTTTAACTTTTAATTATCTACAAATATAGATATGATCATGTACATGGGAATACCCCTTTAAGGTAACAGAATCAGCATATCACCCCAGCCATACAGATAGATAGGTTAGGGTCACCAGAACCAGCATATCACCCCAGCCATACAGATAGATAGGTTAGTGTAACCAGAACCAGCATATCACCCCAGCCCTACAGATAGATAGGTTAGGGTCACAGAACCAGCATATCACCCCAGCCCTACAGATATATAGGTTAAGGTCACAGAACCAGCATATCACCCCAGCCATACAGATAGATAGGTTAGTGTAACCAGAACCAGCATATCACCCCAGCCATACAGATAGATAGGTTAGGGTCACCAGAACCAGCATATCACCCCAGCCATACAGATAGATAGGTTAGGGTCACCAGAACCAGCATATCACCCCAGCCATACAGATAGATAGGTTAAGGTCACAGAACCAGCATATCACCCCAGCCATACAGATAGATAGGTTAAGGTCACAGAACCAGCATATCACCCCAGCCATACAGATAGATAGGTTAAGGTCACAGAATCAGCATATCACCCCACTTGTATCTGAGACTCTGTTCATGAGATATCTATTTTTGTAAATATGCAAAAGAGAAATAAAGGTGTGGCCACTTACCTCTTTGGAACAATAGCAATGCCTCATGATTATTTACCTTAACGCAACCATAAATGTAAATCTATCGGTATGCAGGCAAACAGAAAACATTGCCTCTGGTCCTGAAGGTCGGGAAAGAGGTGAAGGGACAGAATATTTTCTTATATTTTTTTATCCCATTTTTTTCTTAAAGTATAAGGTTCAGTTTACTGTATACCTGTATATAATGTTGACGTATAATCGCAGGTATCTATATTGGATATGTATGCATATAATATGATAAGCATTGATACAGGACAACCCTGGGACAAGTAGCCATATAACCATACACTAATACATCATCACCACCATTGATTAAGGATTATGGACTAGAATTGGATATTTTTCAATTTGAAGGCATTACAGACTATGATGGAGGTGTCTGGGGATTGGTGGCTATACTAAGGATGGTGCCTGACCCTGGCATGGCCACTATCTCCAGGATGGTGGCTGTCTGTGGTTTAGTGACTATACTAAGGATGGTGGCTACACCCAGCATGGAAGCTATCTCAAGGATGGTGGCTGTCTGTGGGTTTATGGTTAAACTAAGGATGGTGGCTGACATTGGCATGGTCTCTGTCTTCAGGATGATGGCTACCTGTGTTTTTGTAGCCATACTAAGGATGGTGGCTGACCCTGGCATGGCAGCTATCTCCAGGATGGTGTGTGTCTTGGCACAGTACATGTCACCGTATTGATTTCCACTATCCTTGGGTGGCAGATGTTCTATGATGGCAGATTTCCCTGGGATGTATTGTATTTCCTTTTAATTTGCAAAAACATGAAAAACTTATCAAATACTAATAAAATAAATTATAAAAAAAATATTCATTAAATTTCATGCCTGAACTAAGGCTACAGTTTGTAGACAAAAAGACTCCAAGAGGTCCATTAACATTTTACCTACGTGACTTTGGCAACTATCTATTTTTCACAATGGCCACTAGAGCAAATACAATGCAAAAATTTTAAAAAAATCTGATCTATACTTGAAAATATAATATATGATACTGCAATGATAGTGAAAGAAGTCAGTATAGAAAGATGTTTTGTCCTGTGGTGACAATTATTATCAGATGACGTTCAGGAAACATCAAAATGTCCGAGTTGTAAAATATAGTGAATAATAGTTTCTATAAATTATTGAAGTTGTGAAATCCATAAATCCTTAGTTGGTGGAGGCCGCGTACTCCCTACAGAGGTGACCGGTAAGGTGAGGGACACACTCAGCGCTCACCGAAAAGCTGACACTCCCATGATTCAGATAGCAGACCTCGGATTTTACTCCCTTGTTGACATTTCTTGTGCATGTTCCAAGTAGATCATCATCGTATTTATTATCTTCATCCCATACTTCAACCTTCAGTAAGGGAGCAGAGCTGAGCTCTAAAATCCCCAGGTCATACCGTGACTTCCATGTTGGACTATTGTTGTTCCAAATAGTTAAGGTCTGAACTTTTGCTGTACCGTAACTAACTATCACAAAGGCATCGGTCTTAGATGTGTAGTCACCCCAAAGATCTGTTGCACTTTCTACATTCACCACCAATTTAGCAAGCCCTTTCTTAGATGGACAACAATTCGAGCTCCTGTGGTCAGTTCCTTGGCAGACACAAGAGCATTCAGAAGTGGGAGCCAGCAGCGAACCAGAAGGGCAGGAGCAGTTCTGTCTGAGAGCCTTCTCCAAGATGTAGTCACTCACGGCCTTCTTAAGGTTCTCTCGATGAGGTCCTTTAAATCTGACAAGATTGTGAATAGGCTCCAGGGAATATGATACAATGTCGGGATCGGTTTTGAGGCTGTCCATCCATTTCTCGAAGGTTGAAGCACTGTCACTATTTTTGGAGTCAAATGAGAGTAGATCGTAAGTAATTGTCCCGCCATTGATCTAAAATGTAGGAGAAAGGGAAGATATTATATTGGAGAGTAGATCAGTGAGTTTGACGGTACCAGTAAAGCAAATTATTTACATGATATATTTACTCAGGGTCATTTTTTGCCCTTTGGTATAAACTATAACCAGGTTTACCATAAAAGTGTTATTGGTGGGTATCTGACTATAGGGATACTAATCTTAGGGTGTCATCTTGAGTGGTCACTTTGTAGGGTATAGGAGATAAAAAATAAAGCGGAATGTGAACCACATGAAATCACCTACTACCCATCCACAGTTATTCTTAAAGGAGTTATCTGGAGACTTTTGCTCACTTCCTCTGAGGTTCTAACACTGGTAATACCAGAGAACACGGGAGAGGAGGCAGGAGGCCGAGCAACTCGGGTCCTGGATGCTGGTTCTGAACTTGTGACCTTCAGTCGAAACCAGCCCAGAAACCTGAGGTTCTAAAAAATAAAGAACCCTGAGGAAGGCGAGTTTTAAAATGTTCCCGGATAACCCCTTCAAGGGCAAAACTATAACTATGAGACTTCTGCAATATACCGGCTCCATGTGAAAGTAAGGGTGACTAGCTAGCAAGGTCTGACAAATGATCATTAGACTACTGTGTCAGAAATATATCACCTCTCCATATAAGGCAGCTGGCCACTATAAAGACCCTATGTGAATCTGACCACTAGAAAGATCCCATGTGCATCTGGCCACTATCAAGACCCCATGTGTATCTGGCCACTATCAAGGTCCTGTGTGCATCTGACAATCATCAGGGCCCAGGATATCTGGTCACCATCAAGACCCTGTGTGCATCTTACCACTATCAAGACTCTGTGTGCATCTGGCCACTATTAAGCCCCTGTGTGCATCTTACCACTATCAAGACCCTGTGTGCATCTTACACTAAAAAGACCCTGTGTGCATCTGGCCATCATCATGGCCCAGAATATCTGGTGACCATCAGGTTCCTGTGTGCAGTGGCAACAGCCAAAAGTTAAGAAGACACAGAAACAAGTAAGTGATGCTGTCCATTATCTCATTCATAAAAAATCCAATGAATAATACCAAGTAAAGAACCACTTGAGCCCCTTACTAGCCATTATGGCAGCTGATTTCTTTATAAATGCCTCTGAACTACTTGCCTTCCAGATCCTCTCATTATATGTCTGGTGGAAGGTCTCTCCATGGTTGACTTTCTGGCTTATATCTTTGCAAGCACTGGCTTTGGCATTGACTTCACCTTTTCCGGCAATAGCAACTGAGGCCTCAATGCTTAGACAGTCCTTCAGCTCATCTAAGGACATGCCATCCATTGTTGCCTGGCATGTCCTGATGGCAGTGACTTGTTGGGCTTCACCTCCCACATTGGCTTGGCTGATATAATGGGTTCCATAGGTGGTTATCAGGTGTCTATATTTCTCTTTGGTCTTCGTGTCGTAAGTGGCCGGCAGTGACCTTAAGCTTTTATAAAAATTACGGCTCAGTGACGGCATGTGTGACAGTCGGAGGCTGGAGGAAGAAGATGACAATCATAAATGATGGGAGATACTGTAACCCAGTTATAATAAAATATACCGAGGTGGAAAAACAGAATGCAGTTCCTACCTGCTCCAAATCTTCATAGGAGATCCACCTGTATTTGTGCCATGAAATATGGAAAAAAACAGGATCTCGAGAGGAAAAAATAATACGATAAAACCAAGTGCAATGTATTTTAAAGGTATTTTATTCTTGCTCTATAAGAGGCGCTCCTCTCAAGATCCTGTTTTTTCTCTATTTCATAGCACATATATTTAGCGTGACCCACATTCATTAGATTTCCGTGTTTTGATTTTTATTGTGGAAGATTTTTTTAATTTTTAAAATCTTCCATAAAGGTGGCCATATTGGAGGTACACACTTCCTTCCTGTATTGTCTGTATAGACATTGAGGCAGTGTATGCATACGTTATGGCAGCTGCAAAATATGAAAGTCAATTCACAGGGAAATGTCATTAGTACATCGCCCTCTCCAGAGACCAGGGGGCGGCAAATTGAGCTTTGCCCCCGTCTATATAGTAGAGTTTATATCTGCATTTATCTATTTCTCCAGCAGCCTGACATCTAATAATAATTCTGACTGCTGTTTCCACCCTTTAATGATAAGGAGAAGATTCTGCAAACCCCACCGTTTAATAAAAATGAGGTGACTGCTTACCCCACCATCTGACAATAGTGAGACGACTCTGCTTACCCTGCCCTCGAATGATAGTGAGATGACTCTGCTTACCCTTCCCTCTAACCATAATGTGTCATTGTGATGACTCAGCATCAGTTACTGTGATAAATCTGTACAGTATATGACTGTCTAGTCTGAGGTTACACTATCTAATATTACACATGGTTATAATCTGTACAATGTATCATCCAGCATCAGGCACTGTGATAAATCTGTACAGTATAAGGGCTCGTTCACATCTGCGCCCGGCACTCCGTTCTGCAGGTTTCCGTTTCCTGTACAAAACAGGGCAGGAGACGGAAACCTGCCGGCATCTTCCCAAACCCATTCATTTGAATGGGTTTGAAAAGTGTCCAGCCTTGAGCGCCGGTGAGCATTTTATACTCTCTGCAGCAAAACCGTTTTTTTAAAACCAGACACAGAGTCAGACATGCAGTACTCTGTGTCCAGTTAAAAAAAAAAAAAAACGGTTTTGACGTGGAGAACTCAAAACGCTCACTGGCGCTCATGGCCGGACTCCACATGACAGGTTTCCATCTTCTGCATGCAGAAGATGGAAACCTGATTAACAGAGTCCAGACGCTGGTGTGAACCCGGCATCAGACTGTCTAGTGTAAGGTTGCACTGTCTAATATTACACATGGTTAGCAATCTGTATGATGTATCATCCAGCATTAGACACTGTGATAAATCTGTACAGTATAAGACTGTCTAGTGTGAGGTTGTACTGTCTAATACTACACATGGTTAGTAATCTGTACAATGTATCATCCAGCATCAGTCACTGTGATAAATCTGTACAGTATAAGACTGTCTAGTGTAAGGATACACTGTCTAATATTACACATGGTTAGTAATCTGTACAATGTATCATCCAGCATCAGTCACTGTGATAAATCTGTACAGTATAAGACTGTCTAGTGTAAGGTTGTACTGTCTAATACTACACATGGTTAGTAATCTGTACAATGTATCATCCAGCATTAGACACTGTGATAAATCTGTACAGTATAAGACTGTCTAGTCTAAAGTTACACTGTCTAATATTACACATGGTTAGTAATCTGTACAATGTATCATCCAGCATCAGTCACTGTGATAAATCTGTACAGTATAAGACTGTCTAGTGTAAGGTTGTACTGTCTAATACTACACATGGTTAGTAATCTGTACAATGTATCATCCAGCATCAGTCACTGTGATAAATCTGTACAGTATAAGACTGTCTAGTCTAAGGTTACACTGTAGATTAGACAGTTTTAGTAAATCTGACCCATTTAATTTAGATATTCTGAAATATCAGATTTTGTTTTTGCTGTTGTCAACTGTTGGCTTGGTCAGGCTCCATATTTGTCTGTCTACTACAGTTATAGTCCTGCAAGAATTTCTTACCCATAGTAGATACAGCTCAATTGATGCCTGAGGAAGGTATATCGATCTCCACTGCTCTTACTTTGACCAAATTGTGCCAACTGTGATTGAGATCCGGCCAACACCACCTTGGCATCTGCCTTTGCGTGATGGAGCTCCAGCCCAACCTCCCAATTATTCTCAATACTGGAGGCAGATTCTTGAGCCAGTGAAGAAGTGGTCCGAGATGTCTCCCCGCTAATCTTCTTGACACAACTTGACTGGGGCTTCCAATCCACCACTCCCACCGGCAGCTTCTGCCATTCTGTGTTCATGTAAGGGTTTCTACAGACTGTGCAGGTTTTCTCAGGCGTCATAAACTTCTGTAGGTTCAATACATAGGCCCCTTTCTTTTTCATTGTCACAATGTCAAGGCCCTCGCCTAGAAGAGTGTGACCTGGTACAAAGTGGAGTTTATTGCACTCTTCACTCTTTGCTGCTCGGCAGGCATAAGTCAGCGGAGGTGGACTTTGGGTTGACACACAGAAAACAGAAATGAGAAGAATGAAGATCAAGAACATGTTCCCAGATCTGAAAAAATAAAAAATGGAAAAAGTTTACTCACTACGGATCTAGTCTATTGGTTGGTGACAACGTGGGCCTTAGATGTGCTAGTCATGTTTGGAGTATACACACCACATTATTAGTTTACTATTGTCTACCTATCCAAGGTTGTTCAGGCTCTACATCTTCCAAGTAGGTGAGTCGGTGACCAAGTGGAGAGTCCATCATCAAGTAAAGAACTTACAATGTGTAGTAGGTTACATTGTACCAACTTAGAGTCCACAGAAGCTACCAGAACCATCAATTTGTTAAACAAACCTTGTATTATAAACCAAGAACGGCAAAACTGTGTTGTCTTATTCAACTGCCAATGGATACGACCATGAATGCAGGAACTTTACATGGTCTGGGACTTCTCATACACCCAGCTAGGATGTCCTTATTATGGACAGGCTATCTTCTCTATGTTCGTTAGAAACCCCGATGGAGGATATGACTATTCACACTTCACCACAGAAATTGTTCTTACTTACTTCAGGTGTGAAAAGCGTCATCTTGTTGAGGCTTCTGAGAAAACATGACACCAGTTTGGGTTTTAGGTGGAAATTCTGTTCTTGTTTACTGATATAACATTGGGCAACCACAGAGCAGGACACCTATTACTATATACATGAGTATATACCAGCAGACACCTATCACTATATACATGAGTATATACCAGCAGACATCTATCACTATATACATGAGTATATACCAGCAGACACCTATCACTATATACATGAGTATATACCAGCAGACACCTATCACTATATACATGAGTATATACCAGCAGACACCTATCACTATATACATGAGTATATACCAGCAGACACCTATTACTATGTACATGAGTATACACCAGCAGACACCTATCACTATCTACTTGAGTATATACAAGCAGACACCTATCACTATATACATGAGTATATACCAGCAGACACCTATCACTATATACATGAGTATATACCAGCAGACACCTATTGCTATAGACATGAGTATACACCAGCAGACACCTATCACTATCTACTTGAGTATATACCAGCAGACACCTATCACTATATACATGAGTATATACCAGCAGACACCTATTGCTATAGACATGAGTATACACCAGCAGACACCTATCAGTATATACCAGCAGACACCTATTACTATCTACATCAGTATATATCAGCAGACACCTATTGCTATAGACATGAGTATACACCAGCAGACACCTATCAGTATATACCAGCAGACACCTATTACTATCTACATCAGTATATACCAGCAGACACCTATTACTATCTACATCAGTATATATCAGTAGACACCTATTACTATGTACATCAGTATATATCAGCAGACTATCCCTTTATGGGTTAAAAATACTGTAAAATGTAAAAAAAAATAATAATAATCCAGGCGTAGAGGCCGCGTACAGACACCAGTGGTCACCTTTAAAAACCCATTCAAATGAATGGAATCTAAAGTTGACCGCCGGAAAGCTGTACCCTGTCCAGTTTCCCCGGGGTTTCTCCTGGACAGCAGCAGTAGTGTTAACCCAGCCTTAGGAAAATCAGCATTGAAAGAGTTAATTGTACAGCGCTGTGGAATATATTGGCGCTATATAAATAAAATGTATTATTATTATTATTATTATTATTATTATTAATTGTGAATTTATTTATTTTTTTATTTCTGAGTGGGGTTCTATGTACCTTCAGCGTTCACTCTGCTCCTGTGCCCCCCCCCCCCCCTCCCCCCCGGTGGTTACTACAGACTGACACTCATCATCATGTAAAAAGGAATTCTCAGAGAATTTAAGACAGAATTGAAAGGAAATGTGAAAAAATCTTTAGGTTTGTGCCCCTCCCCCCCTGCACCCCTGAACAAGTATATTTGTATAAATACAATACAGAAGACATCTTTACCTTGTATAGATTCTGGAGGAGAGTTCAGAGATGTTATCTGTACAGTGGAGGGACTTGTACAGGATGTGGCGGGAGCTGATGAGTATTATATGTGCACTGTGCGGAGGAGGGAAGGTATTGTGATGAGTGATGACCATATTGTGTGACGCTACAGAAAATTATAAAGGGTAAATACATCTGTGACATTCTGTGGAGATAAACTGCAATACCAGGTTCAACCCATGGACAGATGTGGCGCTGTTTCTGGCGTTGTTTTAATAACCAAAGACCAGTAATGTAATATCCTGTTATCTGCAAATGACAAGGCCAGACAAATAAATACAAATATTTATATTCACGTTATACAAACTACACCACATGGAGCAATAGATTGTATTCACCTCCCCTACAGTCGGCCTCTCCCCTCCTGACATGGCTGATAACAGAGAATAATAGATTGTATTCACCTCCCCTACAGTCGGCCTCTCCCCTCCTGACATGGCTGATAACAGGGAGCAATAGATTGTATTCACCTCCCCTACAGTCCCCTCCTGACATGGCTGATAACAGAGAATAGATTGTAGTCACCTCCCCTACAGTCAGCCTCTCCCCTCCTGACATGGCTGATAACAGAGAACAATAGCTTGTATTCACCTCTCCTACAGTCAGCCTCTCCCCTCCTGACATGGCTGATAACATAGAGTAATAGATTGTATTCACTTCTTCTACATTCGGCCTCTCCTCTCCTGACATGGCTGATCACCTGGTCATATAACATATTTACTGCAGGTGTATACTTTCACTGAAAGTGAAAGTAAGAAGGAAAGAAAAAAGCGCCAAAAGAGACGTCCACAGTCCAGTCCCTGGAGGGTGCAGGTAAAGCAGCACAAGGACAGCATGTCAGATCCTATACGGTCAGCTCGGTGTTATGGTGAGGCGCTCCCTACCCAGACACTGTTATATAGTCAGTAGTAAAGACTAAAGAGCAGCCCCACAGGATCAAGCCTGGAGTGTAGAGATTCGGGGTATAAGATAATGTATGTACAGATGAAGCAGAGCTGACCTGGACATTGAAAACCTTCTGCAGGGCGACATCTTGTCTCAGGACACAGGAGGACGCTGACTTGAAGGTGATGTAGAAGTAATGCATGAACAATGTACCCATCTTTCCCAGGTGTCATGGCTCTGTGAATAGTCATCATTATCTATTCTTATATCTCAGCTTCTCAGAATATTCCAGGTTTTCCACCTCTATTGCTTGGGCAGTGGGCATAAAACGTGGCAGGATAGAGATCAGTATAGATGGAGAACTACAATACTGCATAGTTCGGTGACATACTCACATTGTATGGAAGAGGCCACACTATGCAACAGAGATCGAGCAATAGGGTGAACCCAGCCGTAGTTATAATACTTAGTATGGTTTTGTTCTGCTGCATTCTCAGATGTTCTTCTTCTTGTTTAATGCCTCTGTCCAAAAAAAAACATCAAAAAAACTATAGTAGTCCTTGCAGTGGTGTTACTAGGATGTCCAATCTGCTCTGTATTTCTCATTTTCTCAGTGATTCAGTCTAGAAGATTCCACCTGGAGAATACCCGTGAGGACCAGGAGGGTCTCTCATAGTGACCGTGACCAACTCTCGAGAGGTGAGTAATTCTTCTTTACCTTTGATCTTTCTCCATCTCCCGTCTGTTGAAGGTTGTAGCACACATCCTGAGGTCCAACAGATCCTGAGGTCCTTTAACTGCAGTATGGACTGAGGGTTGAATTATAGAGATGGTATTTGGGGTATCCACCACTTTGGGGACCTCCATGTAGCCGTTTAGTCCTCCTATCCAGTGGAGAGAATGCAGACATCTTCATCTTTCTTAAGGTGTTAGACCCATTTTTCTTTGGGAGAGAGTTGTGGGCATGCTCAGTGATATGTATAGAGGTGCTGACAGAGGAGGAGCTGAGGTGTCCCCATCACCTGTGATCAGTGGTGCGTTATCTTCTTCCAGGTCCATATTAGAGATACAACCCTTTCATTATATCCCTGATGATAAGAAGATGACCGATGACCCTGCCCTTTGTGTACACAGCCCAAGCTGAAAAGTGACTAGAATAGAGGTCCTATTTGGAAAGGTCAAAACTATGAAACCAAATTCAGTTAGAATCATTTCTGTAAGATCATGCCCCGATATCATCTCCTCCTCTAAGGGGCTGTGAATTTATTGAACTAACTACATACCTTAAAGGTTGTCCATCCAACATCTATGAAGCCCATGAAGAAAGGCAGTTCCTTCCATTGTTAGGCTCCAACTAGAGCAGTTCTAGATATTGTGGAGTCTCCACCACTTTTGGGTCAACAACCAACAAGCTCCCTCCACCTTTCTGTCCTACAAAGGATGAGATCTTCTTCGTCCTACATCACCCTGTACTTTTTGTACCCTACATATGTTATAAGTATATTGAAATATATTGTGTCTTTGTAACAGGATATACAGACCCCTGATAATGGATATAATGGTACCAATAACAAAATTCATGACCGATGCGCTGCAAAACATAAACAGTGAGTCGCTAAAGAGCTTCAAGAGGAGCCTGTCCTCACATAAGAAGATACCATCAAGCGTATTGGATGGAAAATCAGCAGAAGAAGTAGTTGACTGCATTATACGTTATTATACCATCAACGATGGACCTCAGATAACTGTGGAGGTTCTACGAGACATCAATGAGTGTCAGATCAGCCACGACCTGGATCAAAAAATACAGAGAGGTAAGAATGACCTAAGATCTGTCCTGGACTTTCATATAGTTGAGGAACATTGGCACCATGGCACATGTTCTCTAGAAGTGAGAGAACCCAATATCTGTGCTAACAAATTGGTGTCTGAAGCCGGAATCGAGACCAATACAATGGGCAAACCTCAATCTATTGCAATCTTCCAGCTACACCTATGAAGAACGTTAAACTAGGAACATCTCTTGCCAAAACTTAGTCATTATTTTTAGCACTAAACCCACTCTAAAGATACATATCCTCCAAGACGAGATCCACCATGCAGGATAAATCAAGGATAAGTCTTATTTATGAGACGCCCATCAATCTGAGTGGTGAAACGTTTGCAACTTTTTGAAAGTTGAGAAAGAATCTTTATGTAGATACAGTAGTTTTCTGAACAGTGCCTTGAGGGTATCAATAATCTAAACCTTGGATTTTTAACTACTTGTCTGAGATATGACACATTTATGGGGTCACCATGTCCGTAAAAGATCAATGTCCTTGGGTTTTAGTCCTGTTAATGCTATATATTAAACACATTCACATTGGTAATCTCATAAATAGGTGATACTTTGTGTTTTATTTTTCATTTAGAATTTGCAAAGAAGCTGCAACTGGGAGAAAAGACACCGAGGAAAGGTAAGGAAGTGATGTGTAAGGTCCTGCTGTAGAAAATCAGAAATGAGTGAAAGTGATGACCATGGAAATAGATTGTTTTCATTTTAGGATCAACCTCTGGTTCACTCCAACATTTGAAAAAGTTTACTTATTTTTTTGTTTTTTATCTGGGGTCTCAATTTCAAAGTCAACAGGACCTGTTTGTCTAACCACTTTATATGGCCCTTGCCATCTGGCCAACAACTTATTCTGATCATACCATTTCTTTTGGACATTATCATGGGCGACCTTAATCAATTTCACTAACCTCTCTATCATTTCCAATACATGTTCCACCACATTTTTCTGATGACCATCTCTAACTTCCGGCAAAGTCAGCGTCACATGTGTTTCCATTCATTTCTATGGGTGCGTGCTGTTCGGATCGGCTGATCCGAACAGTGTTCGCTCATCTCTAACAACTAACTGTTGCACTTGTCCTCCTGTTTTTGGGTGACTACACACTCTATATAAAATATTGTTTTCAATCAGATAATAGGGTGTAGCCAGCTGCTTACCAGTTTCTGCAACCATTTTACAGTTAGTTAAACCTTGTTCATACAATGCATATGTCAATGTCCTGTTTTTGTTCAAATGTAATATCAGTGTCCCACAAGTCAGCATTTTTATACTTGCCATCCAGGGAAAGTCTTCTCCTAGAGACATCCTGCTGTCCTGGAACTCTCTTTGGCTTTGATGATGGCGGCTCCATGATGTCCTCATGAAATGGAAAAATGTCCTCCAAAGTCTTATCTCCTTGATGTGCCTTTGCTTTAGCTCTGGTAGTCACAGCAGATAATTGGCTTTTCCCCACTAGCAAAGTCTCAGAGTATATTAATCGGAGACCCAGGGAAGGTGAGGGAACATAAAAAAAACACTATTACTTATCTCTCCTGCACTCCAGCAGGTATCAGGCCTATTTGGTGACATCCCAAATGTCACGTGGGTCGGGCCTGTGTCATTATGTGTTGCGAGGCCTGGCTCATGTGACGTCTGTACCAATATTGAAGATGGCTGAAATCACTGGGAGTGTGCCGGAGTGCAGGAGAGGTAAGTAACATTGTTTTTTATGTTTGTATCCTCCCTTGGGTCTCCAATCATTATACTCTGAGATCTGAAAAGACCCCAGACTATAATAATTGTTCATGGGTGGTCTAAAATGGGGCATAATAGTGTGTACAAGGGCCACTATGGGGCATAATTCTGTGTGAATGGGCCAATGTGGGGCATAATAGTGTGTGCAGGGGTCATTATGGGGCATAATAGTGTGTGCAGGGGTCAAATAGTGTGTACAGGGGCCACTGTGGGGCATAATTGTGTGTGCAGGAGTCACTATGGGGCATAATAGTGTGTGCAAGGGCCAATATGGGGCATAATAGTGTGTGCAGGGGGCCACTATGGGGCATAATATTGTGTGCAGGGGCCACTATGGGGCATAATAGTGTGTGCAGGAATACGGTTTGTGCAGGTGGAGGGGTCAGTTTTGGGTCCTATGTCAAATGTTCACCTTAGGGCCCAGCCAATTTTAGTAATGTCACTGGGGTGTTCTATATAGTAAAGATTCAGAGGAAACCCCATTAATGCTGTTAGGCATTTGGGATGGGTAACTGAGCATAATATTTGGGTGACTCAATGAAAGGACTTACATTTTGAGGTACAAAACAAATATACTGAAAGTGAAATCCTAAAAAATTGGGGAAATGTTGGATGTCTTCTTTTTTCCTCACATAATGGTTAATGGTTCCCCATCTCTTGTTGTTTCATCAGTAGCCAGCAAGCTCACAGACGTAACAAACAGAATCTCTTCTCGACCTCATCATAGACAACGCCAGAGACGAGAAAATGAGAGTGAGAATCTTCAGGAATTCGGGGAAACATCAAAATCTAGAAATGGAAGGAGGCTTTTCAACCTGAGCATTGCTGTGAGAAAGAAGCCCAGGGGACAATGTCTGCCCGATATACAACTGAGGGACCTGACCGAGACTGACATTGCATGTATGACTGAGAACCATGAACAAAAGGCTCACAGATTTGCCTGTCTTCTCTTTAAACACTTTGTCCCCTTTGAAACATACCAAACATGGACTAACAAAACCAACTTCGATGGACATGGAGGGAAAGACGCTCTGCCAAATAACGTACGACATGTTATACTGAAGGAGGTGCGGAAAAAATTTGAATTGACTCCAAAAGATAAACAACAAATTAGACATGCATTAAATGAACTTTTGAGTAAACCAAGGCGGAGTGGATGGCCCATATTGATATGAGCGCCCTCACGGGTCCTTGTGCAGTACAAAGACGTAGTATCAACACGGCCCAATAACCAGGGCAATCATCATGGACAATCGATTGTCACCAATAATTGCACTGCTGATCACCCAACCAAGGAGCAAACATTCAATGGCCAACCAATTGCATCTTTTATGGATTATAAAAAGTGTAAGATTATCACTAGCACCCCACTCCTCCTATATCTGGGTTCTGTAAATGGGCCCTGCAAATGAGAACCAATCCATGGGTTTCTAGTCGATCAGCTGTCGATGCTTGTCCTCAACAGGATCGGACTGTGTAAATCTAGCCTAACAAAGACAGTATGGGGATTTATGGAAAACTTTCCAAGTAACCGGTTGGTGGGAATTTGCATTTGTTGAGCTGGGTGCTTCTGACAGATGAGGTGTCACAATATTTGCCGCTCTACCAATAGCCTTTGGGGTGGCCTTACTGCCCCTCTTAGAGCTAAGCTACATACAAACCTCTTCCTCTTTGTGGCAAGACAGTCCCCCTGCCACAAACCCAGCCACCATTCCTTAAGTTGAGTTTTCAAGGATGGTGCTTCCATAGCTTCACTTCTTCTGTGCCCCTCTAGCAATAGGCTTGGGGATGGACTTTTTGACCCTTAAAAAACTAAGTTGCCCCCAAACCTCTACCTCTTTGGATCCCCCCACAGCTATGAATGTTCCCTCCCCAAATCCTTTTTATCTTGTGATTTTTTTTTATTGTTTGACATATCAGTCGATGTATTGTTGGTTTTTAATTTTTCTCTCTTTCGAGATGTCATAGCTCGCAGTTTTGGAAGATCTTGTCCCGTTCTGTTCTGAGTGACCTAAACTATCTAATGTTTCATTAATGTAATGGACAATAAATTGTGATTCTGGTTACAATGATCTCCCCAAGTATATAAGAATATATAGAAAAATCAGATATTATTATACAGAGTGTAAGAGGAGTGTATCCAAAATGAATCATACAGAATGTGGCCCCTGGGCATCATGCACACAACCGTGTGTGTAAATTGCGTTCCACTCAGTGTTCAGTTTTTGAGGTCCGTGTCTCATCAGTGTGTCTTCAGCATCTGTACTGTATATCTGTAAAAACAGTCCGTATTGCATCAGTGTCTCATCCGAATTTGCGAATCTACAAGAAAAATCCCATCAGTAGTTAGGGAACTGTTTTGCAAATATGGATGTCACCCAGATGTAATCCAATAGTGGCTGTTGTTTTCTGTCTCCCATAGGCTTCTTACGGGCTTGTCCATGTCTCAAACACTGAGCAGAATACGATATGCTCTCACTTTTGTGAGACAGACTCTAGGCTCACACATGGACCTGTGGAAAACACAGTAATGTGCATGGGCCCATTGAAATGATTGGGTCAGTGTGCTAACCAGGATAGCACACGGTCGCACACGGTCTCCTCAGGATTGCCCTCAAGACTTCTTCAGGGTAATTTTTTGAGTTGCTGTAAGGTTTCTTAATGTAAAGAAAAATAATATTTTTTTTAAGAGGTGGCTCTGTCTTAAAGGGGTTGTCAAACACTAGATAGTTAAGGCCTAGCTACTTCAATATCATATGAGTTGAGGACTGATCAGCTGATTTCTATACTCCTACCCTTCCCACGTGTCATCAAGGCTGTGGAATCAAAAGGCCAAATCACCGACTCCAACTCCTGAACTGATTCCGACTCCACAGCCCTGTGTGTCAAAGAGGAGTCACCTTTTATAGAATATAATAGAACACAATGCTTTATTAGTCCCCTTGGGGAAATTTTTGTATTCTGTAGATCCAGAGTATGACAACCAGGAGGGTAACTGGCACATCAGACATTAGCATTATATTATTATGGCAATAGGGAATGTAGGAGAACGAGATTGCAGAAGGTAGAAAGGACTTTCCAAGCCTATCTTTTCGGCAGCTCAACTGGATGAACCTTTGACTGAAGGAGATCTCTTATTTCATGATGGCATCCTACAAGAGATACAAGAGGTTCCTACAAATGACTAGAAAATTCTTTGAGGTCCCTTTCTCTACTGTGGTTTCCCAATCACTGACTTCCTAATCAGTACGTTGATTTTTGTGGTGTCCCTTTTTTTGATATTGTCCCCTAAACTGTGACCCCTTAGATTAAGGTTCCAGCTATCACTGATGGGAAGAAGACTTGATAGCCAGATCTTTATTCTATGGGGCCATGGATTGGGGGAAAAAAACAGAAAAAGGGACACTTGGAGCCGGAGAATGTGCTTTTAATACTGTTTTATTTATTGAGCATGTTTGTAATCAAAAATGATACCAACATAATACATTTTGATGTCATTATTCCTTTTTCCCTACTAGTACAACTAGGATCACAAATCACAAATATGGTATTATTAAAGACAGACCTTAACGGCTACAGACCTGTAGCATTGACATCCCACCTGATGAAGGTCCTAGAAGGACTGGTTCTGAGACATCTCCCCCCCTCTAGTAAGCTTTGCCTAGCTTCTCCCCCCCCCCCCCCCTCCAGTTTGCCTAGCGGACGGGCATCGGGGTTCTTTGGTTTCTCCAGTGCTTTTAACACCATTCAGCCAGGGCTACTGAGAGACAATCTAGACATTGTTGGAGTGGACCATCACCTATCCAATTGGATCCTAGACTACCTCAAAAACCGACCCCAGTATGTGAGAGCCTGGGGTTGTGTGTCTGACACTGTGATCTGTAGTACAGGGGCACCACAAGGAACAGTTCTTGCCCCATTCCTCTTCACACTGTACACTGCTGACTTTAGATGCAACTCATCCAGCTGTCACTTGCAAAAGTACTCCGACGACTCTGCAGTAGTAGGCCTCATCACTGACAGAGACAACAGGGAGTACAGAGACTTAAACCGGAATTTGTGGAATGATGCCAGCAGAACCACCTCAGGATTAATGCTGGGAAGACCAAGGAGATAGTGGTGGACTTTAGTAAGCGGAAATGTGCCCCGAATCCAGTGCACGTCCAGGGGACACGCATTGAGATCATCAAGACCTATAAGTACCTGGGTGTGCTCCTCAATAATAAACTAGTCTGGGCTGATCACCTGGAGGCGCTGCACAGAAAGGGCCACAGCAGACTCTACCTGCTCAGGAGGCTGAGGGGCTTTAGAGTCCATGGCGCACTTCTTAGGGAATTTTTCAACTCTGTGGTAGCATCAGCCATATTCTTTGGAGTGGCTTGCTGGGGGAGTAGCATACCAGCCAGGGACAGAAGTAGACTTGACAGACTGATTAGAAGGGCCAGCTCTGTCCTGGGGAGCCCCCTGGACCCAGTACATGTGGCGGGTGACAGAAGGATACTGTCCATGGTGACCTCCACGCTGGAGAACAACTCCCATCCCATGTATGAGACCGTGATAGCACTGGGCAGTACTGTCAGTGACCGACTGCTTCACCCCAAGTGTGAGAAGGAGCTATCGGAGATCCTTCTTCCCAACTGCAGTCAGGCTGTATAATCTACATCAGGCTAAGCGAAGATCACTCCACACAGAGAACTGAAGTTTTTTTCTTTCTTTACTATGACTTCTTTTTATCTTCTATTCTGAGCTTTGTATGTGTTTTTGTTTCTTGTACTATTATTGTATTATCATGCTGCTGTAACAAACTGAATTTCCCCATGGTGGGACTAATAAAGGATTATCTTATCTTATATACAGTGAAACCTTTTTCAAATGATAACTCACAATTGCATTAAAAATGGTCTTCTAGGCAGTTTGTCTTTTCGAATAAGAGACAAGGATGCAAAGGTTATTGTGGAACTGAAAGTCTGTCACAGGAACTCAGGGATGGTCAAAGAGGTGGTTTTTTGGAAAGGCTTTACTGTCCAGTAAGTTACACATACAAGAAAGAGTCTCAGTTATGATGGGACAACTGATTGGGCAAGGCCAGTGGGTGGACAGAGGTTATACAGAATTACAGGGAGGGATTTAAATTTCCAAATTTAGATTTTTTTATATAAAAAAGATTTGCATATACAAATATGTATTGAAGACCATTGAGGTTTGATCACCAATGTTTGAGGAACACTACTGTCTACGATTCTATGACCATTGCTACGTGGTGATGATTGGGATGGACGATGAACATGAATGATGGAGACACTGGTATTTAGTAGTGATATTGATGATATTTATTAAGTAGCGGCAGTGATGATGATTAAGATGATGATTAAAATGACATGAATAATTTCTATACACAGTTGTAAATTTAGAATTTTCTTGCAAAGATGATCTGGTTCTGATTTTCAGCCCCGGGTCATTTCAATGATTACATTTATGATCAAAGTGAAAATTTAGCTTTTTCCTTCTTGGAGGAATCATGCGATTTCTCTCTAGTAGGGTTGAGGGATCGGAAAAGATCGGATTCCGATCGTCGAACGAGTAAATAACAATCGGAATTCTGATCGACCTCTTTTTAGGTGGGATCGAGGTCGGAGGTTATTTCCCACAATGCTTTGCTACTGGCCAAGCATTGTGGGAAAAGCTAACAATGTTAGCTAAGTGTCATAGGAATGAAATGATGCAGCGGGCACACAGCCTGTTCCGGCGCCCGGCCACTTAACCCCCTGTGCCGGCTGCATCCATTCATTCTAATGGGAGATTAGCTAACATCTCTAGTAGCTAACACTTACCTTCACAGATCGCTGGTCCGGTCCCCGCTGTTCTCGCCTCGCTCTCCCCACCTCCCAGGTTAGTGTTACAGACCTAGGAAGAAGGCGGGGCTTGTGGCTTAAGAGAGTGTGGGCGGGTACTGGGAGGGGAGACGTGAGTGATGCACTCATAGACTATAATGTGATCTGTGTGGTTTCCAACACGAAACATGCGGAGAGAAAAGTCCTGTAAAACCATGCGGAAACCGAATGGAAACCACACAGACCCCATTATACAGTAGTCTATGGGGTCCGCAAGTTTTCCCTTTCTATATATATAGGTTTCCGTTCGGGGACCCTCAACAAAAACCTGAATGCAGATGTGAACCAGGCCTAAATCTGGGAATCCATAATGGAAACAGGAAGCCAGTAGAATAAATGGAGAAGATCATATAATTAAACAGCAGTATAAGGTAAGGCAAGCGAAAAATCTACTAGGTCTTCGTTTTATGTAAATTAAAATCAGATCTCCAAAGCCAATGCTGGTCACATGACAGCTACTGAAATATCTTAGATCATTGTGACCATTGTACAATCTCTATATATGGAGGGAAAAACTGCAAAAGAGATTTTATGTTATTGTTGCTCACATTTTGCCCTAACATAAAACCTTGGGTGGTTCCACTCACATCCAGTTCACCACAGGCAGTAACTTGAGGAACCTGGCTTGATCCACCTGGTTCATGGAGATGTCTGGAATATTGCAGACGTGTAAATGAAAACTCCTTGGAGCCTCATAAACTGTAGACTAGTTAGGATTAGAGATGAGCAAGTAGTACTCGATCGAGTAGGTATTCGATCAAATACTACGGTATTCTAAATACTCGTACTCGATCGAGTACCACTCGCTGTTCGAATGTAAAAGTTCAATGCAGAACCAGCATTGATTGGCCGAATGCTATACAGTCGGCCAATCAATGCTGGTTCTTCTCCTACCTTTAGAAGTCTTCTCCGTGCAGCTTCTCCGCGGCGTCTTCCAGCTCTGAATTCACTCTGCCAGTCATCGGGCCTGGGCAGAGCCGACTGCGCATGTCCACTTGTAGTGCGGGCATGCGCAGTCGGCTCTGCCCAGGCCCGATGCCTGTCAGAGTGAATGAAGAGCCAGAAGATGCCGCGGGGACGCTGCACGGAGAAGACTTCTCGGAGGATCCAGCCCGACCCTCACTTGTGGACTTGGTAAGTATAATTTGATCGAACGTTGCCTACCCCTGAAATGAGCATTTTCCCCCCCATAAACTATAATAGGGTTCGATATTCGATTCGAGTAGTCGAATATTGAGGGGCTACTCAAAACGAATATTGAACCTCGAACATTTTAATGTTCGCTCATCTCTAGTTAGGATGTATTTAGCAATTCTGACGTGTTTCTGGCAGATACTGCCCTTAGTTATCCTCACATAGTTCTGATGAGTGAGTTCTGATCATGGGCAAAACAACTGAGAATCCAACAAAACTTGTGTACTAGTGTACAGTCCTGACCTTCAACTACATAGGCCATGTAAAAGTGAAGCTTTCCTTGAAATCTCTTTACTCTTCATTCACATTATATTGCTGCTGAAGGCTTCTCAAAGCATCTTCCTCTGTGACGTGCTTCCAGTCTTCTGAAAACTGAGCCACTTCTGCAGTATATGCATCCGCAAACTTCCTATTAAACTCTCTGAAAACATATTTCCAGTAATGGCAGGAATCGTTGACGTCGGGTTGAATATTCCAGTCTGGGTAAATCGTGCGGTACTCCCTGTAAGGTTGTTGCTCACCATCAGTATCTGTATTCTCAAAGAGCCTATCAGAGTTGACATCTAAGGAACATGTTGATGTTACTAAACCCCCACCTATTTTCCAGGAACATTTTGCTAGTCCTTTGGGTCGATGGACAGATGCAAAGTGTTCCTTATGTTCCCCGCCCGCTGCCTCACAGGGAACTTTGCAAAAGGGACATTTCTTTCCACATCCAAAAACTTTCTTGAACAATTCATTCTGAGGCTTGAGCGCCACCCTCGAAAGGACTACATCAAAACTTAAAGACTTAAACTCTTCCTTAATTTGTTCCTTTGTATCCACAAGAAACATTTCAACGTCTTTGGAAAACTGGCAGATATCTGCCTTGTTGTGAAACACGATCATGCGGGTTACACTTTGCGGAATCACCAAGTCGTTCTCTAACATTTGGCAAATAGTGTTTAAAAAACTTTCAATGTTTTCACTCTGTAAAGATTCGGGATTGTTAAGAGCATGCCCAGTTTTCTTGATGATAGAGGACAGAATGTTTTGATGTAAGTCTTCCAGGTCTTTGGAGCCACCATACTTGGTCTGCAAGTCTTCATAGATCCATGTTTTAACAAACTGCTCGTAGGAATTAATGTATTTGACATACTTGCCAAAATCCTTTTCCAGAAGTAACTTCTTAAGTACGGAATACTGGAAGAAACTTCGACTGCCGTATAGTTTGGCGTTGTCCCCATTTAGAAAATGGTTAACTATTTCTGTGCCGAGGTGCTGGTAGATACATTCATTTAACGCAGGCTTTAACCCGAGTTCACAGAATTCTTTGGCGCGATGTTGGGACTCATCTTTTTGCTGGAAGATATTTGTAAAGATAAGAAAATAGTGAGGTTTCAATTTTTCGAGGCAGAGAAATGGATCATTCTCTTGAAGGAACTGATCGTGCATGGTTTGAAAGCTTTCTACTGAGTTACCCATGATCTTCAGTTTGATGTCCAGTTCGAAGTCAAGTGTTACGTGAAGCTTCGTAACACCGGAGTCAGTGAGAGATCTCTTAATGATATTTAGCAGTTCCCAGGTGTATGTTTTATCATAGTCTTCTTTTTTGCTTATCTTCTCTTCCACAAATTCGCTGCACCTCTGCATCAATGAGATGGCAAGATCTTGTACACCGTGGTAGCATTCATGCTTTAGCATCTCCTTCGAGTCTTGACCCAGGTCCCAGACCTCAAAATATTTTTCATTCATTTTAAAGTCATTTCCTTTATAATCCCGCAAAGCTTCGATACTAAGCAGCTGTTCTTTTATGAAGCCTCCTTTCGTGTCCATATCTTGCATCAACTGCTGGAGCATTTCTTGGTTGATGTTGCGTTTCGACATCTTATACCTTGAAAACTCCGATGAAGATGCATTCCACATTAATTCAAATTCCTCCATGAGACTTTCATTCTTTAGAGGACTTTTTTCCTTTCTGCATTTCTCTAGGAGACTTGTGACTTTTTCTTCTAACATTTTTTGATATGTTCCTTGGATATTTTGTATTTCGTATTTCCCTTCTTGGATTCTTATGGCATCATCGAGTTTCTTGCATGCATAATTCTTTAGGTCTCGGCTAAGGCATTTCACATCTAAATAGAAATTCTCTCTGTACCTTTCCAGTAGGTGTACATTTGCAGACTTGCTATCGTAGTATTTTTGCAGCATTTCTTGCATGACACGTTCACCTTTCTGCACAACGATCTCCAGGTCTTTTTTAAAGGCCATACGTATCTCATCATTCATTTTGTCCAAAGGAATATTTTTAATGGTTGTTTCCGTTTTAATGAGCCAGTCGTGGACTTGTTTTCGAAACTGCCAATCCCACTGAGAGTACCCTATGCACAATTTGTTATAAGCTTCAGCCACAAGGCTGTTTCTGAAACTGAAGATGAAGTTTTCATGTTTAACAGCGCTCCACAACGTGTTTATCCACTCGAGGAATTCCCAGATATGTCGGGCATTGTGGTCTAATTTATGCTCCCTGATATAATTCAGCAAATATGTCTTTAGATTGTTAACCATCTCACTGTAGCCGGAGTTTACTGTGACCATTGGGTGGACCCCTTGCCAGAGGCCAGGAATATACCAACTGTGTTCTTTCAGATCATACACCATGATGTCACTAAATATGACTTTTCTTTTTTTCTCCATTTTAGCGGCCAACTCTGTGATTTCATTGAGTTGTTCCAAGAACTGTTTTCTGTCTCTCGTGTTCATAGCATGGGCGGACACGTCACTCACATTCTGATGGACGAAATGACAGTTGGGTTTCTTACCCACATCTTTCATCCTTAAAAATGCATGGACCACAATTTGTAAAATATCTTTCATTTCTGCTGTATTTTCCATGGACATGTTGACTATGGTGATGTCGCTCAACCCAACAACTAAGGTGGCCAATTCATTGTCGTGTTCATAGCTGTCATCAAGAGAAGCCAATTCGGGAGCTTTTAACCCTTCAGTGTCGATAACCAGAATAAACTCACAACCTAATTCTTCCTGGAAGTTCTCCTTCACTCTAATAAGGGTCATGAAGGCTCCTCGTGTGCATCGTCCACTGGCCACGGGGAACTGTAGACCAAACATGGTGTTCAGAAGGGTGGACTTCCCCGTACTCTGCACTCCCAGCACAGTTATCACTCTCATCCTACATTGTCCTCCGGTCTTCTTATCCAGCTCAGTCAGAACATCAGTTATCCATTGTAATGGGATGTTGGAGGCCTCTCCATCTATCAGCTCCAATGGGAACCCATCTAGAAAAAGTTCTGCAGCTATTCCTGGGAGATTACTGAATTTACCCTGATTTATTTTCTCATTCTTTAACATAAAACATTCTGCACCATAAAGTTGCCCCAACTCCCGCAAAAAGTGCTCAGTTCCCAAAGTGCTGTCACATAATTTCTTATCTAACTGCTTTAACTCCTTAAGATTGTCTGATGATAAGCTCAAACAAATCTCTTCATATTTAGCTTGTAAGTCGGATAGGTTTTTTCTGGCAATTGGATCAAGTTCATATTTCAACCACTTGAGGAAGTACCATCGGCCTCTCTGAGACAGTGTCGTGACTGCAGATATGAATTTTATCATTCCCTCTGGAAGTTTGTGCTCATTTTGTTTCTTTAGAAGATCATGACGTTCCTCAGTCAAGCGAGTCTTATAGTTCTCTAGATCTTCCAGACCTTGCTGCTTCATTCTGCACAGTTCTTTCTCCAGAACCGTTAATCGTTTCCATAGATCTCCTTGTAACTTTAGCGTTTCTTTCTTATATTCTACAACCTCGGAAATTTCACTGGTAATTTCCAGAGCCAGCTGTTTCGCCATCGAGCATTCCTCGCATATCTCATCCACCTTGAATCCAAATTCACAAGCTATTTCTGAGATGCTTTCCAGATTTTCTTTCCGGGGATATTTTTCTAGACAATTTTTCATAGCATATCTTATCTTGCTGACAAGCCGTGCATTGTTATCAGTAGCGGTTTTTGGGATGATATTTTTTTGGTCAATGTTCAGAACTGGAAATAGCATTTTTAGGAATTTTTCAGAGTCTCTGTAACACTGGTTTGTTGCATCTATAATAAAGTAGAACTTTGTCTCTTTGGTGCTGCATCTGGATAACTGATTGAACTGTTCCTCGTCGAGACCTTCAGTAAATGCGAATACTGCTGTCGATATCTGTGATAGGAAACTAAACTGAGCCCAGTTGGTCTGAAGGTCTCCACACAGATTGATGACTGTAATAGGTTCTGGGAAGATGTCTGAGCTCTTACTGCCAGTGGGAAAATACCAGGCCGCCTCTACTAACCCGTCTGAAATTTCTCGATCAATATTTCCACATTCCATTTCCCCATGGACAAAAAAGGCATTGTGTTGATTAGTTGTGTTGAGAATCTCATTCAATATCTTAGACTTGGACATCTTTGGTCTCCCAAGTCTGACGAAAGAGAAGATAGGCATCGATATATTCACCAATCGGTCTTCTTTAAACCCTTTAGAGTCAGCTAAGGCTTGAGGTCTCCACTTTTTAACAATGTCTCTCATTGCCCATAACATGTAAGTACAGGAAGGACCGCTACTGTCAGGGAGTAGCAGAGGAACCGCAAACTGGCACATCGACATTTTGGTTATGATCTCTTGTTGGAGGAAACTGTCAGAACAATGAAGGAGAAGACAGAGAACATCTGAAGGGTGGAGGGCATCTGGATCTTCTAATTCACAATCAGTATAAAGGTCCACATACAGATTTTCCTGTGGATCATCACAGTAGTCCTTTTGCATAGCTTGTGTGTTCCTTGCTGTGCTGTTTAACTTCATAATCTTTTTTAGGAAAGTCATTGGGATCTCTTCAAGAGTTAGGGGGTCAATTGTATTTAAATGGTCTGGTCCAATATCTAGGACATTTCTTATGGTGAGTTTTGACGTCTCATGATAGTTTAACATTTTCAGCAAGGTTTGTCTTCTTTCTGCAAAAGCAAAAAAAATATAAATTACCGTCTACTCGTCTTTTCAGAAATGAGTATTATAAGACTGTGTTCATATGTGGTAGCTACTCCCTACTGTCAAAAGATAGAGGGACTGAATGTGTGCGCTGCACGTAGAATGCTGATGAAAATTCAGCTCCTCCCACTTTTACTTAGACCCGCCTATTCACATTTATTTCTGTTTTGCGCCCCCACACAGTATAATGCCCCTACAGTCACCTTAACACAATATGCCCTCACATTATAAGAAGAATACAGGAAATGAGGAAAAAAAGATAACAGGCAATTTGCTGAGAGAAGGAGATGTGGAAAAAACCTTAAATGGATGAATGATTTGCCAAAAATGCACCAAAATTGTGTCCTATGATTTTGACTCAAAAAGTAAGGCAAACAAAAGGTGGTATAAACGTAGACTAGGCAGTGTATAGATACAGAAGATTTATCACAGTAGCATCAGACACTATGATAAATCTGGTATCAGGTTGTCAGTCTAAGTTGGCACCGTGTAACTTTCAGTATATTTGGGCAATAAAATTACTAAGACAAAGGTCAGAGTTTAGCAGATTTTGTGGAAGTAAAAGTAGCGATTCAACAAAGTTTCCAGAAGTGGAAGTAGCGAGGTAGCTGACATAGAAATAATATGGCTGACTCTGACAAGTCCTCTGTCTCTTATATGGACAACTAGTGAAGAAATAGTTTGCGGGAAGAAAGACTGCTGTCTTCTGGGGAAAAGGGAGAGGCCCTCCTGGAATTACTGGGGAGAAGACGAGGGCCTTGGTCTCACTACTGGGTAATGTACGGCAATGTTGTGACTTACCAAAGGGGAAGACTATGTAAACCTATTGGGATTATTGGGGGACATTGGACTGTATGAGATAATATATAGCTGCATCATTCAGCTGTGTATTCCTATTTGTTGTTTTAGTAGAATAATAAGGAACAGAAGTCTTGGAGGAAAGGTCAACATCCTCCATCTGCTACATCTCCCATCCACTACTGATGATGATATTACTGGAGGACTTTTTGGTGACTATCAGTGTAGTTATGGCAGGAGAGTAGGGGGTGAGCTGGTTTTATTATAAGGTTCTTTAATGGTTGCCAATGATTGAGATCAGCCTGAATGACACTCTTGGGGGGAGGGGGTTGTTTATTCTTGTGGAGACCATCAGGTGTTGTGAGGCTTGACAAAAAGGCTCCCTTGGACAAGACATGTAAAATAGCTCTCCTCCAGAAGAAAGAAGAAGATCCTTCTAGGTTCCATTAGACAGCTTTCCTTCTTCTGGAGAAAGTTAGGGCTGGCCATACACATTAGATTTGCAATGGCCGCCATGTTGTTGTTGGATAGATGGGATTATTCATACAAACAGGCCAACCATCAACAACCATCAGTTTAGCTATTAACAAAAGGAGCCCAGTGAGTCTGTGCAAGTTGCTGGATGATGGACCAAAAGCGCCTGCTCAAGCCAAACACTGGTCTTTTTGGTCAACAGCCGACTGAACATTTCCAGCATGGCCAATATGTTTTTTGGCAAAGTCTGCCTTTGGCAAACCATGAACAACCATCTGCAGCAACTACATGTCAGATAGCCGGATGTTTATCTGCCAAAATGGTTATCTACAACTTTAGACAACAAAAATTGAATGCACAAGGCGGCTAGATCTGCGAACCTGGATGATAACATGAGATATGGCGAAACAAGAGGAGAATTCATTATAAAATACTCACTGCTAAATAAGTTGTGTTTAAGGTTGTTCAGTCCTGGAAACCTGGGAATCATGTTCTCGAGATGATCAAGAAACTTCTCGCAGGCCTTTTCTCCTTTGTGAAGAATTAAGTTGATCAGATCGTGCGTCATCTCTCGGGGGTCTTCGGTCTTCTGTAGATCTGTTAAATCCTCAGATGTTAGAAACTGGAGAGAGTCCATTTCATCCACAAAACCCTCCACGTTCTCTTCAAATGTCTCAATAAATGTAGGTCTCAGGAGGTCAATGGTCTTTGATGCTTTCCCAAGAAATGCCATGATGGACTTTATCTGGAAGAGATGTCAATATATCACTGTGTGTTATCTGTGGTGTTACATAGGACTGCAGGTGACATCTACTACATAATCTGTACTCAGAGAGTTATCACTGTGTTATCTGTGGTGTTACATAGGACTGCAGGTGACATCTACTACATTATCTGTATATAGAGAGTTATCACTGTGTTATCTGTGGTGTTACATAGGACTGCAGGTGACATCTACTACATTATCTGTATATAGAGAGTTATCACTGTGTTATCTGTGGTGTTACATAGGACTGCAGGTGACATCTACTACATAATCTGTACTCAGAGAGTTATCACTGTGTTATCTGTGGTGTTACATAGGACTGCAGGTGACATCTACTACATTATCTGTACTCAGAGAGTTATCACTGTGTTATCTGTGGTGTTACATAGGACTGCAGGTGACATCTACTACATTATCTGTACAGAGAGAGTTATCACTGTGTTATCTGTGCTGTTACATAGGACTGCAGGTGACATCTACTACATAATCTGTACAGAGAGAGTTATCACTGTGTTATCTGTGGTGTTACATAGGACTGCAGGTGACATCTACTACATTATCTGTACAGAGAGAGTTATCACTGTGTTATCTGTGCTGTTACATAGGACTGCAGGTGACATCTACTACATTATCTGTATATAGAGAGTTATCACTGTGTTATCTGTGGTGTTACATAGGACTGCAGGTGACATCTACTACATTATCTGTACTCGGAGAGTTATCACTGTGTTATCTGTGGTGTTACATAGGACTGCAGGTGACATCTACTACATAATCTGTACAGAGAGATATCACTGTGTTATCTGTGGTGTTACATAGGACTGCAGGTGACATCTACTACATTATCTGTACTCAGAGAGTTATCACTGTGTTATCTGTGGTGTTACATAGGACTGCAGGTGACATCTACTACATTATCTGTACTCAGAGAGATATCACTGTGTTATCTGTGGTGTTACATAGGACTGCAGGTGACATCTACTACATTATCTGTATATAGAGAGTTATCACTGTGTTATCTGTGGTGTTACATGGGACTGCAGGTGACATCTACTACATTACCTGTACTCAGAGAGTTATCCCTGTGTGTTATCTGTGGTGTTACATAGGACTGCAGGTGACATCTACTACATTATCTGTACTCAGAGAGATATCACTGTGTTATCTGTGGTGTTACATAGGACTGCAGGTGACATCTACTACATTATCTGTACTCAGAGAGTTATCACTGTGTTATCTGCGGTGTTACATAGGACTGCAGGTGACATCTACTACATTATCTGTATATAGAGAGTTATCACTGTGTTATCTGTGGTGTTACATAGGACTGCAGGTGACATCTACTACATTATCTGTACTCAGAGAGTTATCACTGTGTTAGGGTGCATTCACACTAAGGGAGCGTTCACACTACCGTCGGTGTCCGACAGGTAGTGTCCGCTCTTAGTGTCCGCTCAAAATCTGGCACGGACATTAGGAGCGGACACTAGCTGTGTCCGTGACACCTGTCATTCATTTCAATGGGCATCGGGTGCGTTCTTTTGCACTCCGTGCCCTTCCTTCCCTGTCCGCATGTAAAGATGTCCGACTTCTCAAGCGGACAGAAAAACCCGAAATGTGGGGTTTTTCTGTCCACTTGAGAAGTCGGACATCTTTACATGCGGACAGGGAAGGAAGGGCACGGAGTGCAAAAGAACGCACCCGATTGCCATTTAAATAAATGACAGGTGTCATGGACACAGCTAGTGTCCGCTCCTAATGTCCGTGCCAGATTTTGAACGGACACTAGGAGCGAACACTACCTGTTGGACACAGGCGGTAGTGTGAACGCTCCCTAAGTATACGCTGAGCTGATTCTGAATGTAAAGCACGTTCAGAATCAGTGTGTACAAAGCAGATCCCTTTCATTTCAATGGGAGCCGGCATACGAGCGCTCCCCATTGAAATGAATGGGTTGCTTTTTTCCCTATTGGTTTCAATGTGATACACGCGTATCTAACAATTACTATATTATGTACCACATATCATGACTATATACAGTTAGTTGTATCTATAAACACACAATGGCTCATATATAACTCACCTCCGACCTCGGCTGCTCCAGTATATGTTTCCCACAGTTGATTCTCTCCAGGCTTTATACAAGTTCAGATCAGCTGGACACGTCCGGATTCCTCTTTTCTTTTCCTCTTTCACTTTCTCTTCATTGTGCATATTGGCTGCAATTGGTTGTTTGTTTCGCCATCGCCCTCTGTACACAGATATTTTTCTATTTGGTCCCTGCCACTTGAATTATCTTTCACCTCCCCTCACCCACCACCACTTTTTCACTTTTTATGGTCTTATTTATCACTTATTATTTTGGTTAGATTTTTGCTGTTTTTATACTTTCTGTCTCCAGGTCATTGCTCACAGTTTTGCAGCATCTCAGCGCCGCACCTCCCATGAGGCGACCTGAAGCGACCGCTTCAGGCGGCGCTATGCCAGGGCCTCGGGAGGGCGGCATTTTTGCTGACCTAAGCCAGTCCAGGACAAGCTGTCTGCAGCCCAACACGGGAAGCGAGCGGTGTATTGGGGCGGCCCTGCTGGATGCAGCGCTGCTCCAGCGGCCGCCCCTCACACTCAGGCAGAGAGCAGGTCCTCTCCCTGCCTGCTCTCTGCCTGCGAACGCCGCTCGCTCTGCTCGGCCATGCCCCCTTTTCGCTGGAACCCGCCCCTTCCACACAGCCCCGCCCCTTTCTTGCGACCCCGCCCCCCTCAGCTCCTCCCCTCCTCCGGTGGGGGGCGGCTTTCTGACGCCGCTTCAGGCGGCAAAAAGCCCAGGTTCACCCCTGCAGCATCTTGTCCGGCTCTATTTTTGGTGGCTGCCATGGTCGGACATCCCAGGTGACCTAAACTATGACATTAATGTTTCATTAACAAGTCGTACAAGGTTCTCTAAGTCTATGTAATAAAGCTGTGGCTGTATTTGGTGGGGACAAAAGATTCTTGATCAGTTTTTATCACTTTTTGTTCTTGAGAGGTGAGATCAGATCAGAAAACATCAATTCTGGCGTCTGAAGGATAAGGTATAGGGCATGTATCATGTAGAATACATAAAGTACTCATTCCAGCTTAGAGATTGTTACGGATGTGCTGATACCTAGTCTGTGTTTATTTTTTATTTATTAACTGCACCCTAGACTGTAATGTGTTAACATTAACCTGTTAGGATTACAGACAGAGGGTGGCGCTCTCTCTGAGAGTGAACACTTTTTATATCAGTGGGTAGTAGTCATTGAGACCTTTTGCTTTTTGGGCATCCATGTTCTGAATGAGCCTGAGCATTGGACTCAGATGTGTTTTGCAGGAACCCACAGCATAGAAAAGACTACTTACCTTTGACGTCGTAGTTAGAGATGAGCGAGTAGTTAAATGTTCAATATTCGATATTCGTTTTGAGCAGCCGCTCAATTTTCGACTACTCAAATCGAATATCGAATCCTATTATACTCTATGGGGGAAAAATGCTCGTTTCAGGGGTAGGCAACATTCGATCAAATTACACTTACCAAGTCCACGAGTGAGGGTCGGGCTGGATCCTCCGAGAAGTCTTCTCCGTGCAGCATCCCCGCGGCATCTTCCGGCTCTGAATTCACTCTGCCAGGCATCGGGCCTGGGCAGAGCTGACTGCGCATGCCCGCACTACAAGAAAATGGCCGCTTACAGTGAAAGCGGCCATTTTCTTGTAGCGCGGGAATGCACAGTCGGTTCTATCCAGGCCCGATGCCTGGCAGAGTGAATTCAGAGCCGGAAGACGCCGCGGGGAAGCTGCACGAAGAAGACTTCTAAAGGTAGGAGAAGAACCAGCGTTGATTGGCCGACTGTATAGCATTCGGCCAATCAATGCTGGTTCTGCATCGAATTTTTCCATTCGAATAGCGAGTGGTACTCAATCGAGTACGAGTATTTTGAATATCGTAGTATTCGATCGAATACTACTCGCTCATCTCTAGTCGTAGTGACTTGTATCCTATCACACTATGACACATGGAGTTTGTCGTCCATTTGTTTTAACTGAATTATCAATAAAAAAGTTATATTTTAGTATTTTTTGAGGGCACCCACTTCTTTGTTTATATTTGATCTCTGGTAGTCCCTTATCCAGTGTCTTACTTTATAACTTTATTAATTTTTTTTTCACTTTTTTTTACTTTTTCATGTGTCCCTTTAGGACACTTGATTCAGCAATACTTTGATTTCTAATACAGTATTATACTGTCTTGCAGTATATACAGGAAGCCAGCCTATGCAGATACTAGGACGACCTCCTGAAGCTCATCAAGAGAATGCCAAGAGTGTGCAAAGCAGGAACCAAAGCAAAAGGTGGCGACTACCTAGAATATAAGACAGATTTTCAGTTGTTTCACACTTTTTTGTTAAGTATATAATTCCACATGTGTTAATTCATAGTATTGATACCTTCAGTGAGAATCTACAATTCTCATAGTCATGAAAATACAGAAAACTCTTTGAATGAGAAGGTGAGTCCAAACTTTTGGTCTGCGCTGTATATATATATATATATATATATATATATATATATATATATATACACAATATATATATATATATATATATATATATATATATATATAGACAGAATATAATTTCATATTTTCTGTTAGGCTGGCTGCTTTTTATTTTGCTGGTCAATGCTGGTGTCAGAATCCTGTTGCATTTGTCTAATCAACCACCAGTGGCCGCTGTTTCACTCACTTTGAATTATTACACTTCCACTCTTCACCACTGGAGGCTGCTGTGCTTGTCTTAGGATATGCTTTTAACTAAGATGACCAATGTGTGATAACTATGAATAAAAATATGCAAATCTATTCTCCAGGATGTAATTAGGAGAACAGTGCACTCTGTACGCCGCCCTCTAGAGGGCAACCTCCTTAACATCATACACGACAAAAAGTCTAATATCATGATGCGGATTTAATTGCCAAATTAGTATTTCTATTCCAAAAGGAACAGATTCCCAGCTATGGACAGCGCTGTTTCGGCCTATTGGGCCTCCTCAGCATAGCGTAGGGATTACATCCTGGGATTACATCCTGGAGAACAGATTTGCATATTTTTTACCCAGAATCCCTAGCGGAGCAGGAATGACTTGTAAGTCTCCGTACTGCCTATGTAGGCACACACTCTCCCTGATGTGTACAATTATCCCCTGACCCTGGTCTATAGTCCCTCACTCTGCCAAATCAGTATCCCTACGCTATGCTGAGGAGGCCCAATAGGCCGAAACAGCGCTATCCATAGCTGGGTATCTGTTCCTTTTGGAATAGAAATACTAATTTGGCAATTAAATCTGCATCATGATATTAGACTTTTTAACTGAGTCATGCATGATGTTAAGGATGCTGCCCTCTAGAGGATGTCGTACAGAGGCACTGTTCTCCTAATTACATCCTGGAGAATAGATTTGCATATTTTTTACCCAGAATCCCTAGCGGAGCAGGAATGACTTGTAAGTCTCCGTACTACCTATGTAGGCACACACTCTCCCTGATGTGTACGATTACCCCCTGACTCTGATAACTATGAAGCCATTTTGTTTCCTGTTTGGGCCTATTTATACCCAAGAGGCAATTCAATCATTGCTCGAGTATTGTGACTTGTTCCAGTTTTCAGCTTTCCCAGACTGTTTCTTGTCCTCGCTGTATTATCCTTGCGATCTACACTTCAAGCTACTACTACTCTACAATATCTATTGCGCCTGGTTTTCTTCCATCTGGCCACTGGATTCCAGCCATGTATGCCAGTATTGCAACAGCTGGATGATGTGAAGGACCAAGTTGGAAATCTCAGAGTGTACCTATGCTAAATCATAATTGGTAGAGCTTATACTTGTGGCAAAAGTCCAAGTGTTTATATATTTTTCAATTGAAAAATTTACACAAAATTATAATTATGTAGGAAAGTTTTATTATTGAGCACAATACATTCTATTGAAGGTAGAAACTGATTCTAGATTCTAATAAGAAATAGGTTTACGCATAGTAGATATCAGAGATATAGTGTAATAGTATAGAAATTATGGTTATATATTGTATTAGGTAAAGCTTGGAATGGTTTAATCGGATGGATTTTTTTAGACTGATCAAAATATAAAATGGTGATGGAAAAAGGATTACTGCGAAGATCAGAACCAAAGATTCCCACATATTTGTTCAGTGCACATTGAAAACCTTCTGAAGACTCTCAAGAGCCTGAGATTCTGAAATTTGGCGCCAGTCATCAGGCAACTCAGCTGGTTTGGCTTTATATTTTTTAGCAAATTCTTCATTAAATTGGGCAAAAATGTATTTCCAGTAATCTGAGGACTCAATGCTGGGATCTGGTTGGATGGCCCAGTCTGGATAGTAAGTGCGATATTCTTTGTATGGATGCCATTTACCATCTGTGTCTGTACTTCTAAAAGTATGGCTAGACACAACAGAATAGGTGCAAATGTCCATGCACAAATGTCTACTTTCATGCCAATGTACTCTTCCAAGTCCTTGAGGTCTGTGGACAGATGCAAAGTGCTCCTTGTGGTCACCACCTCCAGCCTCACAGGGGACTTTACAGAATGGACATTGATGTCCACATCCAATCACTTTCCTGAATAATTCCTCTTCAGGTTTCATGGTGACCCTGAAAAGCACAGAGTAAAGACTCATACACGTCAGATCTAATAGGATTTCTTCTTTCATATCTGTGAGGAACTCCTGAATCTTGGAGGACAACTGTTCCACCTGTGCCGTGTTATGGAAGGTGAAGACTTTGACGTCACGCTTTGACATTACTAATTCTCCGTTCAATTTCTTACAAACATTTTCCAAAAATAACAAAACGTTTTTGCTCTGAAGACAAGTTGTATGTTGAAGAACATTTAGAACTTTTACACAAATGGAAGAAAGAAGGTCGTTGTAGATTCTTTCTAAACTTTCAGGGACTTGATATTTTTCTAGGATGTAATTGAGTATCCAGGTTTTTGAGAATGCTTCATATGAATTGATGTACTGTACATACTTCTCGAAAGACATTTCATTGAGTAAACTTGTTAGTATGTTACACTGAAAGAAGCTCCTGCTACTGAATGTCATACTATCGACGCCATTTAGAACACCATCCACCATTTTTTCTCCCAGATGTTTGAATATGTAGTCTGTGATGGCTGGCTTCAGACATCTCTCGCAAAATTGCTTAGCTCTACTCCAACATTCATCCTTCTCTCTCAGGATGCTGACAAATGTTGACAAATAGTGAGGTTTCAGGTCTTCTAGACACATTTTAGGGTCATTCTTTTGAATGAAGGTCTCGTGCATCTTCTGAAACTTTTCTGATGCTTTTGCAAAGATGAAAAGTTTGATATCCAACTCAAACTGTGTAGAAAACGGAAGTTTTGTGGTCGTACTCTGAAGTTTGTTATTGATCATATATAGTAGTTCCTGACAGTAGGCATCATCGTAGTCTTCTGTCGTACTTATCTTCTCCGCGACATACTTATCACACATGTCTATCAATGAGGTGGCAAGATCTCTAACCTTGTCATAAGGTTCATTGCTGATCCCCAACATTGTTCCTAAGCAGTAAATAATAGACTGATCGACGTGTTTTATGTCCATTGAAAAGGCTAGATTTGCATATGATTCTAAGTTATTTAGGTGGACTAGTGTCTCGTTTACGGCGGATCCTCTACTGTATAGGTCACTCTTCACCTGCTGTAGCACTGCTTTGCTGACATTTTTCTGTGGCAATGTCTCTATCTGTAACTGCGACAACGTCTCTTCCCACATGGCCTCAAATTCCTGTTTTATTTCTTGATCGCTCAGTTTCAGGTTCTTCTTTTTCCCAGTGTCCAGAATTTGAGAGATCTTTTCTTCTATTACTTGTTGATACTTATTCTGGATTCTTTGAATCTCAAATTTCCCCTTTTGGATACAAATGGCCTCATTACATCTGCTGAGGGCATTTCTTTCAAGTTCATTTTTTAAGAACTTCACACTCTGAGTAAAATCTTCTCGGTATCTTTCTACAAGATTCACATTTTCCAGCTTATCCTCATAATATTTTTCCAGTTGTCCCAGCATGTTATTCTCTTCTGCGATGAGAAGCTCTTGAAGATCCCCCATGTACTGTGACAGAGTGTGTCTACCCAGGTTCTCAGAAGACTGATTTTTTACTTTGTTTTCTGTGCTAATGATCCAGTTGTTGACTTTTTTGCGGAATTCCCATTCCCAATGAGAGAAACTCACAGATAAGTTACTATAAGCTTCCGCCACCAGACTGTTTACGAAGCTAAAGATGAATTTCTCATGTTTAACGGCTTTCCACAAACTTTCTATCCATGAGATAAATGCATCAATCCTGGAAGGTCCTTGATTGGATTTTATGAAGTCAAGCAGATCCTGTTTTAACTTGTGGACATTTTCACTGTAACTAGTATTCACGGAAGCCATTGGTGGGACTCCGTGCCACAGGCCATGAATGTACCAGTTGTGTTTCTCAATATCATAGTCCATCACTTCAGTAAAACGTGTGATTCCCCTTTTCTTTTCCATTTTTGCAGCAACTTTTGTCATTTCATCTAATTGTTCTAGAAGTCTCTTCCTGTCTCTCATGTTGTTTTCATGGGCAGACACATCACTCACATTCTGATGGACAAACTGACAATTGGGTTTCTTTCCAAGCTCTTTCATTCTTAGAAATGCATGGACCACTATTTGCAAAATATCTTTCATTTCACCTGCATTTTCCATGGCCATGTTGACTATGGTGATGTCACTCAACCCAATCACTAATGTGGCCAACTCATTGTCATGTTCATAACTGTCATCTAGAGAAGACAATTCAGGAGCTTTTAACCCTTCAGTATCAATCACTATTAAACATGAACAACCAATCTCACTCTGGAAGTTCTCCTTTACTTTAATAAGAGTCATGAAGGCTCCTCGTGTGCATCGTCCACTGGCCACAGGGAACTGTAGACCAAACATGGTGTTCAGAAGGGTGGACTTCCCCGTACTCTGCACTCCCAGCACAGTTATCACCCTCATATTACATTTTAGGCCAATTTTATCTCTTAATTCAGTCAGGACATCAGTTATCCATTTCATGGGAATGTTAGAGGCATCTCCATCAATTAACTCCAATGGAAAACCATCTAGAAGTAAGTCTGCAGCTATTCCTGGAAGTCTCTTAAATTGTCTTCTGTGTTCTGGAATTATTTCTGCTTTTATCATGGAACACTCAGCCTCGTAAAATTGTCCCAACTCACGAAGGAAATGTTCTATTCCTAAAGAACTATCGGATAGTTTCTGATCTATCTTCTTAAGCTCTGCTGAATCTTTGGATTCTTTGAATTTTTTCTTATATTCCTCTTGTAGTTTAGATAGATGTTCTCTAGCAGTTGAATCAAGTTCAAATTTCATCCACTTTAAAAAATAGCGTTTCTCAATCTGAGACAAATGGGTGATAGCATTGATAAATAACATGATACTATCAGGTAAGTCATGCTGGTTCTGCTCCCTGTGTAATGAAAATCTTTGCTGTTTCAATTCTGATTGATATGTTTGTGTGTCTTTCCCCCCTTGTTTTGTCATTCTACATAATTCTTTTTCCACTTTAGACAATTGTTTCCAAAGTTCCCCTTGAAGTTTCAGATTCTTCCTTTTATATTGTTCCACATCATTAATGACTGAAGTAATGTTACATGCATATGCTCTCGCTTTCTGACATTCTGGAAAGTTCTCGTCTACATCAATATGAAGATCATGTGTATGGTTTTTCAGATTTTCGAGAGATGAAGTTGGAGGATCTGACTTCAAAACACCTTCAAGTTTCACCTGCACCCGTTTTACAAATTCAGCATCGTTGGAATTTCTCCCTTTCATTATAATGTGTTTATTACTAGTTTGTAACTTTCTCATTAAGATTTTAAGATGTTTCTGTGTCTCTGAGTCAACAACCTTGTGATTACCTGGAGTGACAATGAAGTAAAACTTGGTGTCAGATGGACGGCAGGATGATAATAACCTGAATTGTCTATCACACATACTCTCGATAAATATAAAGGTGGCCGATGAGATTCTGGTGAGAAATGTGAACTGTTCCAAGTTGGACTCCAGGTCTCCACGTAGGTTGGCCACAGCAATAGGCTCTGGAAAAACATTAGATTTTTCCACACAAGGAAAGTACCAGGACATCTCCACCAGTCCATCAGATATCTTCCTTTCAATGTTCCCTCCTTCCATGTTGTTATGTATGAAGAAGTCATGATATTGTTCCGGGTTCAGAATCTGGTTTAGTAGTTTAGATTTAGACAATTTATTTGGCCCCAGCCTGACAAAAGAGAAGATCGGCATTTCAATATTCACCACATTGTCTTCTCTGAAGCCTTTACTTTCTACTAGTGACTGAGGTCTCCATTTCTTCACAATGTCTCTCATTGCCCAAAGCATAAAGGTGCAGCCTGAACCATCACCAGCGGGAAGCAGAAGAGGAACAGCAAACTGGCACATGGACATTTTAGTTACAATTTCTTGCTGGAGAAAGTTATCTGAACAATGAAGGAGAACACAAACAACATCCAGTGGGTTGATGGGGCATGACTGATGTATTCGGACAGAATCATCAAATATATCTCTATAGTCCTCATCATCATCATCATTTGGTTCCTCTGCAGATAGGTCTTTCTGCAGTTCTATATTCCGTGCCGTTTGGTTTAGATCCATAAGCTTTCTTAAGAAATGCCACATGATATCCTCAAAGTGTTGTGGTTGAACATTGTTTATGTTCTCTGGACCGATACTTAGAACATCTCTCAAAAACAGCTTTGTAGTTAAATGTGCTTTTACATTCAACTGTTCCACCAGTTCATGAAAAGCATTGGGTTTATCTGTGGAGATGAAAACGAATAGTTGAAATATTATTAAAGATATCTTCCTATGATGCAGTTATATAAAAGCAATAAGGATATATACAAGAAAATAACTACTGTAATTGATAAGATCCATCAGGAAATAATGTTATTGATCCCCACACCTACCATAGTACTGATCCCCTCACCAACCACACTTCAGACTGTCCATTCTCATCTTTTGAACCTGTTACAGAAGAGGAAGCATCTCAGCTACTTTCTTCTTCTCACCCTATGACCTGCAGTAGTAACCCGTTCCCCTCACACCTTCTCCAATCTCTGTCGCCTGCTGTCACGACTCACCTTACTAAAATATTTAACTTCTCTCTTATCTGGAATTTTCCCATCCTCCTTCAAACATGCTGTCATAACCCTGCTATTGCAGAAATTCTCCCTTGACCCATCCTGTGCTGCCAACTACCAACCTGTCTCTAACCTTCCCTTCATCTCTAAAATCTTGGAATGCTTGGAAAGTCTATACTCGTTTAATCTGCTATCTTTCCACTAACTCTCTTCTTGACCCCTTACAATCTGGTTTCCGCACTCTGCACTCTATTGAAATGGCATTTGCAGGCTCTGTCTCTTCCTCTCTTCCCCTTGCCTTTGGGTTCAGTCCTAGACCCCCTGCTCTTCTCTCTCTGCACAGTCAACAGATTCGGCTTCCGGTATCATCTTTATGCTGATGACACTCAATTATATATGTCATCCCATGACATCACCTTTGCACTAATACAGAACACCAGACAGAGACTGTCTCTCTGCTGTCTCAAATATCATGTCTTCACTTTATCTGAAATTGAATCTCTCAAAGACTGAACTACTACTGTTTCCAGCATCTCATATATCTATCCCTGATATATCCATTGCACTCCCATGATATATCCATAGCACTCTCAGGCCTTACTATAACTCCTAGCCAGTATGCCCGCTGCCTTGGGGTTACATTTGACCTTTCCTTCACCCCCCCACCCACCCCCGTATCCAATCACTCACAAGCTCATATCATCTCCACCTTGCCCTGATTCACTATCGCCTTGACTACTGTAACTCCTTACTAATTGGTTTTCCCCTTACTAAACTCTCCCCTCTACAGTCTACAATTTCTACAGATAGACATAAACTCTGTTTAAAAGGTGAAGACCACAAACCCTAAGTGCAAAGGCTTATATGACCACAGGCTGAATGCACTTAGCTTACAACTGGCTGATGTGGTAAAACAGACTGTGTCTTGGAGAGGATGGGGCCCCTGGCCAAGTCCCTCTGGAACCAGGAACGTTTTACCCGGTACCAGCAGAACATTTGGTCTGAGTCCATGTCTTCTAAAGCTATATCACAGTCAGATACCATCCCATATGTGCCTTGGGCAGGTGACCAAACCAGTCCTACAACCTGCACCATTTTACTGGTTGCATGATGAATGCCGTAAAAACGAAGCCTCCAAGTACATTGTACAGAATTATTAATGGTAGTATCATGAAGAACAATTTGTCCTGCAAACATTAAGACTCATATGGCTCTGAGAGTGGAAAAATAAAAAAGTTATGGGGTTTGGAAAGGGGAAGTCAAAAACAAAAATCAACAAATGCCCATGGTGGGAAGGGGTTAAAGGGGTATTCCCACGTCGCATACTCACCAGTCTTCACTGCTGTAAAATCTTCTTTCTTCCTGGTTTCTTGCGTCATTTGGTGGGCGGGGTTTCATGCAACCTGCAGTTTAGCTCCGCCACAAAATTAGTGTGTAGCTCCGCCCACCACATAGCGTGATCCTATGGGGCGGCTGAAGGGCCTGTGATGTCATCAAATGTCCTCAAACAACACAATATGCACAATACTGCCTGTCTCTGCCATAATTAACACAATTGAATTAGCTAACCTGATAAATGGGAGAACAGAAGACGAGTTCAGAAATGCAAGCAGCTCCCCTCCTCTATCCGAGAGCAGGAAGCTAGGTCACATGTGGTGTAGACACAGGAATAGCTAGAAACACAGGCTAGCTCCCTGCACTTAGCCCCTCCTCCCTCCCCCCTGAGAGCAGGCAGATACATCTGAGTTTTGAGCAGATAAGTCAGGGCTGTGTCAACAATGAATTGAATAAAGTAAGATAGTGGACAAACAAAGCAGTTTTGCAGAAGCAATGTATTTAGGAAAAGTCTTAAAACCACATTAACAAGCAGTATAGATAGGATCCTTGTGATGGGACAACCCCTTTAACATCAAGTTCCCTTTAACATAAAGTCACAAGCCAAAGGAGAAACAAGTGAGATGAAAACAAGCATTCTCTTACGGATGAAAAGTAGGAATAAGGAAATAGCAGTGCAGTAAAGGAGGAGGGAAGCATTCATGGTATGAGTCCATATGGTCACTAAAGAACTCACAAGGAAGTACACAAATCTGAAAATGTAAATCATAAATCATAGAGATGGTTATAAAGAAACCAACCAAATAAAATCACTCAACATGATTTCCAAAGTTCATAATGTCTGTTATCTATTCTATGGAAAGGAAAGTTCAGGCTGGATATTGTAAATAATTGGGTTACTAAGGCTACGAGGCAAGAATATATAGTAGTCCTAAGGTCATGAGTAGATAAGAGTTAATAGATATGGGTATATAGCAGTCCCTACTATATACCCATATCTATTAACCCTTACCTACTCAAGACCTGGGCTACTATATACCGTATCTATTAACCCTTATCCACTCATGATCTGGGCTAATATATACCGTATCTACTAACCCCTATCCACTCATGATCTGGGCTAATATATACCCACCTCTATTAACCTTTAAGGTCATGAATAGTTAAGGGCTCACAGACAGGGCATAACTTAAGGTTCACAGGACTTGGAGTAAAAAGTCAGCTCGGGCCACCTCCGCCACGTCTCCTCACAACCATCAGCCACATCCCAACTGTACATTTTAGCGGCATTTATATTTCCCTTTCCTTCTCTATCTGGCCCAGACCACCAAGAAGACTTGTTCATAACATGTCTGTACACACAAGCGTCCCATCATTCTCATCCCCTGTCAGTGCCCCCTACATAGTAACCTTGTCCCTTTTGTGTAACAGCTTCACCCACAGAATCCTGCCTGGGCTATATGCTCCTGACCAACTCACTTTATTGGCAAAAATCTAATTTTCTCCTTTCTGACGGTGGAAGGCTGTGTATCATACATCTTCTCCCTCCAGTGCACTAAAGAGCAGGGGGAATAAATGTACTATGCACAGACTGCCAAACATCAAAGGAAACCAGGGAAGTTTATCCAGCCCTTGTATGGTGTTGGTGACCTGTGGACCCCTGGATTATGGGCCTGGTCACATCTGCTAACAATGTGACCCCTATAGTTACGCCAGTACTAGTAGCCATGGATATACAGTATAACAGCTCTAGAGTCTCCTGATAGAGAGAGATATATATGGGGTATAGGGCTATGGGTAAATAAAGACTCGTAAACATTTGTATACTAAAGCCCAAGGGACTCCTGGCACATAATATACATTTATTAGTATCCTCCTTCCACTTTCCCCACGTGTGTCTTTGCCAGGATGACCTAAGAGGTGACTTGCCCAGTGGGGTAAAGCTTTATAAAAGTCTCACGATATGGTAGGTCTATAGTCTACTTACATTTCACAAAGGACCGAGACAGATTAGGCAATGCTGGAAACCTGAGAACCAAGCTTTCTATGTGATCGAGGAATTTTTCACAGGCTGATTCTCCTTTCTGAAGTATAAGGTCTATGAGCTTTTCAGTCCTGACTCTTGGGTCTTCATCATACCGGACATCAATGTATTCCTCCATGGAGATGAGAAGGAAAGAATCTATTTCATCCAACAAACGGTCCACATCTTCTTCCAAAGCTTCTATTAATTCTGCCCTCCGATTTTTAATAGTCCAGGATGCTCCTGTTCCTGACGTCATGGTGCATGACTTTCACGATCTGGATGCAAAAGCACAAAACTCATCAATATAAGGACAGTATAAATATACCAAAGATCTCCAGCATGATAGGCAGTCCTTATTGGTGAGCCTGGAATTGTTGGGACGTAAAAAGGTCCGATAAAGTCTACAGTAACCAATTGACAATATGGTACTCAGATCTCTATACAACAGTCCACAGCGAAACAAGATCTCCATATACTTCACCTAAAACCGGCCCCTATGGAGTAAGGTCACGAAAAAAGGAGAACTGAAACCTGTACACAAGGCAGATGGTTGGACTGACATTACATGTTCATTAATGTGGGAAACAAAGAAAAGAGAGACACCGAGCGCACGAAGTGTTGTATTTTACCATGTTGAGGTGAGTCAATGTGCATACGTGATGGATTGTCCAGATGGCCTCTCACCTTACGGGGTTGGGAAACAGTCACAACACCTTTAGTCATGTGTAGACAATAGGAGTTCCAGGTGGGAGTGGCATCAGTTCAGCCTGCAAACACCGGTGGACCGGGGTATATAATGGGCAGCACAAGGATTGAAGGTCCATAGCAGGGAATCTGCGCTCTCTGGTTATATAGGCAAGACATATCCAAGGGTTCCGGTTGAAAACCACTGTGTCTAGCCTATATAACCAGAGAGTGCAGATTCCCTGCTACGGACCTTCGGTCCTTGTGCTGCCCATTACATGTTCATTATCTTGGAAAAAACTAATATTAAGGAGAGATGGATCTGAATCTTTACTTCCTTGTGTAACAATGTATAGAGGAGACGTCTTCCCCAACCATCGCTGCACACTTCACCACAGGGACAACGTACAATACATACCTCTAGTCAGTTCAGATACAGTGCAGATAGCAGTGAACAACGCATAGCAATGAACTGAAAATCTAGATCTTTCTTACCTTGGGATCAGACAGTGTAAGACGAGCAGCAAAACTGGAGACCGAATGTAAGAACAAATCTCAACCATCTGAGGAGGTGGAAAAAATTACACAAAAGCAATGTCAAAAACCTGGGATGGAATAATGATGTCAAGATCAAAAAGTGAAAGTATAGCTCTGTATTTCTATTACCTGTACATCGTGATACTTACACAATATTCACAAGACTGGATTTATATGTAGCAGGGTGGAGTGAAGCTGTTACTCATTATACAAAGGGAGGATTGGAAACTTACAAGGTCCATGGAAAAAAATATAAAAGTGGCCCCATGTTTTAGATGGGATCAAATTGGCAGTGAAGCCAACATAAGTCGGAGGGATGCATTAGCTTCACCCACATTGGGGGGTAGGTGGGCCAATGCAACAAGGCACATGAGGAACGTCAGAAATTGTCTCTTCTAACCCCATATCTATGGCTATAGTGGTGCCTTCGACAACTGTCACCCACTATGTTTATTGATTTTTTCCATATAACAACCTATTTAGTAAATTAAAGTTATAAGAAACAGTATATAGCTACAGAAGTGTCCATTTTGTAACTTAGTTAAATGTGTTAAGGACTCCAATTTTTCATGAAATCAATTGAATAGGCCCCCCCCCCACCCCAAAATAAGCTGGAATCCTGCTCTTACAGCAAAGATCCTGCTCCTAATGCAACACTTCCACTCATCCACAGCTCTTATAGTAAGGAACCAGCTCTTGGGGTAGGCTATTCCATAGATTGACACTTGATTTGGTGAATCTTTTTTCTCTAGACGAATGTGCACCCTTGTCTTTCAAAAGCTGTAGGAACGATCCAGGATCCATAAGGGCCCCTTCACACGGCGTAAGCGCTCTGCTCATTCTGAGCTGTACACGCGAGCGCTTCTAAACACTTCCCATTCACTACAATGGGAGCGCCTGTAAAGCCGGCTTTACGAGCGCTCCCATTGAAGTGAATGGGAAGTGTTTAAAAGCGCTCGCGTGTACGGCTCGGAATGAGCAGAGCGCTTACACCATGTGAAGTGGCCCTGACGCTCCAATGCGCCAGGCCAACCATGGCAGTCTAAAACCTAACCAAATCTATGTGTTTTTGCATTACCTAGGGAAGATGTGAGATGATGTTCCTTTAAGAACTGCTCAATGTAATTCTGAATGTTCTTAACATATTCTGCATCATTTGCTTTGCTTCTCTTTACCATTAAATTTTTTAAAAGATTCTGTGTCTCAAAGTTGACAACTTTTCCAGGGCCTGGGGTGAAAATGAAGTAAAACTTGGTGTCAGATGGACTGCAGGATGATAATAACCTGAATTGTCTCTCACACATACTCTCGATAAATATAAAGGTGGCCGATTAAATTTTGGTGAGAAATGTGAACTGTTCCCAGTTGGACTCCAGGTCTCCACGTAGGTTGGCCACAGCAATAGGCTCGGAGAAGACATCTGATTTCCCACAAGGAAAGTACCAGGACATCTCCACCAGCCCATCAGATATCTTCCTCTCAATGTTTCCTCCTTCCATGTATGAAGAAGTCATGATGTTGTTGAGCCGGGTTCAGAATCTGGTTTAGTAGTTTAGATTTTGATAATTTATTTGGCCCCAGCCTGACGAAGGAGAAGATCGGCATTTCAATATTCACCACATTGTCTTCTCTGAATCCTTTACTGTCTACTAGTGACTGAGGTCTCCATTTCTTCACAATGTCTCTCATTGCCCAAAGCATGAAGGTGCAGCCTGAACCATCACCAGCGGGAAGCAGAAGAGGAACAGCAAACTGGCACATGGACATTTTTGTTAAGATTTCTTGCTGTAAAAATGGGTCTGAGCAATGAAGGAGAACACAGAGAACATCTAGTGGATGGACAGAACATGAGGAATCTTCTACTTCATTCACAGAAGAAAAGAGTTCACCATCTGCTAATTGTCCTTTAGATGACTGTTTCTGGAATTGAACATTTCGTGCCGTTCTGTTCAGTCCTTTAATTTTGGTCAAGCAATACCAGGGGGTGTCTTCAATATTCTGGGGTTCATTAATGAAAAGGTTATCTTTTCCTATGCTAAGAACATCCCCCAATGTCAGCTTTGAACCCAGATGTTTTTCAAAGTTGAGCTGTTGCACTAGATCCAGAAAATTCTTAAGTCGTTTTGTGAAAGAAATACAAAAATATGACTTCAGAATAATTTGAAATAATAAATAATAATGTACTATTTTTTTAATAAGTTTCATACTATAAATTAATAACTGTCCTAATCATGAGAAACTTTAAGAAGGTATTTGAGAAAACCACAGATAGTGGCAGAACATTCACCAGCAAGCTTTAGTTTACAGCGATACAGTGAAAAAACAGCAGTTTTACAATATAATATACTCCCCAGAGGCCCCCCATTATAATACACCACAGTGCCCCTACACAATAAAACATATTCCCCAGCAGCCCCACACAGTATATTAAGTTACCCAAAGTACATAAAAATAAGTCTCACAGTATAATATGCTTACTAGAGATGAGCGAACACTAAAATGTCCGGCAGTTGGCTCTGCCTAGGCCGGATGCCTAGGCAGAGTGAATTCCAGCCAGAAGACGCCGCGGGGACACTGCACGGAGAAGACTTCTAAAGGTAAGAGAAGAACCAGCATTGATTGGCAGACTGTATAGCATTCTGCCAATCAACGCTGGTTCAGCATTGAACCTTAAACTTCGAACAGCTAGTAGTGTTCGATCGAGTACGAGTATTTCGAATACCATAGTATTTGATTGAACACCTACTCGATCGAACACTACTCGCACATCTCTAATGCTTACCCCACTGCCCCAACAGTATAATGTCTCAGTGTCCCCACACAATATAATATACTACTTAGTAGCGCCACATAGTAAAATAGGCTCCACAGAGTACCCCCCAGTATAATGGCCTACACAAAATAATATGCTCCCCAGAAGGTTCTCCCCCCCAGTATAATACTCCACAGCGGCTCCATACAGTATCAAACGCTCCCAAGAATCTCAAGCCACTTCAGGCGGACCCTTCAAAATTCGTTTTGAAGAATATTCATGAGATTCGGCCCTCCAGTTCATTTCGCTGCTATTATTATACATACTCGGTGGTTAATAATAAGATGATAGATAAGTTGATAGAGAATATTAAACAGTGATACTCTCCTTGCCTCATCTCTCCTGGGCATTCTTGTGTTGTTCCACTGGCTTCGTCTTCAGGTATGTAGCTGACATCACGCGGTGCAGAAACCATTGCTGAGGCTTGTGATTGGGCACACCAACGTTATGATGCCAGTGCGCCCCACGTAAATGCTGTGACCCAATCACAGGCCTCACTGGTGACATCAACCACAGGCCAGGAGATACAGTAATGGAGGAGGTGAGCATAAATGTTTGTAATTTTCCTCTGGGCAGGCTTCTAATGAGGTGGCCATGGCCCTGTCTGGACCCACTGGAGAATACACCAGTGGGCCAATCTGACTCTGCTTATAAGCAATGCTTTATTTATATCTTTCACAAAATGACATATGTTATAACATACCACATTTTCTTACTGTAGAATATATACAGAATGCAACAATAAACTCTGCCTAAAACCAGAGATTTACTAGAGGCCTCAAAGACCTCTACTACGGCTCCGTATAAAACTACAGTATGTCATGTGTATGAATCCTAATGGCACAGAGAAGTTGCTCACCTTCGAAAAATGATGGTGCCAAACCAGACAAAGCAGGAAACCTGAGAACCAAGTTCTCAAGGTGGTTGAGGAATTTCTCACATGCCAGCTCTCCATTCTGGAGTATGAGGTTTATCAACTCAATAGTTTTCTCTGTCTGAGAATCTTTCAGACAAAAATCAAAAAATTCCTCCAATGATACGAGGTCCAGTGAGCCCAGTTCATCCAGTAAATCGTCCGCATGATCCTCAAATATTTCTACCAGTTTCCATATTAGATGTTTGACAATCCATGAAGCTTTTCTGGTCGTATCCATGGTGTTTATATGTCACCTGCAAATAAATAGATTCTTAGTAACATCTTCAATTTATTAAGTTGTTATATATTTTACCCAAGCTTTCAAGCGCCACTTAATTCTTAATTTAGAGGGTTGTTCTTGGATAATCTTTGCCATGACAGATATAGCTGGCCACAAGTCATGACCACAAACGCTTGACTTATACATACAGCAGAACAGCATGGATCTATAATGTTTCCCATACAGGTGAATGGGAATTATGGAAGTAGTATAGAAAAGTTGAGCTGCCCAACAGCTGTCCAGTTGTGGAAAAAGTGTAGTTACATTTGTTACCATATATCCTATTTACTTCTATTAGTTACAGAAACAGCGTAGAGTAATGGCACTCAACTGTTTCCCTTCTTGCCTATGATTGACCAAGATGGGAATAATCATTTAACCCTTTCCTTGCCACCCACATATTTATACATCCTCCCAGAGTGGCATTCTTCTAGCTGAGGATGTATCTAATAAGTGCTTACTACTAATGCCCATATCTCAGGAATGGTTAGGGCTATGTAGATGATCTTAGATTCATTCTAATAAAAAAAAGAGAACCTCATCTTTAAAATGATACCATTTTAGAGTCCCATAAAATTATACCAAGAACATCATTATAGCCCTTACAGATCTGGAGCAAATTGCTGGTGAAAATGCATCCCAATACAGATCTCAATTCCCAACAGTGTTTTTAACAGCAGATCACTCCGAATCAGTAAGGGCTATAATGATGTTCTTGTTTATGTAAATATTGTGTTTATGTAACTGGTTAATGTTCTATTTAGTTTCACTACAATGCCTCTACGTATCTCTGCCATACCAGTTTGTCATTTTTGTATGTTTTTTTTTAATTAAAAAAAATCAATAAATAAATAAAGATTGAAAGTCAGAGGAGTGAAAAATCTGAAAAACCCTGGCAGTGAAAGGGTTAAAGCGTATCTCTAACTATAAAACTACTTTCTATGCTTTGTGGTCAGGCTATCTTCTCATACATGTAGTGTCCCTTCCGATAACCCAGTCATGATGTCCTTATTGTGGTCAGGTTATCAGGAGGGACATTCCATGTAAGAGAAGATAACCTGACCACAATAAGGACATCATGGTTGGTTATCAGGAGGGACACTCCATGTAAGAGAAGATAATCTGACCACAATAAGGACATCATGGCTGGTTATCAAGAGGACACTACATGTAAGAGAAGATAATCTGACCACAATAAGGACATCATGGCTGGGTTTCTGACAAGTCCTACAAAGTTCCTGGATTCATGGTCATATCTACTGGTAACCGATCAAGACAACAGATTATCACCACTAAGATGGTTAGAGGAAATCTATAAAACTCTATATAACTCTCTATATAACTATTTAGATTTTAATTAGAACTTTTAATTACCATATATACTCGAGTATAAGCCTAGTTTTTAAGCACAGTTTTTGTGCTGAAAAAGCCCCCCTCGAGTCAAGCAAAAAAAATTTATTTATTTTTTTTTGGGTGGGAGGTCTATGACAAGCCGAAATAGTAATGTATAGAATCTCCCATAAAATAGTGGGGGAAAAAAGAAGCTTTAGAAAAATATAATAAAAAAATTAAAAAAATAAAAGTTGTAAATCCCTCCTTTCCCTAGAATACATATAAAAGTAGAAAATGACTGTGAAACACATACACATTAGGTATCCCTGTGTCTGAAAGTACCCGGTCTACTGAATATAGGGTACTTGCAGTGCTCCTATTCCGTTGGGAAGGGGTTAATAGGAGCACTGCAGATCCCCTATATTCAGCCAGGCTGAGTTCCAAGTGGGGAAAAAAAAAAAAAAAAAACAGTCCTCAAGCTCAGGGAAGGGGCAGACAGACAACCAAAACACCCCCTCCCCTTCCCCAGCAACTACTGCACCCAAAAACTCCGACCATTTTAATTTTTGAAATTTTCCAGTAGCTTCTGCATTTCCCCCCTCTGCTTATACTCAAGTCAATAAGTTTTCCCAGTTTTTTGTGGTAAAATTAGGGGCTTCGACTTATATTCAGGTTGGCTTATACTCGAGTATATACGGTATCTACAAACTTATTAGTTATGTTCTTGGGAATACCCCTCGAAATATGTTCTAACTGAGCATTTCTAAGTTCCATTTTGTACACAGCATTTATAGTATATACGATACACACTGTGTATTGAACAGACTCTACTTACCCTTGTTCAGAGACTTTACATCCTGTTTTTTTACTAAAAGGAAGCCAAACCTGCTTTGTAAAGTATATTACAAAAATGACACAACATTCCCTACACAATAGAAAAAAAATATTTACAGCAATTATACTTTAACATTTTGCCAGCAGCCAAACACAAAGCCATATTAGGTTCCAAGATGGAACCACAAAGGGCACCACCCAACCTAAGCCTTGTTAGCCTTTACAACTGTCCCCACTTCTGAAGTACAACAACATGTCCCATAACCTCAGAACTAGAACATACCTCCATCACATCTAAAGTAGAACATGCTTCCGTTACCTCAGAACTAGAATATGATCCCAACACCTCTAGAGCAGAACGTCACCTGAGATAGAACACACCCTATCATATGGCTGGGCAATTATGATCCAAATCAAAACCGCAATTAATCGGGCATTTTACCTTGATTATGATGCATTTTTAAGCCTTGCCCTTTTTAAACTATATTCTTTGGACAAACCTCGCAAACATGTCCAAACCAGAACTGCTGTTATTATACTGTGTGGTCTCTTCGGACCCCAGAGTATAATATACTGATGCCTAGAGGAGGTGAGCAAATATTTTTAAAAAACAGTGTACTCACTACCTGCTTTTTTTGGACCTTGTGACTGATGACAGGAACTACTGAGGCCTACGATTGGGCCTCATCAGAGGGAGTAGTCACGTGGGTCATGTGGCACTGGGACGCTTGTGTCTATGCGTCACAATGCTATCCTACCCGATCACCTCTGACGTCGAACAAACCCATCACTTCTTGAGTTTTACCTTCTTCACCTCTGAAGTAGAACATATCCCCATAACATCAGAATACGAATACACCCCATCACCTCTGAAGAAAAGCATAGCCCCAAGACCTATTGGATAGAACATGACCTTGTAGGGATGCCTTGTCATATTTGCTGGCGTCCTGTTTCTGCCCAGTGCAACATTCGCTTGGCCTGTGCTCCAGTCCTTGCTTTACAATCAATTTGCTGCACCTACAGTATGGCCGTTTCTTCCTTCACAGAAATGTGACTGTGCAAAGGTTCCTAGCTTGGCCGTTTCTATGTAATGTGGGTCTACTGCTTTGTGATTCCTGATCTCCTGTGATTTGACCTTGGCATGTTTATTGGACAGAAACCTGTTCTGTCTGTCCTGATTTGGGCCTCAATACTTGACTTTGATCTGCCATCAGTCCTGAACTGTGGTTAGATACCTTACTCTGAAACTGTGCTACCAGCCCTGACCTTGGTCTGTCTCTGACTTTGCATCTTGTGTGATCATTTGATACCATGCACCAGGGTATCTTGACGTGCCAGGCTCAGCTGTTACTAACAGTGGACTATTTCTAGAGTTAGTAACCTGGTGGTTTCCTGCAGCAAAGTCCAAATCCCATAGGATGAATAACAGGGGGCCACTTAGATAATGTCCTGAGGCATAGACCAAAGCCAAATTGGTTTAGTGACACAGTGGGACAACATCCACTGAATAGTGGCACCTCTAATGTAGAACAAGTCCCTTTCACCTCTAGAATATTTAATGATTTGATTTTTAACTTTCCATGTGACTATCTACAGTATATACAGTTGGGAAGAAAAGTGTTTAGTCAGCCACCAATTGTGAAAGTTCTCCAACTTAAAAAGATGAGGTCGGCCTAGAATTGACATTATCATAGATAGACCTCAACTATGAGAGACAAAATGAGAAAAATCCAGAAAATCACATTGTCTGATTTGGAAAGAATTTATTTGCAAATTTTGGTGGAAAATAAGTATTTGGTCACCTACAAACAAGCAAGATTTCTGGCTCTCACAGACCTGTAACTTCTCCTTTAAGAGGCTCCTCTGTCCTCCACTCCTTACCTGTAGTAATGGCTCCTGTATGAATTTGTTATCAGTATAATAGACATCTGTCCACAACCTCAGTCACACTCCAAACTCCACTGTGGTGAAGACCAAAGAGCTGTCATAGGACACCAGAAACAAAATTGTAGCCCTGCACCAGGCTGGGAAGACTGAATCTGCAATAGGCAACCAGCTTGGTGTGAAGAAATCAACCATCAATGATCTCACCCTGTCGGGTCAAAACGATCACAAGAAAGGTGAGCAAAAATCCCAGAACCACATGAGGGGACCTTGTGAATGTCCTGCGGAGAGCTGTGGCCAACGTAACAAAGGCTCCCATCAGTAACACAATGCCGCCAGAAACTCAGGCTGTGTTCACACAGTGCTTTCTTTTATCAGTAACTGCGTTACTGCTATTAAACTGCATGCAGTTCTGATTTAAAAAGCACAGTGTGAACCCAGTCTGATGCAGGAGACTGGAGATCAATGCAGAGGTGGCAGCTTTTGTCACTTACCTTATACTCAGGGATATTCTGCAGGAGACTGATGACCAGTATAGGAGAATGGTGACCAGTGTAGGAGTGTAGTGACCGGTACAGGAGGCAGAGACAGCTCTCATGTGCTGAATACTCAGGAACCTACTGCAGAGAGTTATTACCACTACAGGAAGCAGAAGCAGCTCTCATATATTGTATACTCAGGGACCTGCTATAGAAGAGTGATGACCAGTGCAGAAAAGTGGTGATCAGTGCAGGAGGCAGTAGCTGTTGTCACTTACCTTATACTTAAGGATATGCTGCAGGAGAGTGATGACCAGTGCAGAGACATCTCCTGAGATAGGGAGAAATTTGTTTCGTCTCTGAGTATCCCAGTTTCATCCGGAGATAGCCCGAGATAGGGAGAAAGTTTGGTGTGTCTTCCGTGCCAGTAGGAGCAGTAGGAGCAGAGTGATGGGGAGGGAAAAATGAGTGTGATAGAAAGCCTTTAGATGCCACCGTCATGTTTGACTTCTAAGAAGTTAAAAACCCTGATCGGAGCTCAGCAATAAACTTTTAGCTGTTGCAATAGTAAGCCATTTGTCTTAATGCACTGACAGCCAGAACGTGCTATTACATCCTGTGTTGCTAAGGGGTTAATATAGGATTCCCATCAAGAAATACAAGCAAACACTTTTATAACTGGAAAGCAAGGGGTGCTAAAACTGTGGGACAAATTCTACGTATAGCAGTACAGGTATATAAAACATTCGTGGGGTTATCTGCAGAGTTTCGAATCCTTACTTCACACTTCTTGCAGTATACGCACATTTTTTTTGTTCAAGACGAACAACATTGACTTTTGTGCGACAAACAGATCATATTAGACGTGTCTCAGTTTTATACCAAGATATCAGTCAGTTCAGGTATTAGAGATACATGTTAAAAATCCCCAAAAAATCATACCAATCTTAATGGATAACTGGTGACTGGTTCAGAAGCATGGCACCAAGGGAACACCACATTTTGCACCACCCCATGGTGTTATATATGCTTTCAACCTCCATCATGACCCATAGCGCCCAGACAGGCTTCATCACTGTCCAAAATATCAGTTTCAAAATGTCAGTCTTGGAGTATACAGAATAGGGTTTGGAGGGTCAATTATAGATGGCTTCCTTACCCCTATTTCCCCATTCGTTGGCACTACAAGACCTAATGGGTGAAATAACAGCCCCGATACACATCTTAATAATGGTCAGAAAAAGGTGCAAATAATCCCATGAAGGTTATTTCTAGTACATAATTTTCCCCAGGAAGAGCTATGCAAGTCTATAACAATATTCCAGTGTACCATGTGGTACCTATTAGAGGAACAGATTGGGGGTACTTTAGGTAGGCTCAGTGGTGTAGCTATAGGGGTCACAGTGGTTGCACTAGCACCTGGATCCCTAAGTCTGGGGGGGGACGACGACTATAGGCCCCCTCTCAACGTACTACTGATATCTGCTCTGATGCAGTATGTGGGAGTCTATGTGTCTTCTATTTTCTGTTCACCAAATGGTTGTGGACTATATGGAGCATTTTCTTTCATTACCAAATTTTACAAATTGTAAGGTTCAAGTAGATTTTCAGAGATACATTACAGAGTTATAGTCATACAATGGGACTAAGGGCCCTGCTCGCAAGAGCTTACGATCTATGAGGTAGAGGGGGTGACACTGGAGGTAGCAGGGGTGGCATTGCTTATACAGTGGTCCAGACATTTTTGTGATATAGGTTACTGTCATTACACATATATATATCTGTAAGAGCCATCACCAGTCCTATCCTATAATGTGAAAATGGTGCCTGGACATAAAAAGTTACAGTCTGATACGGCATCGTATCGTGTGGAGTAATACAGGAGCCTGAACAGAGGTGGGTTCATTTTAAAGATTCTAACAGTGGTAGGGTTTACATTGGGATTTGTGATAGGCCTGTCTAAAAAGATGTGTCTTTAGTTTTCGCTTTAAGCTGTAGAAATTGGGAGTTAATCTGATTGTCTGGGGTAGAGCATTCCAGAGAAGTGGTGCAACTCAGGAGAAGTTTTGTATACGAGCGTGGGAGGTTATGATTATAGAGGATGTTCGTCTTAGGTCATTGAGAGAACAGAGATAAATAGACAGAGATGAGGGAGGAAATGTAGGGAGGTGCAGCATTATGGAGAGCCTTGTGGATGAGGGTGATAACTTTATATTGTATTCTGTAATAGGCAGCCAATGTAGTGACTGACACAAACCGGAGAACTTTTTTAATTAAGAATAGGCAAAAACATCATGCAAACAACTTTTTCAGTGCCTATTAGATTCTTAAGTGAAAAAAATCAAGACCCTGGAGCTTATAGTACTTGTAGTGTATGTTTATTACATTGGTAGTAAAGTGTACATTAACATGAACAGCTTACAAATCTCAGACTATACAAAGACCTTTAGTCATATCAATACATCAAGAGTAAAGCTTATAATAGAAATACAAGGAAAGAGAAGTTCAATCTGAATTGAAATAGATAAAGTAAGGAGCAAGTGCACAGAAGACGTGATAAATGGACGGTTATTACACAAACATGGTGGAATCAATGATACTGCAACCCAACCAGACACTGTATCACTGTTCAGACAACACCTCAACTAGAACCAGACCTAGGACATTTACTAAGAAGACAAAACACACAACAGTAATAAGGAACCTCAGAAGATCTGATCTGTGGGTGACATATCAATGCGCTATGCGCAATGGCAAGTCAAGAATGTCAGAAGTCCAGGTGAAAAGATCATATCATCGATGAGTCCAAGGGGTGCAGAAGAATAATAATGGCAGATCGGTAGGATGTATGGAGTATATGGCATCTAGAACAGAAGATACTTTAATCAAGACCCATTTAATGATACAGAATTTACAAGTCAGTCCCTGGATTACTACTTGGGGACTACAAAATGATTGGGGAGAGGGAAAGTCACTGAGCTCGGGGGTATATAAGGTGGCCTTCCTGATATATTACAGTATATATGTATAGTTGTATAGCTCCGGACATATCTCACAGCTCTTCTGTTCCTGCTCTTGTTACTCGTTTATATTGAATTCTTTCCTTATGCTGCTGAGGGCGTCTTCTTGTTTAATTTTTTTCCAGTCTTCAGGCAGATCAGCTGCTTTTGCGTTATATTCTTTAGCAAAGTCTTCATTAAATTTGGCAAAAATGTATTTCCAGTAATCTGAGGACTCGATGCTGCTGTCAGGTAGGATGCTCCAGTCTGGATAGATAGTGCGGTAATCTTTGAATGGGTGACTCACACCATTTGTGTCTAAATTTCTAAAACGAACATCCGACTTAACAGATGTAGTACAGATGTCTGTGGATAACTTGTTACTAAATGACCATCTCCATCGTCCCAAACCATCAGGTCTGTGGAGTGATGCAGAGTGCTCTGTATGACCAAGACCTCCGGCCTCACAAGGGACTTTACAGAACGGACACTGCTTTCCACATCCAGTCACTTTTTTGAACAACTCATCCTGAGGCTTCATTTTGGTTTTGGAAAGTATAGAATCAAGACTCAAAGACTTCAGATCTGCCAGAGCCTTTTCTTTTGTTAAATCAAGGAAAAGCTGAATATCAGATGAGAACTGAGGAACATTAACTTCGTTACTGGAAGCAATGATATTTATTTCCATCTGGGAAATAACAATTTTTTCTTTTAGCTTCTCCTGAACATTTTCTAAGAACTGGGGAATGTCTTTACTCTTCAGAATTGCTTCTTCTCTAAGAACATCTTTCACGTCTTTCATGATAGAGCTGATGAGATCTTCCTGTAATGGCTCTAGGGCTCCCGGCTTCTGATAGATTTCTGATATTTTATTTTGGATCCAGTCCTTTGAAAACTTTTCATAATGATTAATAAATTGAACGTATTTCTCGAAAGACATTTCATCCAGTAAGTTCTTAAGGAGATTGTACTGGAAACGGGGTCTAAGTTTAAATATCTGGTTGTCTGAGCCTTGTAAAATGTCATCGACCATCGTTCTCCCAAAATTATCAAGAACATAATCAGTTATTGCTGGGGTCAGGCATGTCTCACAGAACTGCTTAGCTCGGGTTTGAGATTGATCTTTTGCTTTAAAATCATTGAGAAATATAGCCAAGTAATTTGGCTTCAGGTTGTCCATACAGGTTCTTGGGTCATTCCTTGTAATAAACCTCTCATGCATCTGCTGAAAACGTTTACATGCTTTTCTCAAAATGAAGATCTTGATGTCTAACTCAAAATGTACGGTGAAGTGAAGAGACTTAGATTGATCAGACTCAAGTTTTGTATTGATCATCTGCAGAATTTCCTGGCAGTAAGTGTCATCGTAGTCCTCGGTGGTTTTCTCCTTCTCGGCGACGTATCTGTCACACATCTCTATCAGTGAAGCAGCAAAGTCTCCGAGCTTTTCATATGGTTCATTAATTGTTCTCCATATCTGTTTCCATATTTTTTCCACCAAATACATGTTTATATGTTTTTTTTTATCAATAATAAACTCCGCACAGGGTTCTGTTAACTTTTTCACAGCCAATAATGTTTCATTTATAACCGATCCTTTGTTCCTCATGTCTTGTCTAAGCTGTCGGAGAATTGCTTGGCTCACATTACGTCTGTCCAATTTCTCAATCTGTAAATCTGACAGGGTCTTCTCCCACATGGCATTGAATACATCTTCTACTTCCCCATCACTTAGCTCATTGTTCTTCTCTCTGCAGATTCTCAAGAGTTCATTGATTTTCTCTTGAATTATCGTCTGATATTTTTCCTGAATCTCCTGAATCTTTAGGTTTCCTTTCTGTATAGAAATAGTTCTTTCATACTTGTCAATAGCATTTCTCCTGAGCTCTTTTCTTAGACTTGTAACGCTCTTTATAAAATCCTCACGATATCTTTCTATCAGATTAATGTTTTCTGATTCACTTTCAAAATATTTCTTTATCAGGTCAATCATTTTATTCTCTTCTTCAATCAGAAGACAATCAAGATCTCTGTATGTCTTACCTCTGGTTTTGTCAAAATTGTGAGTTTTCTGATTTCTAATGACGGTTTCTTTCCTCACTACCCATTCATGGATCTTTTTGGTAAAATTCCATTCCCACATAGAGAACTGCATTGATAACTTATTATAAGCTTCCGCCACCAGACTGTTTCTAAAGCTGAAGATAAATTTCTCATGTTTGATGGCCGTCCACAAACTCCTCACCCATTCACAAAATTCAGGTATTGTTGAAGCTCTGCCTTGAAGTTTCTGTTTTATTAGAAATTGTAATAGATATTTCTTAAGCTCAGAAACATGTTCGCTGTATCCTGAGCTTACAGGAGCCATTGGTGGGACCCCCTGCCACAGTCCTGGAATGTACCAGTTGTGATTTTTCAGGTCATAGTCCATGACATCACTGAATTTCTCAAAGCCAATTTTCTTTTCCATTTTTGCAGCCACTTTTGTCATTTCATCTAATTGTTCTAGAAGTTTCTTTCTATCTCTCATATTCTTATCATGGGCGGACACATCACTCACATTCTGATGGACAAACTGACAATTTGGTTTCTTCCCAATCTCTTTCATCCTTAGAAATGCATGGACTACAATCTGTAAAATATCTTTCATCTCTGTGGTATTCTCCATGGCCATGTTGACTATGGTGATGTCACTCAACCCAACCACTAATGTGGCCAACTCATTGTCATGTTCATAACTGTAATCGAGTGAAGACAATTCAGGAGCTTTTAACCCTTCAGTATCAATCACCAGAATAAATTCACAGCCTAGTTCTTTCTGGAAGTTTTCCTTCACTATTATAAGTGTCATGAAGGCTCCTCGTGTGCATCGTCCACTGGCCACAGGGAACTGTAGACCAAACATGGTGTTCAGAAGGGTGGACTTCCCTGTACTCTGCACTCCGAGTACAGTTATCACTCTCATCCGACATTGTCCTCCCGTCTTCTTATCCAGCTCAGTCAGGACATCAGTTATCCATTGTAAGGGAATGTTGGAGGCATCTCCATCCATCAGCTCCAATGGGAACCCATCCAGCAGGAGATCGGCAGCAGTGCCTGGGAGGTGGCTGAACTGTTTGTCAGGTTGATTTTTTACAGTGGAATATTCGGCTTCATAGAACTGTCCTAACTCACGGAGGAAATGCTCAATTCCTAAAGAACTCTCAGAAATTCTCATATCAAGCTGCTTAAGTTCTTCGGGGTTGGTTGATGCATTGGGTTTATTACACTTCTCTTTATACTCCGTCTGCAATTGGGATAAATTTTTTCGTGCAATGGAATCAAGATCAAATTTCATCCATTTCAAAAAATGTTGTTTCTCCACTTTAGATAAACGAGTAATTGCATTAATAAATAACGCCATAGCTTTTGGGAGATCATGTGAATTTTGTTTTTTGAGGAGTGAATGCCGTTTCTCTTTTAGCTTTGACACATATTGTCCTTGATCTTCTCCACCTTGCTTTGTCATTCTGCAAAATTCCTTTTCTAATTTAGACAATTGTCTCCAGAGATCTCCTTGTAACATCAAGTTCTGATTCTTAAACATTTCTACATCTTTTATCACTGAGGTGATGTTCTGGGCATGTTCTCTTGTGGTCTGTAACTCAGGAGAAGTTTCATCTATATTGATGTTAAGATCAGAACTTTGTTTACTGATATTCTTAAGTATTACCATTTTAGGATTATTTTTTACTTGACCATCTATAATTTTTTGTATCTTGTTCATGAATTCGGCATCATTCAAGTTAGAGGATCTTCCTACAATATTAGTTTTCTCAATATTTAGATTTGAAATGAGATCTAGCATGTATTCCTTTGTCTTTGAGTCAATAGGATGGTCTTTACCTGGAGTGACAATGAAAAAAAACTTGGTATCAGACGGACTGCAGGATGATAATAACCTGAATTGTCTCTCACACATACTCTCAATAAATATAAAGGTGGTCGATGAGATTCTGGTGAGAAATGTGAACTGTTCCCAGTTGGACTCCAGGTCTCCACGTAGGTTGGCCACAGCAATAGGCTCTGAGAAAACATCTGATTTCCCACAAGGAAAGTACCAGGACATCTCCACCAGTCCATCAGATATCTTCCTTTCAATGTTTCCTCCTTCCATGTTGTTATGTATGAAGAATTCATGATGTTGTTGTGCCGGGTTCAGAATCTGGTTTAGTAGCTTAGATTTAGATAATTTATTTGGCCCAAGCCTGATGAAAGAGAAGATCGGCATTTCAATATTCACCACATTGTCTTCTCTGAATCCTTTACTTTCTTCTAGTGACTGAGGTCTCCATTTCTTCACAATGTCTCTCATTGCCCAAAGCATGAAGGTGCCGCCTGATCCATCACCACTGGGAAGCAGGAGAGGAACAGCAAACTGGCACATGGACATTTTTGATATAATCTCTTGCTGCAGACTTTTATCTGAACAGTTCAGGACAGCGCACAGAACATCTAATGGATTAATGGATTTTGACCTATTATTTTCTATTGTTTTACTGTCAAATACATTAAATGGGTCGTCATCTACACTTGATCCCATGATTGACAAATCATCAAGTTCCATTTTTCTTGCACCTCTGTCCAAGGCTATAATATTTAGTAAGAAGTGCTCAGGGAGATCTGCTATTTTTTGGGGATTAAACTTATTTAAATTTTCCAGACCAATACTCAAAACATTCCTCAGGGTCAGCGTCGAGTTTCTATACATCTTCATTCCTAAGTCATCTAAGAGGTCCTCAAAAGTTTTGGTTTTGCCTATGAAGAAAAAGATGAATAAAAAAAAAAAATATTGATATTGTTTGAAACATTTAAGGAACAAATATACAGGTGTTTTGTGTGCAGATAGTAACTTAGTTGATAAGATTGGATAAGGACATGCCCATCTTACCCTTTTGATCCCGAGGAAGACAGAAAACCCTCATGAGGCAGGTGCCAATTGCCTCATATAACGGGTAAATTCCTTCCCAACTCCAAATATGGCAGTTTTTTTTTATTTTTTACACTTCCACTGAGCCTCCACCCATTATAACTGAAAAGGGACTTTTATAATGTCGCCATTATACACTGATGAGCAAAAGGGTAACAATGTTTAAAACTTTTGACTTTCAGGCTCCATCTCACTATCCACTATAGCTTTAAATGGGAGTGTACCATCATTTTATAGAAAATCCTCTTGGTTATCTCATACATAAACGTGACTTGCAATTATTTGGCATATGATTACCACGTTTCTCCGAAAACAATACCAATCCCAAAAATAGGACCTAGCGTGGTTTTTCAGGAGTTTTGGAGTATGCTTGAAATATAAGCAACACGGTGGCTCAGTGGTTAGCCCTGCAGCCTTGCAGCGCTGGAGTCCTGGGTTCAAATCGCACCAGGAACAACATCTGCAAGGAGTTTGTATGTTCTCCCCGTGTTTGAATGGATTTTCTCCCATTCTGCAAAGACATACTGATAGGGAAAGAAAAAAATGTACAAGTACAAGAATCTCTATATAGGGCTTACAATCTACATAAAAAATATAAATAAGCCCTACCCCAAAAATAAGCTCAAGTTTCAGTTCATTAAAAAAAAAAAAAAAGTGTGCAGACAACTATACATGTAAAAAGTAAATAGAATACAGAAGACCATTCATCAATGAAAGCAGACATCCAAAAAGAATTGCACCCCCCAAGAGAATCACACATTGACTTTAAGGGAGCTATCTGCACAAGCTGATACTAGTGGCTGTCTCTGTTCACCAGAGGGAGCTAACTGTTACACTTGCCTATAGTGGCACACTGATGCAATGGTAAGGTGCCGGAGACAGGAATGACACAGATCTGTGTGGGAGAAACCATCCACCATTAGCACTTGCCAAATTGTTTTGAGTAAAAGGGAGTCTAGTGGATTGTTGTTCATAAAAAAATATAAGACAATCCCTGAAAATAAGCCCTAACCTATCTTTTGGAGCAAAAAATAATATAAGACCCTGTCTTATTTTCGGAGAAACTCGGAAGTTATGCACAGACATCCATGCAAGCACTATGCACATTATACAAGTTCGGAACGGTTGCCAGAAAAAGGGTGAAGAAGCCTCGACTTCAATAATGTCATAAGTAGTATTAGCTCAGGTTTGCAAGAAAGTACAAAAATTCGACAGTAGAAGATTAAAAACGGGTGAGAGGTGAAACGAAAGTCAATACACAAAAAAAAAAAAATGGAAAAAGGGAGCTAACAGGTCAAGAAATTGACAGAACTGTAAAGTTTGGTGGAGGAAGGCTGATGATATGGGGTTGTTTCACAGTCAAAAGAATTGGATACTTGACCAGAATCGATGGAGGTCTCAATGCTGAGCTATATGTGAGTATCCTACAAGACAGGTTACTTTCTACACCTAAGTACTATGGTTATGAAAAGGACGACATAGTGTTCTAGCAGGACAAGGACCTAAATCATACGTTGAGATTAGCAAAGAGATTGTTCCATCACAATGAAATAGAGGTGCTCAATTAACACACACCCCCCCCCCAGTCCCCAGTGCTCAACCAAAGACTTGTAGGTATAGTTGAAGAAAAAGCTCATTTATACCCAAGTAAGGGCAGGTTCACACCAGCGTCCGATCTACATTTTGCAGGTTTCCGTTTCCTGCCCGAGAAACTGGACAGGAGACGGAAACCGGCAGGCGGTTTTCAAACCCATTCACCCAGGTGTGAACCCACCCTCACAGTTACTGTCCGTTATATGTCAGTTTCACATAGACTTCAATGTTAAAAATAAAGACTTGCTGTCCATTTTTTTTTTCCAACAGACAGAAAAGTCCGGCATGTAGGATTTTTTTTTGTCCATTGGGGGGACAACACGGTGGCTCAGTGGTTAGCAGTGCAGCCTTGCAGCGCTGGAGTCCTGGGTTCAAAACCTGCCAGGAACAACATCTCCAAGGAGTTTGTATGTTCTCCCCATATTTGCGTGGATTTCCTCATTCTACAAACACATACTCAGTTTTTACGGAATTAACTGTGCAAACACAATGACATGTCACCTGTAGTCTATGTTTCGGCACGATTCCAAATTTATATAGTTTTATTTACATTTTAACCCATTAACAAAAGTCCAAAACAGTGCCAAAATTATTTTTTTTTTCCTAAAAGTCGCCATATGCTGACACCCGTAACTTTTTTATACTTCCATGTACAAGGATGCATGGGGTGTCTTTTTGCGGGGCCGGGTGTACTTTTTAGCTTTACCATTTTGGAGAATTGCTATTGCTTTGATCACTTTTTGTTAAAATTTTTAGTGAAAACAGTGAAAAAATTGGCGGTTTGGCACTTTTGACTTTTTTTCCCCACTACGGTGTTTATCGTACGGGAAAAATATTTTTATAGAGCGAGAGTTTTTGGACACGGAGATACCTAACATGTATGTGTTTTACCGTATTTCAGTACTTTTATATGTGTTCTAGGGAAAGGGGGTGATTTGAATGTAATCTTTAACAATTTTTTATATTTACTTTTAAATTTTTTTTTTTTTTTTACATTTATTAGACCCCATAGGGGTCTTTTAACCCCAGGGGGTCTGATCACTAATGCAATGCATTAAAATGCTAATGCATTTCAAAATACCGGGGCTTCTATTGCAGGCTACATAGAGTAACCTGCATTAGAAGCCAGTGAATGACAGGCCAGGGAAACTTCACGAGGCTCCCGGCTGTCATAGCAACATGACGCTAGCCCATGTGCCGCCGGGAAAATGGCGTCTCGGTCAGCTTGGACTGAGGCACCAGAGGGGATAATGCCCACAATCGATGCAGGCACTGATAGTGGGCATTAGCGCTGGGTGTCTACTGTATAAAACAGTAGACACCTGGCAGCAATGGCGGCCGCCCAGTTCCCAGGTGGCCGCCATAGTTAAACATCCGGCATCTGCTGTACTAGTATGGCGGATGTCGGGAAGAGGTTGAAGGGTTGTGCCATTACGAACACTTATCCTCTATCCACAAGTCAGGGATTAAGTGTCTGATTATTGGGGCCTGAACACCGAGTCCCCCAGTGATCAGGAAATGGAGGACTAAAGGTCTCCCAAAAGGCCTCCTTATGAATGGAGCACCAGTGCACTTCTGTGATAGGCACGCCATTGACTTCAAATGGGATGCCAGGATTGTGACAGAAAAACACAGAAAAGTGTTGATAAATATGCCCCATGTTTCCTAGATGGGACTTGACCATGTAAATATGGCCTAAATGCTACGAGAGAGTCATCTTTTTCCTCTGAGCCCATGCACATAATCAGAAAGACCCTGACCTTACACTCACTTGTTATACACTTTTGTGAATTCTAGGGACATCGGCAGCAGAAATTCAACATGGCATTACAGAACAAAATTTCTCAGAAAACTGTCTGCAGTAAGATCTTATGTGTATAAGATGTTTCTTATATTCTTTTCTCCTCCCCACTCCAACCAAATCTGTGTGATCATACCCCTTGTCATACAATAGAGGCTGAATACTTACTGTCCTTGAAGTGTTGAGACACCTTAGACAATCCTGGAAATCTGGCAATCATGTTCTCTAGATGATCAAGGAACATCTTACAGGCCTCCTCTCCTTTGTGAAGGATCAGGTCAATCAGTCTGAGGGTTTTCTCTACAGGAACAATATCGCCAGAGAGATCTTTATACTCTTCAAATGTTATTAGCTGGAGAGAATCCACTTCATCCATGAAACCATCCACGTTCTCCTCAAACACCTCGGCAAGTTTCCATCTCAGACGTGTAATGGTGTTTGATGCTTCCATGACAAATGAATATCAACCTGGGAGAAACAACTGAAGATCAACCTGGAAAAATATATTGTATTGGTATTGATATTTTGGCCCTGAAAGGATCCATGTCAGATACGACAGAACAAATTTACTGAACCTATACCTGTACCCACAATGGTCCTGTGGTAAGTATATCTGTGCATCATTGTTTTAATTAGGTACTTAAAGAAGTATACCTACCAACATTCATTTATAAGTCTCCCCGGCCACACCCGAGCTGGAAACACATCAAACCTCCCCAGACAAGCCCAAACTTTGGACAGGAGTTTGTAAGCCCTTTTCAGACCATGACGTGTCCAAATCTCCCAGGATTGCTTCCAAAACTTTAGAACTGCCCCATTAAATTTGAGCCAGTTGACAACTAAGCAATGGAAAAAGACACCACTGAATGGACAAAATGAGGAGATACACATGGAGTGACGAGAGGAGGGCTGCATGGGAGGAGAAACAAGGGGAAAGCTACAGAGGAGGACACCTATCAAGGCAATGGCTGCAGATGAGACGGGCACACAGGAGGAAACTTTGGAACGCTGCACAGAAGGTGGACAGGTAGGAGAAACAAGGTGGAGGCTACACAGGAGAAGGACACAGGGAGGAATGAGGTAATGGTGCAGAGGCAGGCACCCAGGAAAGACAAGGGATAGGTAGGATGTTGAGGAGAAAGATAAACAGAAAGAGGAAGTTTGCAGAGAATGAGGAGACGCATGGATGGACAAGGAGAAGACTGCAGAGGAGGAAGACACACACATAGGCACAAGAGGAAGCCTGCAGAGGAACAGCATGAGCTGTCTTTTAGATAGTATTTAGATGCAGTATTTTGCAGGAAAAAAGTGTTTAACAAATGCCGAGCAAAATGCTACAAAAACACAACACATTAAATAAAAATCAAAACTGCATCATAAACTTCCTGTGTGATTGTAGCCTAAGAGAAATGGCTAACAGAAAAGGCAACCTTTTAACAAGTGAAACATGAACAAGCGATAGCATTGCTGCAGTGTACCAACCTAATACGTGTCACGTCCACCACACACAGACTCTCTGCCTCCTAATTCTGAGAGGACTCGCAGGTTATAAGAGCAGGATGCAAGAGGAGGGGGGCAACTAGAACACAGCTGATTTACAAGAAAAGGGAGAGGTTCATTTTACTTTCATTTTCAGATTAAAGGCTGAAGGCTCTAAACAGTTCAATCCGGATCATGTAAAAGCAGAGCAATCATATATACAACATTAAGGTTATGTTCATGCAGAGAAACCCGCCTGCAAAAAATGACTTGGGAGTTTCTCCCTTTTTTTTCCTGCTAGTGATTTTTTTTCAGCTAGTGGAAAAAAGAAGCGACATGCCCTATATTCCCACAGACTGGGTCAGCCGTGGCGTCTGCAGCTCGAGACTCCCTCCTGATTAGGCCCATTCATCTGGGCCTAATCAGGAGCGGGATGCTGCTATGGGATTTGGATGTACCGCATCGGCATCCCGTTGTGGCTAGCCGTGCAGAGAACTCACTCGGTGGAAAAGGTTTCCGTCGTGTGACGGGCCATAATGGGGTTGTCGAAGATAAACTTTTTTTTTGTATTAGACCGGGGAAAGTGAAAGAAAAAAAAAAACTCACCTGTCCCCGGGGCTCCAGTGACTGCCATTCTGTACACACAACTAATGCTAACATACAGCACACATAATAAGAATTCCATACTGTATACGTGACTAATATGACACTGCTAAATTTGCAAATGCCTGAAGAAGAAGCCTCTGTGCTTTGAACTCTTGCAAACGTTATTTCTATGGTTAGGTATCATACCTATAATACTTTGACTTTTTGACACAAAAGTATCAAATATTTCATGATTTTTTCTGACTAAGGCTATGTTCACACTTGCGCCATGCTCTCTGTCGTTCGTATCCACCGTGCAGGAGTGAACCTAGCCTTTTTGCCGCCTGAGGCAGTAAAAGGCGCTCCCCCCCCCAAAGCCCCGGCATAGCGCTGCCTGAAGCGGTCGCTTCAGGTCGCCTCATGAGACGTGCGGCGCTGCCACCGTGGACCCAAAAAGACTATAAAAGTGTAGTACTTTTCTCTCCACCGATTCAGCAGAATTTGCAATGAAGTCTCTTATGGAGACTCCGACACAGATGTGAACAAAGCCTTACACAGTAATACACTAGTTGTACGTGGGTACCTGGTACTGTTGGGGCTATAAGTATGTCTGGAAGGAGAGATGTCGGCGTTCAGACTTCTGATGTTATTCTAAAGACACCCCTTGAGCCATGAACAAAAGGAGACATGACTTTGGGATGGGGGAACTAATAAATCCTGCAAATTCTTCTTTGTGTAGTAGTTGTGTGGATATATACATGCTGGTTCAGCTTTATAGAGGACCTTTCATCAGTTGGGGCACATGCGGTTTTATATACTGCTAGAAAGCCGACAGTGCGCTGAATTCGCAATGTTTTCACGATCTGTGCCCCAGGTGAAGAGATATCGGTGCCGGTACCGTAGCTCTTCACCTTAGAAGGGCGTTCCTAACAGTCAGTCAGGGACGCCCTTCCTCACAGCAGCGCCTATCGCTCTGTATAGTGAAACGGGGGAGGAATGCCCCCTCCCCTCCTGATAGTGCTTGTCTATGGACGAGTACTGTCGCACTGTCTGATTTCTAGCGGCATATAAAACAACATGCGCCCCAACTGATGAAAGGTCCTCTTTAAGAGTATATGTGTGTATATTCAGCTTTAGGAGAATATATATGTGTGTATATTCAGCTTTAGGAGCAGTGGCGTAAATAGGAATGGCGGGGCCCCGTGGCGAACCTTTGACATGAGGCCCCCCCTCCAAAGACCCCAGCCGACCTCCCCTTTTCCCTCGCGTTCCTGGCTGCACTATTATGCCCCATACACTGTACACAGTATTATACCCTATAGTGGCCCCTGTACACAGTATTATACCCTATAGTGGCTCCTGTATACAGTATTATACCTTATAGTGGCCCCTGCACACAGTATTATCCCCCATAGTGGCCCCTGTAGCACAGTATTATGTACTGTACTAACCCCTTCATCCCTAGGCAGCAGGCAACTGTACTGTGTGCTGACAGTCTGCCCTGCACACAAGGGTTAAACTCATCAGTCTGCTGCACTCACTCAGCTCTGCTCACTCCATCTCCATATATGGTGGTCTCTCCCTAAGGAGTGACAATATCCCCCGAACCCTGTCTAAGCCTCTCACCTCTACCAGGTTATAGTCCTCTCTACATCGGGCTGATGAGATCCAACCAGATCGAAACAGCTGTCCTCGATTGAGAGACTATAACCTGGTAATAATCCCAGCGTCATTGCTAAACAAAGGCCTCTTGGAAGGTCGGGCATGAGGCTAAAGGGAGCAGCCATTATTGCGTTATTTCACTGGAATCCTGTCTTAAGACAGGCTTGCACATTCCAGTGAGCGCCCTCTATTGGTTTGCAACAATGAGGCAGCAACTGTCTTCCTAATTACATCATGGAAGGCGGATTTGCATATTCTTCCCATAGTTCCTTGCAAAGTGGAGTGCTAAAGGCTTAACAAGTCTCCACACACCTATATGGTGGTCTCTCCCTAAGGAGTGACAATATCCCCCGAACCCACTCCATCCCCAGCATAGCTATCTTCCTGCAGGATGTCTCCTGCCCTCCCCCACTGTCAGGACAAACACTGCTGAAGCTCTCCAAGCCTGGAACCTGTCACCTCAGGTGGCCTCTGGCCTCAAAAAGTAGAATTTATTGTTTGTTTATTTTTTTTGTCATATTAACTAGTGAGGGGGCCGGGCCCCTGATGTCCCGGGCCCTGTGGCAGCTGCCTCTGCTGCTATGGTGGTAGTTACACCACTGTTTAGGAGTATATAGCGCTTAGTGTGTTACTGTAGGGAGGGAGGAGTTTAGGAATAGTTGTCATTTCCTGTCTCATCCATCTTCTCTTCATCTGACCACAAGGAAGAAACATGTCTGCTGTATCAGGGAGTATAATACTGGGGTCTATCACCTCACACAGCACTGCTGTGACCACATTCACATTAGACATTACTACCGTACTAGGTTAGTATCATCATTTTACATCATACTGTATATACTGCAGTATTACCTCAGGATATATACAGTCACAAAGTCCCCTCATGTATTCACCACAGACACTGCAGACATGGCTGATATATCATATATACTACAGTATTACCTCAGGATATATACAGTCACAGAGTCTCCTCATGAATTTACCTCACACATGGCTGATATATCATATATACTGCAGTATTACCTTAGGATATATACAGTCACAGAATCCCCTCATGAATTTACCTCACACATGGCTGATATATCATATATACTGCAGTATTACCTCAGGATATATACAGTCACAGAATCCCCTCATGAATTTACCTCACACATGGCTGATATATCATATATACTGCAGTATTACCTCAGGATATATACAGTCATAGAGTCCTCTCATGTATTTACCTCACACATGGCTGATATATCATATATACTGCAGTATTACCTCAGAATATATACAGTCACAGAGTCCCCTCATGTATTTACCTCACACATGGCTGATATAACATAGATTACTGCTGTATAATGCAGGTTGTTCATGATTCCTGGGGACTGAGGGTCTCTCTATGGTGGAGCTGGGAGGTGACATGTAATGGAGACTCTGTGGTGAGAGAGAGACAGCCTGATATCAGATTTACAGTGAGGTGATGTTAATGGAGACTGCACTGTCTCCTACCCATACCATATACAGGTTATTTTAATTGGCAGGGTGGGGGTCCTTGGAGTTGGTTGAAATTTTCGGAGGTGCGGAAACATGGTGGTTAGTTCCCCTAGGATTAAGTTTCCCTAGGATTTGGTCTGACTGGTCTTTGGGCTCCTGCTGGGGGTGTCCTGGGGAGTGGGTTATTATATGTGGTAAAACTGCCATTCTGTGTGTTATGGTGCCCCTGAGCCTGTGCTTGTGGCTGTGGTGTAATTTGGTTTGGTGGAACAGATTGGCGGCCAGACTTTTGTAGCTCCAAGAACCTGCCCCTCAAGAGGAGGAGCATTAGGAGGATTTACACTCTGTATCTGGAAAAATTAATTGCTGCTGTTATTATTCTCTCTTCCTTTATATGGAGTCTAATAATCTATTTATGACCTCCGTATTAGGGCCCAACACATTTAGACAATGGATATCAGTTAAACACTGCATTGGATTATTGCATTTCGTAGTCTTTATGTGTAGCCGGTGATTTAGGAACATTTACAGTCTGTATCCAAATAAGTATATGGATTACCATTATTATATGTTACAACGTATAATGCAGCCTGTGGTTGAATGGCACATGGATGATGTCCGAGTGCTGATTGTACCTCTGGTCTGAATGAAAGCAGGCAAGTATAGGACTTGTCTTGAATTTTACCCTGGGGTCATGGCTCCATACACAAGGATATTATAATACACATCTAATGGAGACATAGAATATAATGGCTCAGATCAGAGGATAGGTCATCAGTATGTGATTTGTGGAGTTCTGACACCCAGATCCTGTACAGATCAGCTGCTCTGGAAACCTCTAGGTGCTGGAAACTGCAGTGGATGGGAAGCGCATTCAGCCTGTTACTATTCACGTAATAGGATCTGTAGATCCACTACTATTATTTGCCAAAACGGTACTATTCCGTTATCGGGCCAGCAGCAGCGCATTTCAGCACCAGCTTTCGGGACAGCAGTTCAGTTCAGCAGCGGGAATTACAATGACATCCGAGGACTGCTGGCCCGATGCTTGTGCCCAGTAGCCAGTACATCAATGACCCCCCCTCCATCTCCTCCTCCTTCCAGTGCTGCCCCCCAGCTCTCCTTACATCTACCCCGTACCCTCTCCCCGCCACATGACTAAGCCGATGCTGGCCCGATGATAGAGGCCGTGCTTGTGTGTAGTAGGCAGTACATCGATCGATGCCCTCATCCTCCTCTTCCTTCCAGTGCTGCCCCCCAGCTCTTCTTACATCTGCCCCGTACCCTCTCCCTGTAATAGGCCTCACCGTAAATCTTGAGCAATGAATGCTACTAGATAGCCGCCGGACGCTGCAGAAAGTTTGTCCCTCCGGCTCGCTGTAGCTCACCGTTCCTATAGTCGGCGTGTTTCTTGTCAGGGCCTGGATTGAGCCCCGGTGTCTTTCCTTTCGGTCTCGGTACTAGCGCTGAGGTGAGGCCTAGTCGTGTGGCGGGGAGAGGGTACGGGGAAGATGTAAGGAGAGCTGGGGGGCAGCACTGGCAGGAGGAGAAGGATGGGGGAGGGGGGTCATCGATGTACTGGTTACTGGGCACAAGCATCGGGCCAGCAGTCCTCGGATGTCATTGTAATTCCCGCTGCTGAACTGCTGTCCCGAAAGCTGCTGCTGAACTGCGCTGCTGCTGGCCCGATAACGGAATAGTACCGCCAAAACAGTTGATCTGTGCAGGGTGTGGATGTTCGACCCCACAGAACACAGACATGTTTCTCTAACTTTTTAGCAGCTCTTTAGATTTCTTTAGATCAAGTTCGCCATAAGCCACGGCCTCTCACTTAAGCCAAATCCATTGTGTTTATTTGGCACAAATTAAGCCAGACTTCAGTATATCTGATGGTATTCCTTACTATGAACCTCATGTGATTGGTTGAATGAATATTTTCAGTTTGCTGGAGAGATATGTTATGGATTGAAAGTTCATAGTATTGTCAAAGCGTGATAATATCGCTACCCCAAATTACTGGGCTTCAGCAATGACTAGTTTTGGTACATGGTAGTATTTCCTTGTTAGTGATGAGTGAACCTTGGGAGACTCAGTTAAAAACTGTAAAACACATACATGTTAAGTATCCCGTCCGAAATCGCCTGCTCTACAAATCTATAAAAATATTTTTCCTGTTCGGTAAATGCCGTAGCGGGAAAAATAGTCAAAAGTGCCAAACCGACGTTTTTTTACTGTTTTGATTCTGATAACAATTTGAATAAAAAGTGATCAAACCAATAGCATTTCCCGAAAATGGTAGAACTAAAAAGTACACCCCACCCTGCAAAAAAAGACGCCGTATACATCCCCGTACACTAACGTATAAAAAAGTTACGGCTGTCAGAATATGGTGACTTTTAGAAAAAAATTTTTTTAACACAGTTTTGGATTTTTTTTAAGGGGTCAAAATGTAAATAAAACCATATAAATTTGGTATCCCTGGAATCGTACCGAAACACAGAATACAGGGGACATGTCATTTTGGCTGCACAGTGAACGCCATAAAACCAAAGTCCGTAAGAAAGTCGCAGAAATGCATTTTTTCTTCAAATCCAACCTATTCTGAATTTTTTTCCAGGTTCCCAGTACATCCTACAGAATAATTAATGGTGGCATCATGAAGAAAAATTTGTCCCGCAAAAATTAAGACCTCATATGGCTCTGTGAGCAGAGAAATAAAAAAGTTATGGGGTTTAGAAGGAGGGGAGTCAAAAACGAAAATCAAAAAATGCCATCGGCGGGAAGGAGTTAATGTGATCCACACTTTTTCAGGAAAAAAGAGCTGCGGAAAAGCTACATGTTCAAAAATGCAAAGCACTGCACCTTGCTATGTGGGACCTTAGCCTGAAATTGGTGAAAAATAGATGACAAATTTTCCTCACCGTCCGCTAGTGATGAGGCCAGCACGACGCTAAATACCCAGAAAATAAAAATCTAAGAACCAGGGACAGATCTGCCACTCTTTATACAAATGAATTCTCACTATTTCCATAAAATGCCCGACTCAGCACCTGACAAACTTGGGTGTCAGTGCTCCAAGGTACTGAATGGGCCTACTCGACTATCAGATGCTGACCACCAGGATTGTTGAACAGTGTGTTGCTCTCCTGGCGCTTGACTTTGACACATCACGGATCAGGTTGATAGATTACCGTATATACTCGAGTATAAGCCGACCCGAATATAAGCCGAGGCCCTTAATTTTACCACAAAAAACTGGAAAAATTTATTGACTCGAGTATAAGCCAAGGGGGGGGAAATGCAGCAGCTACTGGAAAATTTCAAAAATTAAAATGGTGGGAGTTTTTGGATGTAGTAGTTGCTGGGGAGGGGGGGAGGGGGTGTTTTGGTTGTCTGTCTGCCCCTTCCCTGAGCTTGAGGACTGGGTTTTTTCCCCGACTTGGAATTCAGCCTGGCTAAATATAGGGTATCTGCAGTGCTCCTATTAACCCCTTCCCGAGGGAACAGGATCACTGCAGATCCCCTATATTCAGTAGACCGGGCACTTTCAGACACAGGGATACCTAATGTGTATGTGTATCACAGTCATTTTCTACTTTTATATGTATTCTAGGAAAAGGGGAAAAGGAGTGATTTAGAACTTTTATTTACTTTATTTTTTTTATTATATTTTTTTAAAGCTTCTTTTTTTTCACTATTTTATGGGAGATTCTATACATTACTTTTGTGGCTGTTCATACACCCCTTGACTCGAGTATAAGCCGAGGGGGGCTTTTTCAGCACAAAGACTGTGCTGAAAATTTCGGCTTATACTCGAGTATATACGGTACTTGGTGGTGCTGGTGAGGATCCATTGGTCATGGAGCACATTGACACAAATGACAAAACTAGAGGTAGATGGAAGGTCCTTAAAAATTATTTCAAGGTCCTAGGATGCAAGTTGAAGGCAAGGACCTGCAAGGTGGTATTTTCTGATATAGGACCAGTACCAGGGGCCACAAATGAGACACAGCGGGGGATATAAATTTGGAGGCAGAAAAGGGCAGGTCCAACAAAGGGAACAGGTTATTGTTGGAGGTGCCCAACAGTCAGGCTGGTCAAGCCAGCAGATTGACCTTTGGTTGGTCCTTGCACCACAGTATAAAGGATCGTCCCAGTATCTCAGTTTGGCTCATCTCAATCACTCACAGACACACGACAAAATATTGTAAAGGTACCTGAGTTTTCATGAACAATTGAAATATGTGCAGAGTCTTGCTGGGCAGTCTGTTCTACAACTGTATAAGTCTTCATACATGGTGTCCTATCATTTTTTCTGCTGCTAATAGCCTCATTATGGCTGCAGCACATTTCACTCTCAGGCTGTGGGCATGTACAATAAGAAACAGTTGTTTGGAATATTTAAGCACAAATGTAGCAGCAAAGAAACAAATCCTGATAGAACAGACACTGTACCCCAACTAAGGTCTCTGGAATCTATGATGATAACAACTGGAGACAATAAGCACACACACTAATGGCATACAGCAATGTTTGGCCAGGACTGGTCAAAATCCTTTATTGATAGTTTTGTAAAGCATCATTTGGCATAACACCAAATATAATATAACACAGGAAATAAAAGATTACTAAAATATGCATACATTAGTATAAATGTCGGAAATACATATATGGTTATACAAGTCATCACAGTTTTTAGTTTGCATCATTCTTACTGCACATGTCTAATTAACTGGGCTTCTAGCCATAGCTACAAATCAACACCATGATTTAATATAAGGCGCACCATGTTTAATTTCTAGTAGGCACCTGGACAACAATGAAACAAAAGGACATCAAAAGTCCATTTTCACAGTTGTGAAATTTTCTACACCTGAGGGGTACACATTTTGATAGTTCCCATATACATTTAAGTATATGGAGGGATAATTGAAAACAGGTAAAAATAGAACAATACCTATATTTTGATGGTTCATAACAACAGACCAGTCGGAATATCAGCCATATGAATAGTTCCTATGCACATACAATGAAATTAATGCAGCCATGTGACAGAACCACGGTCAAGTATTGGAGTGCATACCAGTTAGTAAACAATGGTAGAGCGGTGTTGTATGCGCCTTGGCTGGGAATTTTTCATAGTACGCTCTCTGGCTCCAGCAGTTTGAGAGGCTGGGCTTCTGCGGCACTGACGTGGTGACACGTGAGTGGAAACCACAGTGATTGGTTTAAACTAGAGATGAGCGAACAGTAAAATATTCAATATTTGTTTTGAATAGCCCCTCAATATTCGACTATTCGAACGAATATCGAACCCCATTATAGTCTATGGGGAAAAAATGCTCGTTTCAGGGGATTCCACTCTTCGACTCAGGAGAGTCACCAAGTCCACTATCACACCCCAGGAAATGATGCCAACACCCTGGAATACAACTGGGACAGCAGGGGAAGCATGTCTGGGGGCATCTAACATGCCCAAGTCACCATATTACGTCGGGATCCCTGTCAGCTTGCGATATGCGGGAGCTGACTTTTTCCCATAGGAATGCATTTACCGAGACCTGTAACCATGAGAATGGGGGATCCTTTACATCTAGAGGAATAAAGGTTCTACTCTTCCATATTCATTGGCATTGCTTCTTTATAGTAAGATCGGTGAGATTATGGAACTCACAAGATGTGATGATGACTTATAACTTGTACAAGTTCAAGAGGGGCCTGGATGTCTTTGTTGAAAGTAAAAAATATCATAGGCTATGAGAGCTAAAAAAATTTCAAATAGGATATTGATCCAGAGATTTAGTCCGATTGCCGTGTTTGGAGTTCCAAAGGAATTTTTTCCCCTGATTGTTCAAATTGGAATTGACCTTATGGAGGTTATTTGCCTTCATCTGGATAAACATGCTAGGATTACAGGTTGGACTTGATGGATTTGTGCCCTTATCCAATTGTTTCAACTATGAATTTATTCTGTTACCACTATTGATATTAGTTCACATTGAATGTTTTCTTTAAGCTGCTGAGGGCGTCATCTTCTGTTATCTCCTTCCAGTTATCAGGCAGATTAGCTGGTTCAGCATGATATTCTTCAGCAAATTCCTCATTAAATTGGACAAAAATGTATTTCCAGTAATCAGAGGACTCAATACTGGGGTCGGGTTGGATGGCCCAGTCTGGATAGTAAGTGCGATATTCTTTGTATGGATGAGATTTCCAATCTGTATCTGAGTTTATAAAACAAGTTTCAGACACAACAGATGTTGAACAAATATCTGAGACTAAAATTTCACTCAACATATTTCTGTATCGTCCCAAACCTTGAGGTCTGTGGATTGATGCAAAGTGCTCCTTATGGTCCCCACCTCCAGCCTCACAGGGGACTTTACAGAACGGACATTGATGTCCACATCCAATCACTTGTTTGAACAACTCATCCTGAGGCTTCAATTTGACTTTGTGAAGTAGGAACTCAACAGTCTTAGACCTCAGCTCTGACTGGACCTGCTGTTCTGTCTGATCAAGGAAAACCTGAATATCAGATGAGAATTGAGAAACATTCACTTTGTTATTGAACAAAATGACTTTCATTGCTGTTTGGGAAATAACTAACTTTTCATCTAACTTCTTCTGAACATTTTCTAAGAACTTGGGAATGTCTTTACTCTTCAGAATTGTCTCTTCTGTAAGAACGCCTCTCACGTCTTTGATGATGGAGCGGATGAGATCTGCCTGTAATGGCTCTAGGGCTCCCGGCTTCTGATAGATTCCTGATATTTTATCCAGGATCCAGTTCTTTGAAAATGTTTCATAATGATTAATGTATTTAATGTAGTTTTTGAAAGACATTTCTTCCAGTAAGATCTTCAGGAGATTGTACTGGAAGAAGCTCCTACTTTTCAACATCTGGTTGTCTGAACCATGTAAAATGTCATCGACCATCATTCTCCCCAGATGGTCATACACATATTCAGTTATTGCTGGGGTCAGGCACTTCTCACAGAACTGCTTACCTCGGCTTAAAGATTCATTTTTTATTTTAAAAACATCAAAAAAGACACTCAGATAATCCGGCTTCAAGTTGTCTATGCAGGTTCTTGGGTCATTTGCTTTAATAAACCTGTCATGTATCTGCTGAAATCTTTTAGATGCTTTTCCAAAAATGAAGATCTTGATGTCCAACTCAAACTGTACGGTGAAGTGAAGAGACTTAGACTGATCAGACTCAAGTTTTTTACTGATCATCTGCACAATTTCCTGGCAGTAAGTGTCATCATAGTCCTCAGTGGTTTTCTCCTTCTCAGTGACATATCTGTCACAAATCTCTATCAGTGAGGCAGCAAAATCTTCAAGCTTTTCACAAAATTTATCACTTTTTCCCCATAAGTTATCCCAAGCTTTTTTATACCAAACTCTGTCAACATGGCTTTCATTAACAATAAAACTGGTACAGGGCTCTATTAACTTTTTCACAGCCAATAATGTTTCATTTATATCAGGTCCTTTGTTGCTCATGTCTTGTCTAAGTTGCCGGAGAATTGCTTGGCTCACATTACGTCTCTCCAGTTTCTCAATCTGTAAATCTGACAGGGTCTTCTCCCACATGGCATTAAATACATCTTCTACTTCTCCATCACTTAGCTCATTGTTCTTCTCTCTGCAGATTCTCAAGAGTTCATTGATTTTCTCTTCAATTAAGATTTGGTATTTTTTCTTTATGTCCTGAATCTTTAGGTTTCCTTTTTGCATAGAAAGTATTATTTCATACTTGTCAATAGCATTTCTTCTGAGCTCATTTCTTAGACTTGTAACGCTCTTTATAAAATCCTCACGATATCTTTCTATCAGATTAATGTTTTCTGATTCACTTTCAAAATATTTCTCTATCAGGTCGATTATTTTCTTCTCTTCATCATTCAGAAGACGATCAAGATCTCTGTATGTCTCGTCTCTGTTTTCATCAAAATTGTGAGTTTTCTGATTTCTAATGACAGTTTCTTTCCTCACTACCCATTCATGGACCTCTTTGGTAAAATTCCATTCCCACATAGAGAACTGCATTGATAACTTATTATAAGTTTCCGCCACCAGACTGTTTCTGAAGCTGAAGATGAATTTCTCATGTTTGACAGCCGTCCACAAACTCCTCACCCATTCACAAAATTCAGGTATTGTTGAAGCTCTGCCTTGATGTTTCTGGTTTATTAGGAACTGTAATAGATATTTCTTAAGCTCAGAAACATGTTCACTGTATCCTGAGCTTACAGGAGCCATTGGTGGGACCCCCTGCCACAGTCCTGGAATGTACCAGTTGTGTTTGTCCAGGTCATAGTCCATGACATCACTGAATTTTAGAATGCCACTTTTCTTTTCCATTTTTGAAGCCACCTTTGTCATTTTATCTAATTGTTCTAGAAGTTTCTTTCTGTCTCTCATATTCTTGTCATGGGCGGACACATCACTCACATTCTGATGGACAAACTGACAGTTTGGTTTCTTCCCAATCTCTTTCATCCTTAGAAATGCATGGACCACAATCTGTAAAATATCTTTCATCTCTGTGGCATTCTCCATGGCCATGTTGACTATGGTGATGTCACTCAACCCGACCACTAATGTGGCCAACTCATTGTCATGTTCATAACTGTTATCAAGTGAAGACAATTCAGGAGCTTTTAATCCTTCAGTATCAATCACCAAAATAAATTCACAACCAAGTTCCTTCTGAAGGTTCTCCTTTACTCTAATAAGGGTCATGAAGGCTCCACAAGTGCATCGTCCACTGGCCACAGGGAACTGTAGACCAAACATGGTGTTCAGAAGGGTGGACTTCCCTGTACTCTGCACTCCGAGTACAGTTATCACTCTCATCCTACATTGTCCTCCAGTCTTCTTATCCAGCTCAGTCAGGACATCAGTTATCCATTGTAAGGGAATGTTGGAGGCATCTCCATCTATCAGCTCCAATGGGAACCCATCCAAGAGGAGATCGGCAGCAGTGCCTGGGAAGTGACTGAACTGTTTAGCAAATTCTTTTTTTACAGTGAAATATTCAGATTCATAGAACTGTCCTAACTCTCGGAGGAAATGCTCAATTCCTAATGAACTCTCAGAAATTCTCTTATCAAGCTGCTTAAGCTCTTCCAGGTTAGCTGATGCATCTGGCTTGTTACACTTCTCTTTATATTCAGTCTGTAAATGGGATAAATCTTTTCGTGCAATGGAATCAAGATCAAATTTCATCCATTTCAAAAAATGTTTTTTCTCATCCTTAGACAAATGAGAAATTGCACTAAGAAATAAACCCATAGCTTCAGGGAGATCATGGAAATTTTGTTTCCTGAGCAGCAGCTCACGTTTCTTTCTTAGCTTTGACACATATAATTCTTGATCGTCTCCACCTTGTTTTGTCATTCTACAAAATTCCTTTTCTAATTTAGACAATTGTTTCCATAGATCTCCTTGTAATGTCAAGTTCTGATTCTTAAATGTTTCTACATCTTTTATCATTGAGGTGATGGTCTGGGAATAATTTCTTGCTGTCTGAAACTCAAGAGAAGCTTCATCTATATTGATGTTAAGATCAGAAACTTCTTTCCTGATATCCTTCAGTATTACCAGATTTGGATTATTTTTTACTTGGCCATCTAAGATTTTTTGTATCTTGTTCATGAAATCAGCATCATTCATGTTAGATGATTTTAGGACTACATTTGTTTTCTCGATCTTTAGGATTGGAATTAGATTCTGTATGTGTTTCTTTGTCTCTGGATTAACAACCTTGTCTTTACCTGGAGTGACAATAGCATAAAACTTGGTGTCAGATGGACCGCAGGATGATAATAACCTGAATTGTCTCTCACACATACTCTCAATAAATATAAAGGTGGCCGATGAGATTCTGGTGAGAAATGTGAATTGTTCCCAGTTGGACTGCAGGTCTCCACGTAGGTTGGCCACAGCAATAGGCTCGGAGAAAACATCCGATTTGCCACAAGGAAAGTACCAGGACATCTCCACCAGTCCATCAGATATCTTCCTTTCAATGTTCCCTCCTTCCATGTTGTCATGTATGAAGAAGTCATGATGTTGTTGTGCCGGGTTCAGAACCTGGTTTAGTAGTTTAGATTTAGATAATTTATTTGGCCCCAGCCTGACAAAAGAGAAGATCGGCATTTCAATATTCACCACATTGTCTTCTCTGAATCCTTTACTGTCTGCTAGTGACTGAGGTCTCCATTTCTTCACAATGTCTCTCATTGCCCAAAGCATGAAGGTGCAGCCTGAACCATCACCAGCGGGAAGCAGGAGAGGAACAGCAAACTGGCACATGGACATTTTAGTTACAATTTCTTGCTGAAGAAATTTATCGGAGCAGTTCAGGACAGCGCACAGAACATCTAAGGGGTGGATGGAATTTAACTTTTGATTTTCTCTTATATTACTGTTAAAGGAATCAAACGACTCATCATCTACACTTGAGCTTCGTTGTGATAGATCATCATCAAGTTCTGTTTTCCTTGCATTTCTGTCCAAGGCAATAATATTCAGTAAGAAGTGTTCAGGAAGATCTGCTATGGTTTTAGGCTTAAGATGATTTAAATTCTCCAGACCAATGCTCAAGACATTCCTCAGAGTCAGTTTCAAGCTTAGATTCTTCTTCAATCTCAATTCAAGCAGTAGGTCCTCCAAAGTTTTTGCTTTATCTGTAAAGAAAAAAATACATTCACAACTAAGAATGAAACTTTTTGTTTAACTTTTTTGAACCACAACTATAACACATATCAATTTTAACCAGGCAGGCCTGGGGTAATAATCTTTTGATTTTGTAATTTTTCAGAAGGGCCACTTAGATGTCCAGTGTCTTCTGTGAACAAATAGGCTCCATCTCCAGAGCTGTCTTCCAACCCATAGCTAAATATAGCTCAAGAATGGAATATTGGTGTCAGGACTTGAACCCAGGGACTTCGATGTCCCAGGCTCTAGCTCCTCCAACTGAGCTATTCAGCCTCCTGGACGGTTCCTGTGCTGATCTAAAGCCTAGTTCCCAGTGTCTCTAGTTTCAGTTCCCGCCTCTCTGGTTTGCTCCACCTTGTTCCTTGATTGAACTTCCTATTTAAATGCAGCCTTGCACTTCCTGCTGTGTAAGATTATTGTTCTCCTTGCCTGTAATCTAGCTAGTCTCTTCTGCTCTGCTGCTGTTACTGATGTTCATCTTGTGCATCAACCCCCGGCTTCCTCCTGACTACAACCTCCTCTCCTTGATCTCCGATTGTGCTACTGCATTACCTGCTGTTACCAACTCGGCTTGCTGACTACTCTCTCATCTGACCCCTTTGTACTGTGATATTTCCTGTTGCTGACTTGGATCGTACGACTACGTTATATTGGACCTCTGACACCTCCTGAAAGCTACCTGCTATTGCATATTCCTCTGCTTCTGGATTTCCATCAGCCTCTACAGTACACTTGCTCAGCCTAGCAATTTCCCCAAGTAAGTTGCACTAAAAGACTCCGAACCTGATCAAGACCGTTACAATTGGTTACTGGCAAAACATCTCATTTCTTTTCACACTGAAGCCTTGCTCAGGATTTCCGTCGTAGAGAAAATGTTAGATGGGGAGTTTAGGTTTGGAGACCCGCCATAGGCTAAAACACACTGTTTTTCGCTATTCCAATGGTTTTGGATTAGCAAGTTTCTTTGCGGCTAACACCCATCTTTTGTGAGTGAGGCTGAGTTGTATTACCAGTTTAACCCTGGATCCAGGATATCAGTTCCTATCACTTTAATTGTGGTTAATAGCAGACCTGATGACTGAAGAATTGGATGGGTCCTGAACTGTTGCACACCTGATGAAACTGATGCTCTATTTTATACTTACATACTACAACCTACAGACATTATCATTAGCTACAATTCATTATGGTATTATGAAGTAATCTTTAAAAAAATTCATTATGAGACTGTGCCTTTCATATAATTAAGACGAGATACTCACAGCATTGGAAGTGCTGAGACACTTTAGACAATTCTGGAAATCTGGGAATCATGTTCTCTAGATGAATAAGGAAATTCTCACACGCCTCTTCTCCCTTCTGAAGAATCAAGTCTATAAGATTATCTGTTTTTTCTTCTGGGTTTATAACGCCACACAGTACTTTGTAGTCTTCAAAGGTTATTAGCAGGAGAGAATCCACTTCATCCATGAAACCGTCCACATTCTCTTTCAATACCTCGGTCAATTTCCACCTCAGACGTATAATGGTTTTGGATGCCTCCATATCAATCTGTGAAAAGGTCAAGCTCAATTACTTCAACTTGGACAAGGAGAAGACTGCAAATGAGGAGGACCACCAGGTAATACTATAGAAAAGGAACACAATCAGTGAGGAACAAGGCAAAGGATGAGCGCCAGAATAACACCCACAAGACTTCAGCAAGACTGCAGGTGAAGGAAACACCTAGGATATACAATGGGAAGGCTACAGACAAGAATGTCCACAGAGGGATTAGGGGAGGCTGCAAATGAGGAGGAGGATACAAAAGAGGAACATGCTGAAGGCTTACACAGGAGAATGCAAAGAGAAGAACAAGTTCTAGATATATTAGAGCTTGACTTTTATAAGGGCTATATATTTCAATGGCACAATTTTTGGATATATATAATTCATTAGCTGTTATTACCTTTTTTTGTAAGGTAATGGAAAAAAATGCAATTCCACAACTTTCTTTTATGCATTGATATAAATGAATATAAATATATTATATATAACTAAATAGGTTAAAAAATAACTAAACATCTGGAAGACTTGTCAGAATAAGTGTGTACATTCAAAATTACACTATCTCAGCCCTGTGTGTGTGTCTCTGCAGCCTTCCCTGTACAGCAGTACCTTCCTCTTTCTTTCCCTTCCCCTCTCTTTAGACATCCATCTGTTACAGACATAACCTTAAAGGGGTTGTCCCACCTAAAGGATCCTATCTAGACTACTAGCTTATGTGTATTTAAGACGACTTTTCCTAAATACATTGCTTCAGCAAAACTGCTTTGTTTGGCTGTTATCTTAATTTATTCACTTCATTGTTTACACTGTGTTTCCATAACCACAGACCTGGGATGAGCTTATCTCTCCGCCCATGACAAGTGACATAGCTTTGGAGCAGCTTGTATTTCTGAGCTGTTTATCTCCCAGTTATCAGGTCGGCTAATTGAATTTAGCTGATAAGGGCTGAGATAGGGATTCTGCTACCTCTGTATGTAAATACAGACCTAAAACGGAGTTTATTGCAAGCTGACTCTTGTTCCTGTAGCATCTAAATTTGGGATTCTCATCACCTATCAAATCCAGCTCTGCTACATGAGCTTCATATTGTACATCTTTCATTGATACTGTGCTAATGTATTTACAACCATCCCTCATTACTGACTGCAAATATGTACTGCTATGCAGAGAGCTAGCAGAGCAAGTGAAACCCCATGCACCAATTCACCGAGAAAACCAGGAAGTGAACAGAGCACACAGCATGCAGGTTGGTGAAACAAGCGAGTTGGGAATACCCCTTTGATTAAAAGAGAATTATCAGTGTAGTAGGTTGGGGGAGAAGGAAGTGCCGATTAAGAGGGGAAAATAGTATTTTACAGCGGAGCTGTGTGAGTGCTTAACGTTTGCAGGATTAATTCAGGATTAATTTTAAGCTTTATTGGTGCCATGTTGGGACATATACTGTATATGACCCACTTTTAGAGTAGCATATATATATATATATATATATATATATATATATATATATATTACAGATGAGCAAGTAGTATTCAATCGAATACCTCCCCTGCATAGCTATTGGTGTAATCAGGCGAAAACCACGTGGTAAATGCAGTAAAAATTTGATGCCCCTCCCACCTTCTCTGGCGCTTTTTTACACCAATATCTATGGAGGGAAGGTGTTCGATCGAATACTACTCGCTCATCTCTAATATATATATATATATATATATATATATATGTATGGGGGAAGTTAGCTCGGCAGAAGCAGTAGTGCGAACCCAAACAGTCAAGACAAGGACACAAAATATGCAGCAAACTGATTTATTTAGGAAAAAAACTGGAAAATAAATAAACCTTGACTTAAGGCACAAAATGAACAAAATACAGCCTTAACTTCAGGCAACAACCAAATAACTAAACAGAACTGACAACCTAACTATACATGTGGCTTACGTTCAGCCACACGAACAAAATAAGCGCAATATTGTCTCACCAGATTCAGGGTTACAGGACAGAACCACACACCTCCTTTCACCTTATGGAACTGCACTGCAATGCAGGAGCTGCAGCCTTTTTCTGGCCCAGTAATGAGCCAAGGACCCACACCTGGGCTGAGGCCTACTCCAGATCCACCCTGGACCACACATATGTCAGAAACCTGGGACTGATATATCTGGACTCCAGGACTCACCTTCTCATTCAAAGAGTTTTCTGTATTTTCCTGACTATGAAAATTGTAGATTCACACTGAAGGCATCAATACTATAAAGTAACACATGTGGAATTATATACTTAACAAAAAAAGTGTGAAACAACTGAAAATATGTCTTATATTCTAGGTTCTTCAAAGTAACCACCTCTTGCTTTGGTTACTGCTTTGCACACTCTTGGCATTCTCTTGATGAGCTTCAAGAGGTAGTCACCCGAAATGGTTTTCACTTCACAGGTGTGCCTATCAGGTTTAATAAGTGGGATTTCTTGCATTATAAATGGGGTTGGGACAAACAGTTGTGTTGTGCAGAAGTCAGGTGGATACACAGCTGATAGACCTACTGAATAGACTGTTAGAAATTATATTATGGCAAGAAGAAAGCAGCTAAGTAAAGAAAAACGAGTGGCCATCATTACTTTAAGAAATGAAGGTCAGTCAGTCCGAAAAATTGGGAAAACTTTGAAAGTGTCCCCAAGTGCAGTTGCAAAAACCATCAAGCACTACAAAGAAACTGGCTGACATGAGGACCACCCCAGGAAAGGAAGACCAAGAGTCACCTCTGCTGCGGACGATAAGTTCATCCGAGTCACCAGCCTCAGAAATCGCAGGTTAACAGCAGCTCAGATTAGAGAGCAGGTCAATGCCACACAGAGTTCTAGCAGCAGACACGTCTCTACAACAACTTTTAAGAGAAGACTTTGTGCAGCAGGCCTTCATGGTAAAATAGCTGCTAGAAAACCACTGCTAAGGACAGGCAACAAGCAGAAGAGACTTGAACACAAGGAATGGACATTAGACCAGTGGAAATCTGTGCTTTGGTCTGATGAGTCCAAATTTGAGATCTTTGGTTCCAACCACCATGTCTTTTTGCGACGCAGAAAAGGTGAACGGATGAACTCTACATGCCTGGTTCCCACCGTGAAGCATGGAGGAGGAGGTGTGATGGTGTGGGGGTGCTTTGCTGGTGACACTATTGGGGATTTATTCAAAATTGAAGGCATACTGAACCAGCATGGCTACCACAGCATCTTGCAGCGGCATGCTATTCTATCCGTTTTGCGTTTAGTTGGACCATCATTTATTTTTTAACAGGACAATGACCCCAAACACCTCCAGGCTGTGTAAGGGCTATTTGACCAAGAAGGAGAGTGATGGGGTGCTACACCAGATGACCTGGCCTCCACAGTCACCAGCACAGTTTACACAGCATTTCCTTGCTGCACCTGTATCTGATCAGACAAGACAGATGGCATAATGGACTAGAATATCACATGAAACAATTCTTGAGAGGTTCATCCATTTCTGTTTGCTTTCCCCCCAGCTGCCATAATGCAACAACCCAGTGGAAAAAACCAGGAAGGATTAGAGTAGCAGTCCATCTCTACAGTGGCTGTGGTTAGCTCCACTAGTCCTCCATTACTCCACAGAGGCTAGTCAAGGGGTGATGAGAAGGCCTGCAGTGTGGATGGGAGTAGTAGTAATATCTCTCGTGGCACTCCCTGTGGTAAACATCCCTGAGCCTGATGGTACATATCATACATTCATGGACCTGCTGCAGAAGTGTAATGACAAGTATAGAGGCAGCACTCACATACCATATACTCAGGGATTTGCTGCAGGAAAATGATGAGCAGTACAGGAGGAAGAAGCAGCTCTCAAGTACCATTTAGGGCTCGTTCACATCTGCGCCCGGGGTCTCCGTTATGCAGGTTTCTGTTTCCTGCACGAAACTGGGCAGGAAACGGAAACCTGCAGGCATTTCTCAAACCCATTCACTTGAATGGGTTTGAAAAGTGTCCAGCCGTGAGCACCGGTGCGCGTTTTATGCTCTCCGCGGCGAAACCAGTATTTTTTAACCGGACACAAAGTTGGACATGCAGGACTTTGTGTCCGGTTTAAAAAAACCCGGTTTCGCCGCGGAGAGAATAAAACGCTCACCAGCACTCACGGCCAGACCCGGTATGACAGGTTTCCGTCTTCTGTCTGCAGAAGACGGAAACCTGATAACAGAGACCCGAGCGCTGGTGTGAACCTAGCATTACTTGGACATTTACTGCAGGAGGCAGAGGCATCTCTCATGTACTGTATATTCAGAGATCTGTCACAGGAGAATGATGGCCAGTGCAGGAGGCAGTAGCAGTTTTCACTTACCTTATACTCCTGCGGCAGTAGAATGATGACCAAATACAGGAGAGCGATGACCAGTGCAAGAGGCAGAGGCAGTTCTCATGTACTGTATATCCAGGGGACCTTCCTGCAAATTTAAGATGAGCAGTGACTGCAGTGAGTGACCTTATGAGAGGGATATTACAATAAGGGAAGTGACACCATATCAACTGAGAGAAACGAAACTTAAAATACATGGCACCACAAGCACCACTCAGTAATAAATTTAACTATATTGAAAACCAAATAACTATAATAAATAATACACAGACACAAATTTGTAATGGTGAATATTGGCAGGGGTGAACTTGCCCCTTTCGCCGCCCGAGGCGAACTACAGAAAGCCACCCCTCCCCCCTCCCCGGGAGGAGGGAGTGCGGAATGCGAGGGGGTGCGGCGAATCAAAGGGGCGTGGCTTAGCGGCGTTCGCAGGCAGAGAGCAGGCACGGAGAAGACCTGCTCACTGCCTGAGCGTGAGGGGAGGGCTGCTGGAGCAGAGCTGCTTTAGTGGCCTCCCCAATCCAGCGCTCGGTGCTAAGCCAGTCCAGGACTGGCTTATGTAATCAAAAATGCCGCCCTCCCTGGGGCCCTGACATAGCGCTGCCTGAAGCGGTCGCTTCAGGTCGCCTCATGGGAGGTGCGGCGCTGAATATTGGCCACGGTGTTTATTAAGGTAAACCAAGTGTTATTCAATGTAATCAATAAATAATTCATAAGTTTAATAATAATGAGTTCATAAATAATCAAAAACAGTTCTATAAGCATTAGCTGATAGTATTACCCCTACAACAAACGCCATGACAAAAGAAAAAAATTAAGTAAAAAACAACAAGGGGGAGGGTGGGCGGAGGCTTCTTGATAGAAGAGCGCTGCTGCTGCTGACTGGCCTGTTATTTATATTTGAAATTCCCGCCTAAACCAGCCAGCCAATCAGCTGTTAGCAGCACACGCCCCTTCAGAAGCTTCCAGGAGAAGAATCAGCTGGAAGGAGTGACCTGTAAATAAACTCTGGACAAGGCTGAGGTAAAAAAAAGGGCGGGAGAATACAATTCAAGCTTTTATTATTGTACCTGAGGGGGAAAAACTATAACATTAACATACACAGAAACTGGAATCAACATTAAAAGTAGGGAATAAGTTGTGAATTTATGTTTAGAGCATGGGGTGCTGTGGTGCCATGTGTCCCCCTAATAAGGCTGCTCTGGGGGCCCCATCAATCTACTTGAAATTTCACATTCCTTTGCCAAAACTTTCTCTTCACATTCATTTCCTGATGTCATGGCTTACAGTGCAATTGGTATATTTTATATTTATTACGTACACAATTCACAGTGAGGGAAGTCAGTTAATGGCCTTCCATCAGGATCCATTCATAGCTTCCATACACCATGTATAGTACCCCTAAGTATCCTGACATGTCATACACGGGCACGTTTACTTTAGTAGACCCCTAGTAGTGTCCCACATACACACTCAGGTAATACTACTGTGGAGAGCACTATAGGGCACTATTACAGTAATAGTTCCCCCATTTAATAAAATTACCTGTGTTTGTTGGGGGAGACTATTACAGTTTAAGGGTCCATTCACATGGAGTAACGTGAGGCGTTTTTTGTGCTTATTTTGTGCTTATTTTTACGGCCGTAAAAAGACGTTTCCATTGAGTTCTATAGTAAAATACGTCCGTTTTTTACGTCCGTTATTTTACGGACGTAAAAAAAGTACATATTTTACTATAGAACTCAATGGAAACGTATTTTTACGGCCGTAAGAATAAGCACAGAATAAGCACAAAAAACGCCTCGCGTTACTCCGTGTGAATGGACCCTTAGTGCCCCCCACAGGTAGTAGTCTCCCCAACAAACACACACAGGTAATGTTATTAACTGTGGGAGGCAGTCACTATATCTGTAATAGTGTCCACACCCCACAGGTAATATCCCCCCCCTCCACACACACAGAGATAATGGTATTAACTGTGGAGGGCACTATTGCTGTAGTGGATCTCTCTCCATATCACCCCTAATTGATTGATTGCCCCCGTCATACCCATACTTTTAAGGGAGATATCCATATCACCAATAAGTTATGTAGGATGTGGAGAGAGAACTCCCTTAATAAAGTATAGGTAAATGTATAACTAAATGTGCACTTGGTATCATAGGCCCAACTTCCTATTAACCTTAAACCATAACTTTACTAACTTATTAAATAAATAAATACGTAACAACGACTTTATGTGGATAAGCTAGGCCGCAATGTTTATTATTAAGGGTTACACCAATTAATAAATGAATCAATAAACCAATGAAAAATCAATAACTGAATCAATAAATTAAATAAAACCAATTTAAATAAACTCAATCAATCATATGACCATAACAAAAAACAAACTGTAAATAATGTAGTCCACCCAGCATTAGCTGCGTGACCATTTCTCTCTCATAAAAACATAACGATAATACAAGTCTTTTTCCTTTTTATGGGAGGGGGCTCCGGTTTCAATAGCTCTTCAAAACGGCTTGACCACGGCGTCCGATCTTCCTCCTTATATATTCGAATTTCCTGCCATAGACCCTGCTTCAGCCAATCATCTGTTGCCCTGGGAGAATTCTACCTGGAGATAGAAGATTCTGGAACTTCAGGAGAAACCACTAGCAACCAGCTTCCAAGGGGGAGACTTCGGTAAGTACCAATGGTTACCTGAGGAAACAAGAGGGGGGGATACAAAAAAAACGCAACAAATCTGCAAACTACCTCAAAAATTGTAATTAAAAATTAAAATTACTCCTAAAATAATGTGGGCCATGACACCATATGTCCCCCAGGCTAAAATCCTGGGGGGCCCTTATTCATTATTGCCTCGCTAGAGAAAATCCAGCCCCAAACCCCAACCCCTCACTGGGCCATGGGAAAATTGGCTTGCATGAAAGTGGTCCTTGGTACAAAAAAGGTTGGGGACGAGAAAAAGAGAAAGAGAGTTTACACTGCTCCTGTCTTCCCCTGGGAGTGCCTCATATGGCGCACCCTGTCCAGCTACATGCCACCCCCATTCTCCCTATTCTAGCCGTCATTCCACCCTGCTTTTTGAAGGCACCGGACAGTTGTAGGAGGATGCCAGGGACTGCGATGGTGGGGGGTGTTCAATTATTGGTCCTTCCCTCCCCTTTCCCTTTAGTCATATTCCAAGTTCCCTTTATATTGTATTTCTCTTTGTTAATTAACTGTACTCTTTATTCTTAGTTTCTTCCTTTTTCTCTGCCTGTGTTTAGCCTGTCTGTCCTCTCTCTCTCTCCCCCCCCCCCCAGCTTCTGGGCGGGGCTTCTATTGGTATGCCCTGTCCCTCTATAATGCAGCTCAGCTTGCCGGACTTCCTTTCCGGCTGCCTGAACAACCGCAAGAGCTTGTCTCATTGCGCATCTCCAGGTAATGGCTGACGAGCAGCATTTGATCTCGGCCCTCAGGGCCGGTCTTGCGGCAGAAGGGGAGGCTTTCCTGTCGCGCCTGATTTCAGGCGTTCGGCAGGATTCCTCCTCGGCACCCGCGGCATCTCTGCGCGTTCCCCGGAAATCTACTAGGCGCTCCAGGCCTCCGGAGCGCCTGAGCCCTAGCTCCTCCCCCTCTGGCCTGGCGCGGGACAAGACCTCGGGCTCGTCTGCTGGACGCTCGTGTCGGCAGGCGGGGCCTTCCTTCCCGCGGCTCAGAGGCCCCGCCCCTTCCGCCCAGTCATCTCCGGCCGCCATTTTAGTTGCCTCTGGCGCCGGAGAAGTTTGCAGCAACATCATGGGGTCCCGGGAATCCCTACAGGAGCCTCCTGCGGAGCAGCTCCCCTTAACCCCTCCTGCAACCCAGGCAGCCGCTTCTACCCTGGCAGGGGCTGAACGCGGTGCTCGGGGGTCTCAGCATTCCTCCTCCCCTTCCCCCGCCCCCTCGTCCCATGTGCTGATGGAGGCCCTTAGGGCCCACATGGAGCCTGCTGCTGGCACTACTAGCCGTCATAGCTCTAGAAGGGCTAGAGACTCGAGCACTGACTCTTCTTCATCCGCTTCCCAGGAACGTGACAGGCGTAGGCGCCATCGTTCCGACAAGCATAAGAGAGGTCACTCTTCCCGTGGGTCTAAGCGCGGACGGCGATCCAGGAGCTCTAGGCCCCGTCGTCGCCGCTCTCCATCTTCATCTGATGATTCGTCCTGCAGTTCCCCTGGCTCTGGCAGGTCCTCCCGCAGACGTTCCAAGAGGCAGGTGCCTGTGCAGCCGCAGGAGCGGTCGTCCCGTGGGGCTAGCGTGGCCAGTGCGGTTCCGGGTTCTTTCATGGTTCCTCCTGAGGTGCCGGTTGCGCCTCCATCTCATGGTGAGTTTAACTTTACTGATGCTTGGGGGGTGGGGGGTAGTGATAGTTCTAACTTACTCCCTGCCCTTAAGGCTTTAACGAAACAATTAGAAAAGTCCAAGGATTCAAAAGTAGTTCCGGAGCCCCCGGTGAGAGCTAGTTTGCATAAAGAATCTTTTTTCTGTGGTGTTAGTCCACTTGGTAGTCACTTAGATGATGAGACCAGAAATAAAATTTGGTCTTGTCAGTACGTAGATATTTGGTCTTTGATTTCTGTTGACCAGCACACTGTTGATAAGGAGCGGCGGGTGGTCACTGAGAAGGCTTTGGATAGGAGACCCAGGGTCGCGAAAACGTTTGGCAATTGGTGCCAGGCTTTCGCAGTTCTGGGCAGTGTTATGGGTCAGAAGCATCCCGAACGTTGCACGGAACTTTTTGTGTATTTCGATACAATTTTTTCTGCGTATAAGTCTCATGGCGGAACCGCGTGGTGGAGATATGACGAAGAGTTCCGTCGGTGCTTAGGGATGCAACCTGAGATTGGATGGGCGGTGAAGGCTACGGATGTTTGGATCCGTTTAATTCTGGCTCAGAAGTCTTCGCCCTTTCCAGGGGCGGCCTCCGGTCAGGGCGGTAGCTCCCCTGGACCGGTGGCCGTCCGGCGCCTGGGAACCTGCTGGCTCTTCAACGAAGGGCACTGTAGGTTCTTCGGGCTATGCAAGTTCCGCCATGAATGTTCCTCTTGTGGAGCAAATCACCCCGCTTCCCGTTGTACCAAGGCGGTCACCCCCTCGGCCAAACCCAAATCGGATGGGAAAAACTCCGGTGAGCGTTCAGGCGATGTCCCCGTGGCTCGACCGGTATCCCAATAAATCGGCCGCGGCAGGACTGCGTTCGGGTTTTTCTTTCGGTTTCTTTATCCCCTTTTTGTTCAGTAGGTCTCCGGTTTTTTCCGATAATCTTAAGTCGGCCCGCGAGCATCCGAATGTGTTGCGCTCCAAGGTAGCGAAAGAGGTGGAGTTGGGGCGGATGTTTGGCCCTTTTGTTTACCCCCCCGTTTTTCAACTTACGGGTTTCGCCTTTGGGCGTTGTACCAAAGAAGGAACCCGGCAAGTTCAGGTTAATTCATCATCTTTCATACCCCAGAGGCGAATCGGTGAATGACGGTATTCTGCCTGAGGATTCTTCTGTGTCCTACGTCTCGTTTGACAGGGCCGTGGAATTGGTTCGTAAGTCGGGTCGCGGGGCGCTTATGGCTAAGTCTGACATAGAGTCGGCTTTCCGGTTACTCCCGGTTCACCCTGATTGTCATCACTTGTTGGGGTGTAGGGTTGATGAACTGTTTTATTATGATGCGTGCCTCCCTATGGGCTGTTCCATCTCTTGCCACTTTTTTGAAATGTTTAGCACTTTTTTGGAGTGGGTGGTGAGGGCAGAGACAGGCCTTGGGGACGTCACGCATTATCTTGATGATTTTTTCTTCGTGGGCCCGGCGGATGACGAGCAGTGCGGGTTTTTGTTAGCCTCCTTTCAGCGTCTGATGGGTATTTTTGGGGTTCCTATTTCGGCCGAAAAACCGAGGGCCCTACAACCTGTATTTCGTTTTTAGGAATTGAATTCGATTCCGTGTCTATGTGCTATCGTTTGCCTGCGGATAAACTCCGAAAGCTTTTGGATTTGGTTCAGGGTTTTTTGTCGGCTGATAAGGTGATGTTGCGTCAACTGCAGTCTCTCCTTGGTTCCCTGGTTTTCGCTTGTCGGGTTATGCCCATGGGCAGGGCCTTCTCCCGGCGTTTATCCCTCGCTACTCGGGGTGCGAAGCTCCCTTCCCATAGAATTCGCATCACGCGTCCGTTAAAAGACGATTTATTGGTTTGGAAGGAATTTTTGTTGGGTTACAATGGCAGGACGTTGTGGCAGGAGCCGGAGGTCAGCAGTGCAGACTTGGAGCTGTTCACTGACGCTTCTGGTAGTATCGGTTTTGGCGCTGTTTTTGGTTTGCAGTGGTGCGCTGAGGAGTGGCCGGCGTCCTGGCGGGATAATGGTCTTTGTAAGAACCTCACTCTCCTGGAACTGTTCCCCATTGTGGTGGCAATTGAGATATGGGGTCCACAGTTTCGGGACAGGAGGGTCCGTTTTTGGACGGATAATTTGAGCGTAGTTCATTGTATTAATTCCCTTTCTTCCTCTTCCCCCCCTGTATTGTCTTTGATCCGTCACCTGGTGCTTAGGTGTTTGCAGCTTAACATCTGGTTCCGGGCCCGTCACATCCCCGGCCTGGAAAATGTCGTTGCTGATGCCTTGTCCCGCTTCAATTGGCAGGTTTTTCGGGAGCGGTTGCCGGGGGCTGCGGCGGTGGGTGTCTCTTGCCCCCCACAAGTTTGGGACTTAGTGACCCTCGTCTAATCCCGTTACTCCAATCTTCCGTGTCTCCTTCCACTTGGACTGCTCATGGTAAGGCTTGGTCTGAATGGTTGTCTGTCTTGGGTGGGATTTCATTGTCCTCTGATGCATCTTTGTTACTCAGCACTACTCTCAGTTATTTAGGGGATCTCCGTGAGCGTGGGGTTTCTGCTTTTGTTGCTCAAAAGCGTTTGGCGGGCGTGGGTTTTCATCTGCGTCTGCGTGGTCTCCCGGATGTTTCCCAGGTCTTTCTTGTACGCCAGGTCCTTAAGGGTTGGAAGAAGGAAGTTGTCCGTCATGAATGTCGCCGCCCTGTCACTCATGCTATCCTGTTGCGTTTACTCTCTTCTTTAGATACAGTGTGCTGTTCTCCTTATGAGACGGCGCTTTGGACTGCCGGTTTTTGTGTTGCCTTCTTTGGGGCCCTACGGGTGGGTGAATTGTGTTCCCCTTCTGCTTCTTCCCCTGGAGGGTTGTTGCGTGAGGACGTGGTTTTGGGTGACGGGTTTGTCAAAATTAAGGTTCGACGTTCTAAAACTGATCAGCTGGGTAGAGGGGTTTGGTTGTCTCTTTTTGCGGTCTCTGGCCCTTCCTGCCCTGTTTCGGCTGTTTCCTCTTTCTTTCATTTCCCTGCCTCTAGTCCGTATTTTCTGTCTCATCAGGACGGGTCTGTTGTCACTCGCTTTCAGTTTCAGTCTTTCTTTCGTAAATGTCTGCTTGTTCTGGGTCTTCCACCTCTAGAGTTTGCTGCTCACTCTTTCCATATTGGTGCTGCGACGGAGGCCTCTAGGGCTGGCTTGTCTGAGGGGGATGTGCAGCGGATTGGCAGATGGAAGTCTTCCTGTTATGTTAGCTATGTTCGCCCTGAGCTGGTGTTGTGATTTTCCTCTTTTGCAGATCTCCATCCTCCTCTTGTAGCTTTCCTTGGGCATTCATACGTCTATTGGGCGGCACTGCGTGCCGACGTTCGCCCTGGCGGGAGAAATCTTGGCTTTGTCGACTTGGAAGTGCTTTGGAGAGGTATCCGCGGTCTCCGTTGGTCCCAAGTGTTGCCAGAAGTGGTCGAGTTGAGCAGGCTCGCTCCTGCGGCGGTTATCCTAGTTCTTCACGCTGGTGGAAATGACTTGGTCTCCATGCGCATGGTTGAGCTACTGACCATGATGCGGTCGGACATAGATCGTTTCTCCTCTTTCTTCAACAATGTCGTACTAGTTTGGTCGGAAATCGTCTCCAGGGTGTCATGGCGTTCCAATAGGGACGCTGCAGCGATTGAGAGGTCTCGCAGGACCGTGAATTCCCGGATGGCTCGATTAATTCGCTCTAAGGGTGGTATTGTGGTGCGTCATCGGCAACTTGAAGGGGAGAATGGAGGGCTCATGCGTCAAGATGGGGTGCACCTTAACGAGATTGGGATGGACATTTTCTTATCGGGACTGCAGGATGGCGTAGAGCAGGCCATTTTTCTCTTGGGTGGGGGTCGGAGCCCGGCTTAGGCACTTCGCCGGGTCCTTCTTGGCGGTTTTCCAGAGGAAATAGTCGGTCGGACGGGAAGTGGGAGTGGCCTCCCTGAAGTTAAGGGGCCGGGCGTCCGCCTTTCCATCCCACGTTGGTTAATTTTGTTATAGTTATGCAAATACAAGTTCAAAGGTTAACCGGAAATAAATGCTGTGGCCGACCTCCAGCCCAACAAAGGTTTATCTGTTGTCCTGTGTCTTTATTTATTGGGGTATAGTTGGTAATGGGAAAGGGACGGTAATACGGTTATATCCATCCTCGCAGTCTTGAAGGCACCGGACAGTTGTAGGAGGATGCCAGGGACTGCGATGGTGGGGGGTGTTCAATTATTGGTCCTTCCCTCCCCTTTCCCTTTAGTCATATTCCAAGTTCCCTTTATATTGTATTTCTCTTTGTTAATTAACTATACTCTTTATTCTTAGTTTCTTCCTTTTTCTCTGCCTGTGTTTAGCCTGTCTGTCCTCTCTCCTCTCTCTCTCTCCCCCCCCCAGCTTCTGGGCGGGGCTTCTATTGGTATGCCCCGTCCCTCTATAATGCAGCTCAGCTTGCCGGACTTCCTTTCCGGCTGCCTGAACAACCGCAAGAGCTTCCCACCCTCCCTCCCCTTGTTGGTTCAAAAAAAAAAAAAAAATGGGAAGTTTGGTCGAAGATGTCAGGTTATTTTTTAAAAAAAAAAAAGGAAAAGAGAAAAGTGGGAGTGCCCTGATGCCGTTGGTTTGTTGTACATGTGTTAATTTTGGTTTCTCTTTTAGTTAATCCCAGGGTTTTGTTGCAAAGTCACAGCTGGCGTGCGGTTTTCCAGAGGAAATAGTCGGTCGGACGGGAAGTGGGAGTGGCCTCCCTGAAGTTAAGGGGCCGGGCGTCCGCCTTTCCGTCCCACGTTGGTTAATTTTGTTATGGTTATGCAAATACAAGTTCAAAGGTTAACCGGAAATAAATGCTGTGGCCGACCTCCAGCCCAACAAAGGTTTATCTGTTGTCCTGTGTCTTTATTTATTGGGGTATAGTTGGTAATGGGAAAGGGACGGTAATACGGTTATATCCATCCTCGCAGTCCTACAAGACGCCTGTAACTCCTATTGTGCATGCGTTCCGCCGGTGAAGCGCTTGACTACTTCCGGTCATGTGACTTCTGGTCCTTAGTGCCGGGAACTTGATTTTCTAGCCCTTGTTTCTCCCTGGAGTGCTTTACACGGCGCTCCCAGTCCAAATGCACACCGCCCCCATTGATTGCTATTTAATCTCCCCATTTACCCTGTGTGTCTATGCCATGAACACTCTTCTGAGCCCGCACGGCACTAGGTAAGTTCTCCTATTCTTCTATAGCTGCTTTTAGTGCTTTTTGGTTTCTCCCTTGCTCAGGCTTACTAGGTTTCTATACCACTGCCTCTGCTCTTCTCTACTCAGTTTTCCCATGTCTCCACACCATTGCACTGCTGGGTTAACCCTTGTGTGTCCATTTGGGATTCGTGTCTCTCTCCCTCTATTTTCCAGTAGGGTCTATTTTTTGGTTACATGGCTTGTTACTTTTATTTTTTCTACTTCATTATTTTGGGTCTCTTTACCTAAGATATGACCATACATTTTATTAATTTTCATGTCTTTCCCACTATGACTTTACATTTTTTTTCTTATGTTTCCCCGGCTTTCCGGTCACCTATGTGCATAGAGATATATTTTTTATTATTTATAATCTGATATTTCGTATTATTTTTATTTGGTTTCCTCTATCATCCGGTCTGTCCTACCAGGTATTTAGGGGCGTAGATCTGGATAATCTTGTTTCTTTTTCTTATTATTTCATGTTGACATAGCCATGATATTACAATATGAGTTTCATGTTGTGATTCTGATTGCTGTTTTTGTTTATTGTCCCTAGATCAACTCTGATGAAGGCTGCATGACCGAAACGTCAAATATATCCTGATCTATCTTCCGTTTTGTTCATTTATGCTGACGCTTGAAGAAGCAAGCCGCCATTTGATTGGTTCCTTTGGGAGGTTCTGCCACTGCTGCTCTATGTCGGCATCTTTATTATTATTATTATTATTATTATTATTATTATTATTATTATATTGCCTGAGGCTCCTGATCAGGCCCCTGACCAATGCATTGGCATTGAAAAAATTGAAAAATAATAGTTGGGGCTCAGGTCCCACAAGGGGACTCACCATCTCCCTGGTGGGCAGTCTGAGCCTGGATATATAGTCCTAGGAGCCCTGACAGTGTTCTACACTATGTTTTATAGATATAGTCCTAGGAGTCCTGACAGTGTCATACTTTATGTTTTATAAATAGGTTCCTAGAAGCCTTGAGAGTGTTGTACATTGTTATATAACTATACAGACCAAAGAGCCCTGACAATTTTCTACACTATGTTTTCTAGATCGGTTCCTTGGAGACCTAAGCATGTTCTACACTAGGTTTTAAGCCAATTTAAGGTGTGGTTCATACCAAACTTGTTCGACCTAAGGGTAAGTTCACACAGGGTTTTTTGGTTCAAAACCTGAGGCGGAGGACGCCTCAGGTTCCGGACCAAAAACCGGACAGCCACGACTGAAAGTCTGTGCACTGCACCAGCATCCAGTCGCGTACTCCACTCCGTCAGGAGGAAGGAGTGTCTTCAGGCCGAATCGCGAGGCAAAACGGCCTGAAGAATGAGCATGTCGCTTCTTTTTCCTCGAGCTTGAAAAAAACGGCTCCTGGAAAAAGAGACCTGAGCGTCTCCCATTGATTTCAGGCGGATACGGCCTCAAAATCCTGACCAAAAATCCCTACAGTATGTGAACTTACCCTAAAACAAATCAGACATGAGCCGGCCAACCTAAAATGAAACGAATCCTGAAATCTTGAAGCTATACAAGTTGCATTACCACAACAATTGCAGATCAAACTTCTACTCCAGGTGGCAGAAGGAAAATGTCTTTGCTTTGTAACATTTATGTGATATATTGACATAGCAGATATCAAGTAGTGAGATCGTGTAAATTATTGCATTCAGGAAACCTATTCAAAACCTGGAAAAACTTTATGAGCAGGCCTGTGGATTCAGAGTCGTGGAGTTGGGGCCAATTGTGGCTGGAATTGGAAAAAGTTACTGTTGATACATCTATTTAATTATACAATATTAATAATTGTACAGTTTGTTACATATTTACATTCATAGGAATACTATCACTAGCTTCTTTATGAATTAGAGGATCTTTACTGCTTCAGACCGCTATTTATAAAGGAGTTGGAGTCTGGGTTGATCTGTATATAGGGGTGTCGTAGTTAGTAGTTTAGTCTACTCACTCCACGGCCCTGCTCATAACTCAGTGGGATACCATGGAATCTGTTTCAAGAACGGAACAAAAGGATTCTGTGATAGACCCTTTAAAAATTAAAGCCGGGACACCAGTGTGAACAACACCGTAAATATACTCTTGTTCTACATCAAATGGAAAATAGGAAACTTTGTTGGTTGTGGTGGTATCATGTCATATTCAGGCCACCATTTACAGTCCTATGAAAAAGTTTGGGCACCCCTATTAATCTTAATCATTTTTAGTTCTAAATATTTTGGTGTTTGCAGCAGCCATTTCAGTTTGATATGTCTAATAACTGATGGACACAGTAATATTTCAGGATTGAAATGAGGTTTATTGTACTAACAGAGAATGTGCAATATGAATTAAACCAAAATTTGACCGGTGCAAAAGTATGGGCACCTCAACAGAAAAGTGACATTAATATTTAGTAGCTCCTCCTTTTGCCTCTAGTCGCTTCCTGTAGCTTTTAATCAGTTCCTGGATCCTGGATGAAGGTATTTTGGACCATTCCTCTTTACAAAACAATTCAAGTTCAATTAAGTTTGATGGTCGCCGAGCATGGACAGCCCGCTCTCAAATCGTCCCACAAACAACTCTCAAATGATCTGAAAACAAAGATTGTTCAACATAGTTGTTCAGGGGAAGGATACAAAAAGTTGTCTCAGAGATTTAACCTGTCAGTTTCCACTGTGAGGAACATAGTAAGGAAATGGAAGACCACAGGGACAGTTCTTGTGAAGCCCAGAAGTGGCAGGACAAGAAAAATATCAGAAAGGCAGAGAAGAAGAATGGTGAGAACAGTCAAGGACAATCCACAGACCACCTCCAAAGAGCTGCAGCATCATCTTGCTGCAGATGGTGTCACTGTGCATCCGTCAACAATACAGCGCACTTTGCACAAGGAGAAGCTGTATGGGAGAGTGATGAGAAAGAAGCCGTTTCTGCAAGCACGCCACAAACAGAGTCGCCTGAGGTATGCAAAAGCACATTTGGACAAGCCAGCTTCATTTTGGAAGAAGGTCCCGTGGACTGATGAAACAAAGATTGAGTTGTTTGGTCATACAAAAAGGCATTATGCATGGCGTCCAAAAAAAAACAGCATTCCAAGAAAAACACTTGCTACCCACTGTAAAATTTGGTGGAGGTTCCATCATGCTTTGGGGCTGTGTGGCCAATGCCGGCACCGGGAATCTTGTTGTAGTTGAGGGTCACATGGATTCCACTCAGTATCAGCAGATTCTTGAGAATAATGTTCAAGAATCAGTGACGAAGTTGAAGTTACGCCGGGGATGGATATTTCAGCAAGACAATGATGCAAAACACCGCTCCAAATCGACTCAGGCGTTCATGCAGAGGAACAATTACAATGTTCTGGAATGGCCATCCCAGTCCCCAGACCTGAATATCATTGAACATCTGTGGGATGATATGAAGCGGGCTGTCCATGCTCGGCAACCATCAAACTGAACTGAACTTGAATTGTTTTGTAAAGAGGAATGGTCCAAAATACCTTCATCCAGGATCCAGGAACTGATTAAAAGCTTCAGGAAGCGACTAGAGGCAAAAGGAGGATCTACTAAATATTAATGTCATTTTTCTGTTGAGGTGCCCATACTTTTGCACCGGTCAAATTTTGGTTTAATGTATATTGCACATTTTCTGTTAGTACAATAAACCTCATTTCAATCCTGAAATATTACTGTGTCCATCAGTTATTAGATAGATCAAACTGAAATGGCTGCTGCAAACACCAAAATATTTAGAACTAAAAATGATTAAGATTAATAGGGGGGCACAAACTTTTTCATAGGACTGTATATAGTTGACTAAATACATTTTGAAGCAACTTTGCTTAGAAGCCATGTCATCATTTCAATCTTTTTAATTCAAAAATGAAAAAACAAAACATCAAGGTTTCTGCAAACAACTTTTTCAGCTGCTATTAGCTTCTCAAGAGAGAAAAAAACAAGACACTAGGGCAAATCGTGTTAGCAAATAAAAGTATTTAATGCCTTGGTAGTAAAGTGTACTTCAAAATGAACAGCGCACAAGTTTCTATTCAAAGCCTTTTAGTCACATCAAGAGTGAATAAGCTTATAGACATATCTACTATAAGAATAATAATAATAATGAATAATGAATGAATAATGAAAGAAATAATGAAAGAAAAAGAAGTAAAGTTTATCTAAAGCATTTTCCTGGTAGTCTGAGTCAAAATAAAAAGCTGTCTAATGCTAAAGGTAAGGAGCAAGTGCACAGAAGACGTGATAAACGGATGGTTATTACATAAACATGGTGGAATCAATGATACTGCAACACAACCTGACACTGTATCACTGTTCAGACAATACCTCAACTAGAACCAGATCTAGGACATTTATTAAGGAACCTCAGAAGATCTGATCTATGGGTTACATATCAATGCGCTTTTGGCAAGTCAAGAATGTCAGAAGTCCAGGTGAAAAGATCATATCATCAATGAGTGCAGGGGGTACAGAATAATGGAAGATCTATAGGATGTATGGACTATATGGTGTCTTGAACACAACATACTTTATTTGAGACCCATTGAACAATATAAGATTTTCCCTTTCAGTCTCTAGATTACTGCTTGGGTACTATAAGATGATTAGGGATGATTGAGAGAGAGGCAAAGTCCCTCCAATGGTCGGGGAAAGCCATGTCGCCAGAACCCCTTTCCAATAGATGCTTGCCCAAGGGAAGTGACTTAAAAATAAAAAAATACTTATACTCACCTCTCTTAGTCTCAGCATCCTCTCCAGGCTCTTCCCACCTGTAACAATTTTTAGACACCTATTTCTCACTCACCACACCTCTCACTCACCCTTCCTTTCTCAAACACTCCCCCTTCCCTGTTTCTCTGTTCCTCCCCCATAAACAGGAATTGAGCCAGCAGACTCGGCTTATAATGAATGTCTTCTCCTCTGCTCGCTGAATGCAAGCAGTCTGGGCTGTGATAGAATGCCAGCTAATGTGCAAGCAGAGTTCACACGCAAGTTCATGCTAGCCGGCATCTCTCCAGCCTTCCCTATGGCTGGGGGGGGGGGAGTTCTTCGTGGATGTCAAGTGTGATGTCACTTCCGGAAGGTAAATATAGTGTGTGGCTTCCCAGCACTATTGCGTGTGCGTGGGGGGGCTGCACACAGAAGAGGAGAGGTGGGGATGATGCATCTGCCCGGGTCTACAGGAAAAGGTGAGTATAAAACAGCTAGCGGGGATAAGGCCTTTTCCTGACGTAAAGGGTCAGTATATGGATTATACCGATGACCCGTTACGTCAGCGGAAAAGTTAAAAATGTAATATATGTTTGTCACATGACCTGCGTATATTACTGTCTAAATATACAATATGTTTAATAGATATATATTAGAAAATTGGGAGGGCAAGGGGGGCTTAGTTAAAAAATATTGTTTATACTGAACAACCCCTTTAAGTTATGCTACTGGGGCCTTCTCTACTTTCATTTATTTAAAAAGCCATATGACGGCTGCCAGGATTCTTAGAATAAGCCTGTGAATCTTTATGACTCCACCTCTTTACTGATGATTGGCAGCTCTCCTTGTATGAGAATATACAGTATGTACATGTGGGTGTGGTTACCAAGACTCACAGACTTCTAGAATGAGTCCTGGCAGAAATGTAACTGGTTTCAACTCATCATACCTGGGAAACTACTGGTACTTATACATAGTTGTAGAAATCTGGACTTCTCACACCTCTTCTGTTCCTCCTACTGATATTATTCCCCATTGAATGTTTTCTTTAAGCTGCTGAGGGCGTCTTCCTTAGTAATTTCCTTCCAGCCATTAGGCAGTACAGCTGGTTTAGCTTCATATTCTTGAGCAAATTTTCCATTATATTGGACAAAAATGTATTTCCAGTAATTTGAGGACTCAATGCTGCCGTCGGGTTGGATGGCCCATTCTGGATAGATGGCGCGATAATCTTTGTATGGATGGCAATTACCACATGTATCTGAATTCCTAAACTTCGCTTCAGACACGACAGATGTTGAACAAATGTCTGTGACTAGCATAGAATTCCAAAGCCATCTGTATTTTCCTAAACCTTGAGGTCTGTGGATTGATGCAAAGTGTCCCGTATGGCCCTTACCTCCGGCCTCACAGGGGACTTTACAGAACGGACATTGATGTTCACATCCAATCACTTGTCTGAACAACTCATCCTGAGGCTTCAATTTGATTTTGGAAAGTAAAGATTTAAAACTCATAGACTTTAGATCTGAGTGAACTTGCTGTTCTGTTTGATCAAGGAAAAGTTGGATATCAAAAGAGAATTGAGGAACATTCACCTTGTTATTGAACATAATAATTTGCATTGCTGATTGAGAAATAACTAGCTTAATTTTTAGCTTCTCCAGAACACTTTCTAAGAACTTGGGAATGTCTTTACTCTTCAGAGTTGTGTCTTCTTTAAGAATGTCCCTCACGTCTTTGATGATGGAGCGGATGAGATCTGCCTGTAATGGCTCTAGGGCTCCCGGCTTCTGATAGATTTCTGATAATTTATCCAGGATCCAGTCCTTTGAAAAAGTTTCATAATGATTAATGTATTTAACATATTTCTCAAAAGACATTTCTTCCAATAAGTTCTTCAGGAGATTGTACTGGAAGAAGCTTCTACTTTTGAACATCTGGTTGTCTGAACCATGTAAAATGTCATCGACCATCACTTTCCCCAGATGGCCATACACATAATCAGTTATTGCTGGGGTCAGGCACTTCTCACAGAACTGCTTACCTCGGCTTAGAGATTCATCTTTTGCTTTAAAAACATCAAGAAAGACACTCAGATAATCTGGCTTCAGGTTGTCCATGCAGGTTCTGGGGTCATTTGCTTCAATAAACCTGTCATGTATCTGCTGAAACCTTTTAGACGTTATTCCAAAAATGAAGATCTTGATGTCCAACTCAAATTGTGCAGTGAAGTGAAGAGACTTAAATTGATCAGCCTCAACTTTTGTATTGATCATCTGTAGAATTTCCTGGCAGTAAGTGTCATCGTAGTCCTCAGTGGTTTTCTCCTTCTCGGTGATGTATCTGTCACACATCTCTATCAGTGAGGCAGCAAAGTCTCCGAGCACTTCATAAGGTTTATCACTTTTTCCCCGTACTGTATCCCACATTTTTTTATACCAAACTCTGTCAACATGGCTTACCTTAACAATAAAACTGGTACAGGGCTCTATTAACTTTTTCACAGCCAATAATGTTTCATTTATATCAGGTCCTTTGTTGCTCATGTCTTGTCTAAGCTGTTGGAGAATTGCTTGGCTCACATTACGTCTGTTCAATTTCTCAATCTGTAAATCTGACAGGGTCTTCTTCCACATGGCATTAAATGCATATTCTACCTCTCCATCACTTAGCTCATTGTTCTTCTCTCTGCAGGATTTCAAAAGTCCATCAATTTTCTCTTCAATTACCGTCTGATATTTTTTCTTAATCTCCTGAATCTTTAGGTTTCCTTTTTGTATAGAAAGTGTTTTTTCATACTTGTCAATAGCATTTCTCCTGAGCTCTTTTCTTAGACTTGTAACGCTCTTTATAAAATCCTCACGATATCTTTCTATCAGATTAATGTTTTCTGATTCACTTTCAAAATATTTCTTTATAAGGTCAATCATTTTATTCTCTTCTTTAATCAGAAGAAGATCAAGATCTGTTTTTGTCTCATCTCTGTTTTCATCAAAATTGTGAGTTTTCTGATTTCTAATGACAGTTTCTTTCCTCACTACCCATTCATGGACCTCTTTGGTAAAATTCCATTCCCACAGGGAGAACTGCATTGATAACTTATTATAAGCTTCCGCCACCAGACTGTTTCTGAAGCTGAAGATGAATTTCTCATGTTTGACAGCCGTCCACAAACTCCTCACCCATTCACAAAATTCAGGTATTGTTGAAGCTCTGCCTTGATGTTTCTGGTTTATTAGGAATTGTAATAGATATTTCTTAAGCTCAGAAACATGTTCGCTGTATCCTGAATTTACAGGAGCCATTGGTGGGACCCCCTGCCACAGTCCTGGAATGTACCAGTTGTGTTTGTCCAGGTCATAGTCCATGATATCACTGAATTTTAGAATGCCACTTTTCTTTTCCATTCTTGCAGCCACCTCTGTCATTTCATCTAATTGTTCTAGAAGTTTCTTTCTGTCTCTCATATTCTTGTCATGGGCGGACACATCACTCACATTCTGATGGACAAACTGACAGTTTGGTTTCTTCCCAATCTCTTTCATCCTTAGAAATGCGTGGACTACAATCTGTAAAATATCTTTCATCTCTGTGGTATTCTCCATGGCCATGTTGACTATGGTGATGTCACTCAACCCAACCACTAATGTGGCCAACTCATTGTCATGTTCATAACTGTCATCAAGTGAAGACAATTCAGGAGCTTTTAACCCTTCAGTATCAATCACAAGAATAAATTCACAACTAAGCTCCTTCTGAAGGTTCTCCTTTACTCTAATAAGGGTCATGAAGGCTCCTCGTGTGCATCGTCCACTGGCTACAGGAAACTGTAGACCAAACATGGTGTTCAGAAGGGTGGACTTCCCTGTACTCTGCACTCCCAGCACAGTTATCACTCTCATCCTACATTGTCCTCCAGTCTTCTTATCCAGCTCAGTCAGGACATCAGTTATCCATTGTAAGGGAATGTTGGAGGCATCTCCATCAATCAGCTCCAATGGGAATCCATCCAGCAGGAGATCGGCAGCAGTGCCTGGGAGGTGACTGAACTGTTTATCAGATTGATTTTTTACTGTGGAATATTCAGATTCATAGAACTGTCCTAATTCACGGAGAAAATGCTCAATTCCTAATGAACTCTCAGAAATTTTCTTGTCAAGCTGCTTAAGTTCTTGAGGGTTGGCTGATGCATCAGTTTTCTTACACTTTTCTTTATATTCAGTCTGTAATTCAGATAAATTTTTTCTAGCAATGGAATCAAGATCAAATTTCATCCACTTCAGAAAATGTTGTTTTTCCTCTTTAGATAAATGAGTAATTGCATTAATAAATAACACCATAGCTTCAGGAATATCGTGCTCGTTTTGTTTTTTTAGAAGTGAATTACGATCATCTTGTAACTTTGACACATACATTTCTTGATTTTCTCCACCTTGTTTTGTCATTCGGCATAATTCCTTTTCTAATTTAGACAATTGTCTCCATAGATCTCCTTGTAATGTCAAGCTCTGATTCTTAAACTTTTCTACATCTTTTATCATTGAGGTGATCTTCAAGACATAGTCCTTTGTTGTCTGCAACTCAGGAGAAGCTTCATCTATATTGAAGTTAAGATTAGAAGCTTGTTTAGTGATATCCTTCAGTGTTACCAGTTTAGGCTTAGCTTTTAGATGATCATCTATGATTGTTTGTATCTTGTTCATGAACTCGGCATCATTAATGGTAGTTGACTTTAGTATGACATTTGTTTTCTCAATCTTTAGGATTGGAATTAGATTCTGTATGTGTTTTCTAGTCTCTGGGTTAACAGTCTTGTTTTTACCTGGAGTGACAATGAAATAAAATGTGGTGTCAGATGGACCGCAGGATGATAATAACCTGAATTGTCTCTCCCACATACTCTCAACAAATATAAAGGTGGCCGATGAGATTTTGGTGAGAAATGTGACCTGTTCCCAGTTGGACTCCAGGTCTCCACGTAGGTTGGCCACAGCAATAGGCTCGAAGAAAACATCTGATTTCCCACAAGGAAAGTACCAGGACATCTCCACCAGCCCATCAGATATCTTCCTCTCAATGTTTCCTCCTTCCATGTTGTCATGTATGAAGAAGTCATGATGTTGTTGTGCAGGGTTCAGAACCTGATTTAGTACTTTAGATTTAGATAATTTATTTGGCCCCAGCCTGACGAAAGAGAAGATCGGCATTTCAATATTCACCACGTTGTCTTCTCTGAATCCTTTACTGTCTGCTAGTGACTGAGGTCTCCATTTCTTCACAATGTCTCTCATTGCCCAAAGCATGAAGGTGCAGCCTGAACCATCACCACTGGGAAGCAGGAGAGGAACAGCAAACTGGCACATGGACATTTTTGATACCAGCTCTTGCTGAAGACATTTATTTGAACAACTCAGGACAGCGCACAGAACATCTAAGGGGTGGATGGATTTTGATCTCCGATTTCCTGTTGATTTAATGTCAAAAAAATCAAATGGATCATCGTCTACACTTGATTCTGGATGAGACACATTATTGTCAAGTTCCATTTTTCTTGCATTTCTGTCCAACGCTATAATATTCAGTAGGACATGTTGAGGGAGATCTACTATGGTTTTAGGATTAAAATGGGTTAAGGTCTCCAGACCAATGCTCAAGACATTCCTCAGAGTCAGCTTTGAATTTACGTATTTCTCCATTCCCAGTTCAACCAAGTAGTCTTTGAAAGTCTTTGTTTTGCCTACAAAATAAATCACATTCACAGCAGATCAATAAACTACAACTTGAATACATTGGATGAATTAAATATTCAATATGCAGATTGTTAAAAATTAACATTTTCACATAACTAGTATCATAACACTTTTTTGACCCTACTAATGTAAATCACTATTAGCTATAATTTCACTAAACAGCTTGACTCTATCTGATTTAATGATGGATTCAGCAATCTTTCGAACTAGTGGTTATATTAAAGGGAAAGTGTTACATTGAAAATACAGTATAATCTGCAGGCAGCACCTCATGGAGCAGAAAGAGCTGATTAAATTGATATATACAGTCATAGCCAAAAATCCCAAGTTTTAGCCCGTCCTAAGCCTCCCAACTTCTCCCCAACCATCCAGGTGACATTTTATAATAATATAGACGATTACACAGTAATTAAGCGGCCATTTTCTTGTGACCTGTGGGCATGCGCAGTCGCCTCTGCGCAGGCCCAAGGCCTACAAGTTTCACCGCCTACGCCGGAAGAAGACGCAAGAAGAGGATGTTCCTGATGGAAGTGGCGCTGGAGAGAGTTCTCTGGCAGCATTAGGGACTCCCCAGTGCTGTTTGAGCGCTGAGGACTGCCCCCAGTACTGCAAGAGAACTCATTTGCATACCGCTAAAAACCGGTATTTCTACCGAACGGCGGCCCGGAGAACACATCTAAAGGTAGGAGATGAATAGCCTTTCTTAAGGCTATTCCGACGTGTTAGGGACAAAAAAATTACTTCTAAATGATAGGATCCCTTTAAAAGTACAGCAAATATCAAATATTTATGATGGCCCTGGGGTGAACCCCCACAGAGTCAGTCGCCGTTGCCTTTCCTCCTTCCCCCCCAACATAATCTTTTATAACTTGAGTGTTTTTATATTTATAATTTAGCAGAAGGACCCGGCTTCACACAGGTATATTTAATTTTTGTTTGTGTAGTGGCCTCATAAGAATTGGCACTGCTCTATTTTGTATATGGTTTGTGTGTAGTATAAATATGTTTCAATTTATAAGAATGCTGACATCAAGTATGGCAGTCCAGTATAGGTAAAGTCTATTTATGGCTGTGTTGTTAAAGATGACCTTTCATCAGATTGGGCACAGGCAGTTTTATACACTGCTGGAAAGCCGACAGTGCACTGATTTCAGCACACTGTCGGTTTTCCCGATCTGTGCCCCGGGTAAAGCGCTATAGGTCCCGGTACCGTAGCGCTTTACAGTCAGAAGGGCGTTTCTGACAGTTAGCCAGGGACGCCCTTCTCCACAGCAGCGCCTATCGCGCTGTACAGTGTGAGCGGGGAGGAACGCCCCCTCCCCTCCAGATAATACTCGTCTATGGATGAGCACTGTGAGTAGAGGGAGGGGGCGTTCCTCCCCGCTCACATTGTACAGCGCGATAGGCACTGCTGTGGAGAAGGGTGTCCCTGGCTAACTGTCAGAAACGCCCTTCTGACTGTAAAGCGCTATAGTACAGGGACCGATAGCACTTTACCCGGGGCACAGATCGGGAAAGCTTTTCCAGCAGTATATAGAACTGCCTGTGCCCAATCTGATGAAAGGTCCTCTTGAAGGAAACCTGGTAAATTAAATGTGAAGTTATTATTTCTGATACACATCATACTACTGAATATTTAAGGACCTGCTATTGACTAATGCAGCTCATAAATAGCTTGGTTGTTGTGGAAACCTGGTCTAAAGCTATATATATCAAGACTGAAGAACCTGCGAGTTTCCGTTGGTCCATAAGCACCATGTGATCATGTGTATCTCCGTTTGGATATCAGTGAAAAACATGCGAGCAGTTGTTATGGAAACCTGGAGTAAGGCTGTGTGTATGTGACCTTGCATAAGTGTCATCCACAGCACCCTGTCCCTTTAAAGCTGACCTACAGCAGTGAAGAAATATGGCTGGGTTGTTATGGAAACTGGGAGTAAAACTGTGTGTATGTGACCTTATGAAACATTGTCATCCACAGCGCCTGCCCCCTTTAAAGCTGACCTACAGCAATGAAGAAAAATGATTGGGTTGTTATGGAAATCTGGAGTAAAGCTGTGTGCATGTGGAAACTAAGCGCCTGCGAGCTTCTATTGGCTGATAAGGGACATGTGACCATGTGTAAGGCAGTTGGAACACAAGTAAAAGACTTGCAGGCTTGTATTGGCTAATAAGTAATTTTATGGGGAATACTGTATCTCAGGGATGGTACGTCCCAGAGAACTGAGACCTGGTCTAAAACCTTCCCGGACACCTGATGTACACTGTTGGTCAAAAGTATTGGCACCCCTGCAATTCTGTCAGATAATACTCAATCACAAATTCTTTGGTATTATCTTCATTTAATTTGTCTTCAATGAAAAATCACAAAAAGAATTGTCAAAAAGCCAAATTGGATATAATTCCACAGCAAACATAAAAAAGGGGGTGGACAAAAGTATTGGCACTGTTTGAAAAATCATATGATGCTTCTCTAATTTGTGTAATTAACAGCACCTGTTACTTACCTGAGGCACCTAACAGGTGGTGGCAATAACTAAATCACACTTGTGCCAGTTGAAATGGATTAAAGTTGACTCAACCTCTGTCCTGTGTCCTTGTGTGTACCACATTGAACATGGAGAAAAGAAAGAAGGCCAAAGAACTGTCTGAGGACTTCAGAAGCAAAATTGTGAGGAAGCATGAGCAATCTCAAGGCTACAAGTCCATCTCCAAAGACCTGAATGTTCCTGTGTCTACTGTGTGCAGTGTCATCAAGAAGTTTAAAGCCCATGGCACTGTGACTAACCTCCCTAGATGTGGACGGAAAAGAAAAATTGACAAGAGATTTCAACGCAAGATTGGATAAAGAACCTCGACTAACATCCAAACAAGTTCAAGCTGCCCTGCAGTCCGAGAGTACAACAGTGTCACCCCGTACTATCCGTCGGCATCTGAATGAAAAGGGACTGTATGGTAGGATACTCAGGAAGACCCCACTTCTTACCCAGAGAGATAAAAAAAAAAAAGCCAGGCTGGAGTTTGCCAAAACTTACCTGAGAAAGCCAAAAACATTTTGGAAGAATGTTCTCTGGTCAGATGAGACAAAAGTAGAGCTTTTTGGGAAAAGGCATCAACATAGAGTTAACAGGAAAAAAAAAGAGGCCTTCAAAGAAAAGAACACGGTCCTTACAGTCAAACATGGTGGAGGTTCCCTGATGTTTTGGGGTTGCTTTGCTGCCTCTGGCACTGGACTGCTTGACCGTGTGCATGGCATTATGAAGTCTGAAGACTACCAACAAATTTTGCAGTGTAATGTAGGGCCCAGTGTGAGAAAGCTGGGTCTCCCTCAGAGGTCATGGGTCTTCCAGCAGGACAAAGACCCAAAACACACTTCAAAAAGCACTAGAAAATGGTTTGAGAGAAAGCACTGGAGACTTCTAAAGTGGTCAGCAATGAGTCCAGACCTGAATCTCATAGAACACCTGTGGAGGAGAGATCTCTTGATGGCAGTTTGGAGAAGGCCCCCTTCACATCTCAGGGACCTGGAGCAGTTTGCCAAAGAAGAATGGCCTAAAATTCCAGCAGAGCCTTGTAAGAAACTCATTGATGGTTACCAGAAGCGGTTGTTCGCAGTTATTTTGTCTAAAGCTTGTGCTACCAAGTATTAGGCTGAGGGGGCCAATACTTTTGTCCGGCCCATTTTTGGAGTTTTGTTTAAAATGATCAATGATTTGATTTTTTTTTCATTCTCTTTTGTGTTTTTTCATTGCAAGCAAAATAAATGAAGATATTAATACCAAAGAGTTTGTGCTTGCAATCATTTTCTGGAAGAACACGAGTATTATCTGACCGAATTGCAGGGGTGCCAATACTTTTGGCCAACACTGTACCTGGGTGCCTAATTTTGTGAGGATTAATCCAGTCATTTTGTTGCCCATAAAGAACAGACAGACAGAAACTCATTTTAATATATATAAGAGACTAGCAAGAGGACCCGGCTTCGCACAGATATATTTCATTTTTTGTTTGTATAGAGGCCCCTTTAGAATTGCCCAGTTTTGCACTGGTTTATTTTGTATGTCGTTTGTATGTGTGTCCATAAGCGGTATGTGATCATATGTATCTCAGTTTGGATATCAGTGAAAAACCTGTCATTGGTTGTTATGGAAATCTGGAGTAAAGCTGTGTGAATGTGAACATGTGTAACAGTGTCATCAACAGCACCCTGCCCCTTTAAAGCTGACCTACAGCAGTGAAGAAAAAATGGCTGGGTTTTTATGGAAACCTGGAGTGAAGCTGTGATGTGGGATGGTGTCTGCTGAGCTGTGTACCTAATCCTCTGATGTGTGATACTGTGTGATGAGCTGTGTATCTAATTCTCTGATGTGTGATACCGTGCTGAACTGTGCAACTTATCCTCTGGTGTGTGATTGTGTGTGTTGAGCTGTGTATCTAATCCTCTGATGTATGTATCTCAGTTTGGATATCAGTGTTGGATATCAGTGTTGGATACACCTGGAGTAATGCTGTGTGCATGTGGAGTGACCGTGTGTATGGAAGTTGGAATATGGTTGAAAGACTTGCAGGTTTGTATTGGCTAATGCAGGTCATTGTTTTGGGAATACTGTATCTCAAGAACAATACGTCCATGAGAGTTGAGGCCCAGTCTAAAAGCTTCACGGACACCTGATGTATCTGTGTGCCAAATTTGGTGAAGATCGGTCCAATCGTTTGGTTGCGCATAAATAACAGAGAGACAGATAGACAGACAGAAACTCATTTTTATATACTGTATACCAGTATATAAGAGAAACTTTGTAACAGTTTTATTATTTGGCCGTGTTACTCATGTTTTTTTTTTTGTGGTTCTATCTTCATTAACTAGTTTAACATTTATGTGAATCTGAGGACATCAACAGATAAAAATTCAGCATGGGATTATGGAATAAAGTCTCAGTAACCTGTCTTTAGTAATATCTTAAATTTAAGTATAACATGTCAATTTGCATTGCTCTTTAGAAGAGGAGTACTCACAGTCCTTGAAGTGTTGAGACACCTTAGACAATCCTGGAAATCTGGGAATCATGTTCTCTAGATGATCAAGGAACGTCTTACAGGCTTCCTCTCCATTTTGAAGAATCAGTTCTATCAGATTAAGGGTTTTCTCTACTGTGCTGATATCTCCGCAAAGATATATGTATTTCTCAGGTTTTATTAGCTGGAGAGAGTCCACTTCATCCATGAAACCATCCACGTTCTCCTCAAACACCTCGGCTAATTTCCATTTCAGTCGTGTAATGGTCTTTGATGCTTCCATGACAACTGAATATCAACCTGGGGAAAACAACTGAATATCAATGTGGAAAATTTAGGCTGTTATATTGGGTATGACAGGATTCATGTCAAATATGGCCACATTTACAATATCTATACCTGTACCAACTATAACCCTGAGGGAAAACTTCTGAGCCTGATGCAGAAAAAATTTAATTAGTTAGCACAGAAGGAATGACAGGAGGACACTCAGGGTGGTCGAGGAAAACATGCTAAGGAGGATAACACCAAAGACAGACAAGTGAAGGCCACCGAAGAAGGACAAGAAGATGACTGCAGAGGAGGAAAACACCCGGGTAGATTACAAGGGAAAGGTTGTAAAGGTGGAAGACACCAAGAGAAGGACAAGAGAAATCCTCCATAGAAAGGAAACAGGATAGACAAGAGGAAGACTCACAGAAGAACACAAGGAAAATTACAGCAAAGGTCTGGCGTACATGATGTGAGAAAGCAGAGGGTGCACCACATTTATGATGTTAGGGACATTAAAGTGTCCTCATAAGAGTATGTTGCAGAGTTCCAAATTAGATAATTAATTAACAGGCCTAGATGGCCTGCAGCCATTTTCTTTAAGCCTGGAGAACTGATTAAACACATGATGGTAGTGTATCAAAAGAGTTCTCCTTTATTATAAGAAAAAGGTAGTTTAAATACATTACAGACAAAGAGCCGGCTTGGCTACTCTAATCAGGTACAACATAATTGGTTATAGAGATATAAGACAAGCCTGGCACATGGCTATTGGCTGAGGCTCATTATAATTTTCCACACTGGGATGGACTTTCCCATGAAAAAAAGAAGGATTTGAAATACTTATGTGTGAGCTAACATCCCAGACTGTCTATATGTGTATATCATGGCAAAAGAGATAAGATGACATGTTCCAACTTAATTAACAATTAGCTACATAGATTCTATCTATACAAACTCTAATTGACCTTCATAAACCATAAAATATGACAAAGTGCCCAGATACCATAAAATTAATACTTTTGTCAGTTATGTGTCCATACATCATGTAAAGGAGGTAAGAGATATACAAAGTCAGCTGCATCTTCTCAAAATGAGGCCCTTGAGAGATAAGGATTAGCAACCTCTGCATTAACGTTCATTATCACATTCCTTAAAGTCTAACAAAGGGCCTCCTTGACTTAAGCAGAAAAATCAGTTTATATGTGAAAGAGTATAAGATGGCTGCCAAAATACAAAGATGGAGGACTTAACTCTAACATTTCCCCCATTTTGAGATGGTTGAATACAGAAATTAACATGTAAGTACTTCAGTGACCTAATGTCCACTGCCGGATTTCCCAGATTCCCTACATGTGTTTTTCTGCATTTCAACCTTTATCTCAAAAAATCCTTCTTAGGGGTCTGGCCTCTCAAGTTTTGTATTTTCATCCGGTTGCATAAGTGTTGTACTAGTTTAAACAAACAAAAGAAACATAAGATTAGTACTGCGACTTGCTTATACTATGTATCATTCCTAAAATATAAGGTGGTATCTTCTTAACTACATACTTCAAACATTTCCTGTTATGTCATGAAAACAGTTATATATAACATGACTGAGGCTAATATGGGGCTATGAGTACATATCCTACAATCTGACACATTCAAATCTTCCTTCAAGATCGTATGATGTTTAAGAAACTTATTGTCCCACTCATTGTCAAATGTTCTATGCAGGCTTATTGCCAGGACCATCTGTAACAGTAACATCAGGAGAATCTTCATCGCTTTTTGTGTAGATTCTTCCTTGCAATGTGAAGCATGGATACAGTTAGGTTTTCCTTCAAGCTTCATAGAAACACTGGTTATCAGCAGCACTTGGAAGGACCATCAACTCTTGGGTCCAAGGTTTTTCTCATGTGTCTCTTTATCACCATCAATCTCTTGTCTCAAACGAATAGGTCCCGTCCACTAACTTAAAATCTGAGAGGGAGAAGAAAACTCAAAACTATACATTAGTCAAATGTTTTTGCCAAGACATCACATAGTCAGTCAGTACGCCATAATACAACTCTAACCTAGGGGCTGACCCAAAGTAAGTTTGCTATGGGCTAAAACCAATTCTTCTATCAGGAGGGTACCTTACAGAAAATACAAATACAAGTGACACACTACTTCTTTAGTAGCCGTCTATCTGCAGCCCCGTTTGTGATGGCTTTCTTCACCAGATATGCCCCAGGCCATCCTGAAAAGAAATCACTATACACACAAGCACGTACTTATACCGTCTTACCTTTAGTAGTTACTAAAGTTATAATTATATCATATAGTTAACCTGCAATCTCTGGAACAGGTACAAGGGCTCCGGGCATGGCTCACAGAAACTTTTCACTTCTTACTATATTGTGTTTAACACGTCATGCAGGCTCACACATACAGTCCTATGAAAAAGTTTGGGCACCCCTATTAATCTTAATCATTTTTAGTTCTAAATATTTTGGTATTTGCAACAGCCATTTCAGTTTGATATATCTAATAACTGATGGACACAGTAATATTTCAGGATTGAAATGAGGTTTATTGTACTAACAGAAAATGTGCAATATGCATTAAACCAAAATTTGACCGGTGCAAAAATATGGGCACCTCAACAGAAAAGTGACATTAATATTTAGTACATCCTCCTTTTGCAAAGATAACAGCCTCTAGTCGCTTCCTGTAGCTTTTAATCAGTTCCTGGATCCTGGATGAAGGTATTTTGGACCATTTCTTTCTACAAAACAATTCAAGTTCAGTTAAGTTTGATGGTCGCCGAACATGGACAGCCCGCTCTCAAATGATCTGAAAACAAAGATTGTTCAACATAGTTGTTCAGGGGAAGGATACAAAACGTTGTCTCAGAGATTTAACCTGTCAGTTTCCACTGTGAGGAACATAGTAAGGAAATGGAAGACCACAGGGACAGTTCTTGTTAAGCCCAGAAGTGGCAGGCCAAGAAAAATATCAGAAAGGCAGAGAAGAAGAATGGTGAGAACAGTCAAGGACAATCCACAGACCACCTCCAAAGAGCTGCAGCATCATCTTGCTGCAGATGGTGTCACTGTGCATCGGTCAACAATACAGCGCACTTTGCACAAATAGAAGCTGTATGGGAGAGTGATGAGAAAGAAGCCGTTTCTGCACGTACGCCACAAATAGAGTTGCCTGAGGTATGAAAAAGCACATTTGGACAAGGCAGCTTCATTTTGGAAACAAAAATTGAGTTGTTTGGTTATAAAAAAAGGCGTTATGCATGGCGGCCAAAAAGAAACAGCATTCCAAGAAAAACACTTGCTACCCACTGTAAAATTTGGTGGAGGTTCCATCATGCTTTGGGGCTGTGTGGCCAATGCCGGCATCGGGAATCTTGTTAAAGTTGAGAGTCGCATGGATTCCACTCAGTATCAGCAGATTCTTGAGAATAATGTTCAAGAATCAGTGACGAAGTTGAAGTTACGCCGGGGATGGATATTTCAGCAAGACAATGATCCAAAACACTGCTCCAAATCCTCAGGCATTCATGCAGAGGAACAATTACAATGTTCTGGAATGGCCATCCCAGTCCCCAGACCTGAATATCATTGAACATCTGTGGGATGATTTGAAGCGGGCTGTCCATGCTCGGCGACCATCTAACTTAACTGAACTTGAATTGTTTGTCCAAAATACCTTTATCCAGGAACTGATTAAAAGCTACAGGAAGCGACTAGAGGCTGTTATCTTTGCAAAAGGAGGATCTACTAAATATTAATGTCACTTTTCTGTTGAGGTGCCCATACTTTTGCACCGGTCAAATTTTGGTTTAATGCATATTGCACATTTTCTGTTAGTACAATAAACCTCATTTCAATCCTGAAATATTACTGTGTCCATCAGTTATTAGATATATCAAACTGAAATGGCTGCTGCAAATACCAAAATATTTAGAACTAAAAATGATTAAGATTAATAGGGGTGCCCAAACTTTTTCATAGGACTGTATCTTACTATAGTGATGCTAAATCCTGCCGCTGCCCATCCTCTGCTCACCAGGTCACACACGGCTACTACTAAACAGTGCACTTAATAATAATAATAATCTGCTTATGCCATCAGTGGGGACGATGCTCTCAGTACATACTCTCTTACCACCAGACACCAGGAGTTATTCATCCTCTTTTGATCCTTGCTATTTCCAAAGCTTCTTTCCTCCTGGACCATTTTGGTGCCTCAGTATTGTAAAACCTGAAAAGAGAGCTAAAACGGGTTTGGGCCTAGTATAATGACCAATTATCAGTAAAGCATATCCCCTAGGCCTATGCAGCTGGGCTAGTGGCAGTGTCTGCCCACATGTTACCTCTACTTTCTTTCATATCAGCCTTGGTGTGTGCCTTCACTTCTGACTATACCCACCTGTGTGGGGGCAGCAGCAGGGTCCATCACTATCTGAACAGCCTGGAAATCCTTTTAAGCTTCACATTAACCCTACAGAAAGCTCTCGCTCTCCAGATTGGACCATAGTCCCACTATATCAAACACCTACCCTCAGGCCTTGTACCCTGTCTCAGTGATGGCTTCTAGTTCAGCTTCATGAGCTGAGACCCATACAGTTCTATAATGGTTCTACTTTGTGCTTGGTTCACCCTTGGTTTACCTCATATTCAGTGACCATGACATATCTGGTGCAGAATCCACCATCATCCCCAAATCGAGAATCATCTAAAATAAAAGAACTCAAAATTATCAATAGATTCATATCATTTTCATGACCAAATCAGCAAAAATTGTTTAATTTTAAGTTGTCTCTATTCTCCTTACCCCCCCCCCCCCCTTGAAACTATTGATAATAGATTAGGAGCGACTTGTAGTGCAGAGCAGAATGCAAAGCTTATATTAGAAGACATAAATAAGACACACCACAGTCTGAGTTGTCCAGCCATTCCCATCTTTGCTTTCAATGCACAGAAGACACTTGTTAGCAGTGTCTTCTGGTGCTACGCAGCCCACACATAGCTGCGCTCCCTCACCCCACACTTCTGTGTGTGTGTAGGACTACAGGATTCAGCAAGCTCCAGGGCACACTTCTTAAAGGAACAGAGACACATTCATATAATCTCATTAGCAGAGAAGGCAGAAACACTGAACAAAGGATCACAGCAGTCTCCAGATCACATAACACAATTACACACAAAGGACATCACACAGCAGATATAGAGGTGGCTTCTGATTCACCTAGTATAAAACAAAATAATTTTCCTCTCTTTTTACTTTCTAAAACCAAAACATCGTCTGTGCTACATCTTTTTATCAATCAGCATACACACACACACACATGTTGCTTTAAAATTTCAAAACTTAAGACAACTTTTTAAATTGTCATAACCGTTATCCTACAATGGGGAACAATCCTGATTTATAGGAGCATGGTTCATTATAAGAGAACACAGAATGTAACAGAGCAGAGTATACTGTGTACGTCTGAGAGGGTCCAGTGTTGAAATCAAAGATGGCGTCGAAACACTAGGGCGACACCCCTCCTCCTGCATTCCATTGTAGAACAATGATACCCAATCCTTAATGGCGGATAGTGAATGTTTACACAGTATAGGTGTGGATATATATATACTGCTGAGACAAAGAAAGGTGTGATTAGCATAATCAACATAACAGAACACAAGATAAAGTTACAACACAAGTTGAACACACAACCATTGAACATAGACACATAAACAAAATCAGAATATTCTTTGTTCCCTGAACTCTTGCACAAAAATTTCAACTTGGGATAAAACCCCAACTTGTGGATTGCGGAGGCGACGAAAGGGGAGTGGCCAGTTCCCCCTGCGTGATCTCCCATACCCATGCTATAAGGATTCAAAACTTTTCACTATCATTTTTTTTTTTCCCTTTCTTCCAGATGCAACAGTTTAAATGTCAATAACAGACAAACAATGTAACATAACCATCATATACTTGGATATATCCCTGTATACACATAGTCAGTACATTTGACTGAGATTAACCTTTTGTATGCCCAACCATGTTCCTTTGAACACCATGCAACTTTTTGAATATTTTCATAGCAAACCCCACTTTATAATCACCACAGATGTTTAGAACCTCTTACACTATATCTGAGATTTACCTTGAGGGCTGACTGCCAGACTTTTTTTTTTTTTTTTTTTTTTTTTTTTAACACTTTCCTTTACAAGATTCCAATCACAATTTTACCACTGTAACACATCACAATAATCTTACACAAGTCTTTTAAAGATCAATCACTGACATTGCGAAAAACAGCTTACCCTATACAGTTACAAATTATTAAACCATATATTCATAATTCTCCATACATTATACCAATGGTGTTACATTGTTGCAATCTCACTTATATTCTACCAAACCTGTATATACTATATACCTCTACTGTGGATATACAGAGGACAATAGGAGGTGGGGGAGGGGCCTGACACTCATTTTGAATTTATCTGGTACTTGGGAAAGCTGGGTGGATTCCTCCTTAGTTAGTACAGAAACAGGAAATGACTCAGACAATGAGACAGCCAGCATACAAAATTCATCAGTGGTAATAGCTGATGTTTCCACTTGTACCTCTCCACTAGGATCAAATTTTATATTCGCACCAAGCACCGTTAACACCTCACATTTTGCCCTCTAAGTTTCACATTGAGTGGCACTGTTCAGTCTTCAGCTCATAAGGTATGTGGCATCCTTTAACAACAGAAATGGCAGCCCCTGTATCCACTAAGAAGGGGATTTCTTCCCCCAATACCTCCCCTTTTATTTATTATTGGCACACCTTCTTCTGATGTTTTTGCAGGGAGGACTGGTACAGGGTTGCCAACTCCTCATTGAGGGGTGTTGGCACATTGGTCAGTGCCCTGAGCTGGGGGGTTTCCAGCTTTTAAAGACCTACAGTCCTTCCTAAAATGGCCTGGCTTCCCACAGTGATGACACTTGTAATTGTGTTTTTGTTTGCCTCCTTGTCTGTTGTGAATTCTCTGGCCAGAGTTTTTATTATTGAAGGCAAGCAATACCTTTTTCTCCTTCTCAGACCTGTGATCTAACTCAAGGCCCTTGGCAGCTTGTAATAAGGCAGGGGCTTCACTATGCCGCCATTTTGGTTTACAGGCTCTTTTCTGACCACATCTAGCACATGTCCATCCATCAGGATTACCTGGAGCAGATGGTGCAGAGTTTTGCCCATAGGGAGATGGGTTTTTCTCAGGGGGGGGGGGGGGGCATAATACATGACTCCCTCATGTTCCTTATTTCTATACCCCTCCCTTTCTATTTCCCTGCTTACCTGCCTCCAATTATCCAATATCTCACCTAGCTTGTGATCCTGAACCCAGCCTCTGTACTGAGAGGCAAATCCTTCACAATGGCTGCTGTTTAACACTCCATTTGCACTACATTTTGCTTTCTTCAATAGTTTATTGCATCCTCTTCCAACTGCTCTCTTCCCTGCTCTTTCTCTAACTATCTCTTGAGCTGACTTCCATACTGGCTGACTTTGCACTCCTCCCATTCTGTTCTGCGTGAATTCTTTTCTCACCTCCTTCCCACTGTCTTATCCTGCCCCAAATTCCTATAAGACTTCCTCAGTATAACATATACTGTATCTTATTCAATGGAGACTTTAAAGATCAGTTAGAGGCTTCCCTCCTTCCCTTCTGTCCTTTTTTCCAAGATACTACACACTATATATACTGTATCTATCAAAAGTGACTTTTAAGGTCCCTCTGCCTTTTTCCTGCCCTTTTTTTCCAAGACACTACTGTATCTAAATCAAAAGTGACTAAGGTCAGATGGAGGGGTTTTTTTTTTTTTTAGGGATCACTATGTCCCTTTGTCATGTGACTACTTCCCTTTGTCACGTGACTACTTACTTTCCACAGAACACAAATGAATACAATGAATGCACAACCACAACAAGTCTGCTAACAATTTCAGCCCAAGTTCCTATCTAGCAACACCCATACAACATACTGCTCTTAGGTTCTTGCAAAAAGCTTGAGATGTTTATATAAGGAACATATGTGTTTACCTCACACTCGGACAGGAAAACAAAGTCCTTAGAAACACAGATCAAATTGGTAAGATAAAAGCTCTTACCTGCAGCTGCTGACTTTTTAGATCTGCGGTCCCAGGAACTTCTGTAATCACTGGTTGTCCGGGGATCAGCAAACCTTCTCCTTATCTCTCAAGCCCACCCAGGGACGCCAGATTTGTTAGGGACATTAAAGTGTCCTCATAAGAGTATGTTGCAGAGTTCCAAATTAGATAATTAATTAACAGGCCTAGATGGCCTGCAGCCATTTTCTTTAAGCCTGGAGAACTGATTAAACACAAGATGGTAGTGTATCAAAAGAGTTCTCCTTTATTATAAGAAAAAGGTAGTTTAAATACATTACAGACAAAGAGCTGGCTTGGCTATTCTAATCAGGTACAACATAATTGGTTATAGAGATATAAGACAAGCCTGGCACATGGCTATTGGCTGAGGCTCATTATAATTTTCCACACTGGGATGGACTTTCCCATGAAACAAAGAAGGATTTGAAATACTTATGTGTGAGCTAACATCCCAGACTGTCTATATGTGTATATCATGGCAAAAGAGATAAGATGACATGTTCCAACTTAATTAACAATTAGCTACATAGATTCTATCTATACAAACTCTAATTGACCTTCATAAACCATAAAATATGACAAAGTGCCCAGATACCATAAAATTAATACTTTTGTCGGTTATGTGTCCATACATCATGTAAAGGAGGTAAGAGATATACAAAGTCAGCTGCATCTTCTCAAAATGAGGCCCTTGAGAGATAAGGATTAGCAACCTCTGCATTAACGTTCATTATCACATTCCTTAAAGTCTAACAAAGGGCCTCCTTGACTTAAGCAGAAAAATCAGTTTATATGTGAAAGAGTATAAGATGGCTGCCAAAATACAAAGATGGAGGACTTAACTCTAACAATGAGGAGACATGCGTTTTGTTATATATAAGACACACCCTCCACCGGCTCAGGGACTATGAAGAGTGGCGTTATTAAATTCATTGTGTATGAATAAAGTCAAACCAAAGCATCTCTTACAAAAGGAAAAGACAAGTATTTCAGGGTAATTGCCTCTCATCAGTGCAATTCACCATGCTGGTTTGTCTATGTCATTGACGTGTGTCAGAAGAGATACTGTGCCTCTTTAGGGAGACCCTGCCTTTGCAGACCTCCTTATGTTGTGTAGAGTTTGCCAGACAATGCAGGCTCTCCTAGGAATTCTGAATAAGGAATATGCAAATAAGTTCTCTTTGATGGAAAAAGAAAACTCACTCTAGTGCCACCTCTTGGAAGGTAGCACCCTATTGATAAATGCCTGTTTTTTTATGACACTTAGAGATATTCGAGCAGACTCATTAAGACTGATATATCGTACGCCAGTCTTAATAAACGCTCTGACTGGCAGGACATGAGTGATTTATGAAGAATCAGCCACACATCCCAGCACTAGAATGGAAATCTACGCCAGTTAGGAATCATGATCATATTCCTTCCAGAAATATACAACATACATTGGATAGGTTTCTTCTATATGATTTTACAGTGAAATACTGAAAGCACTATGTAAAAAGCATTTCAATAACAGGCATTTTTATGGAAGTTTTTCTGGGCTCGTAAAACTACAAAATTTATGTTTTCTTTCTTTACAAGAATTTTTTGGGACTTTTTTTAAGCATTTTTCTTTCCTAGACCAAAGAATACAGTTCAGTGCTAACTTGTTCTCTATTGGGAAAACACCTAAAATAACAACGTGGGGCATTATGAAAAATAAGGACAAGGCGCAAAAAAATACAAAAGTCAGAAACCTGCAAGAGTTTTAGAACAGTTTAGAATTTCCTATTGGTTTTTAGCTAATATCAGGACATCGTGTCTGTGCTGCAAAAACTGTGCCAATAACATGCAGAAAATAGTAATAACATATAAAGTAGTGATATAGCAGGGACTCACCTCAGGTCCACGGTGCGCGCACCTAAAACGTCTCTGCAGAGGATTCCAGCACACAGGATTTCTGTCCCTTGCTGACGCCGCTGTATATATAAGGGCTGGAAGCAGAGGGGTATCTGGAACACAGCTGATTTCCAAGAAAAGGGAGAGGTTCATTCTGCTTCCACTTTCCATATCAGATGTTTTTATTGGAATTCATCACCCTACGTGGTGAGTAACCCTTTCAATCCTGATTGTGTAAAAGCCAAACAGCATTACATACAGTATTAGCTACATAGTGGGGGGTTAGTATAATACAAATGTAAGGTAATGTAAACACATATGCCCTGCTGTTGAAGTGTGATGCATAATAGAAATGTTTTGTAATTGGAAGGGACCATACACAAGTCCAGGCTGGTAAGGGTTAAAGAAGTTGTTCAGGATAATTTATTTATTTTTTATTTTAGGCCGGGAAGTTAGAAAAAAAAAAATCATACTCCCCTGTCCAAGGCGCTCTGGTGCCTCCTAGCACAGTCCTGCTGCTCCGCTATTTTCTTCAGGAGGAAGTCCCCACCACACGTGACTGCTGAGGCCAAACGGCATGGGACGTCGCAGTCGGTGACATTGGAGCAGAAGGACTGGACCGTACTGGGAGGCATTGGTGTATTGGGACAGGTGAGTATGTTTCTTTTCTTTTCCACCTTCCCCAACCTAAAATAAAACTAAAAAAAATATATCCTACACAAACGCCTTTAAGCTGGCCATACACATTAGATTTTACACAGCTGAAGTGGCAGATTTGGACTGTCTGCTGTGGATTGGTCATACCTAAACCTAGGCCAGTCTGTCCTATACAGCCAACCATCAACTCAAGTTGGTCTGAACAAAAATTTGTCATGTTGGATTTTTTCTGCCATGATTTGTTGTGTATGGACTAGACTGACAGACCTGGGGGGGGGGGGGGGGCATTTTTGTATTGTGGACGTGTGTTTGTACCTTATAATACACACCCACAACATATCCGTCATTTCCTGTTTTCAGCACTTTATTAGCACTGAATGGCTTTAATCTGTTCATTTTCTACGTGTCTGGGGTAGTTGAACGCTTATTGGAAGGTTTGTGGCTGTTCATCTGTTTGGAGCAGTTGACCATATATATGGCCAACCATAGTTCATTTCAGACAAGTGATGGCAGTCTAAGACTAGATGCACACACATCCTATATGGCAACGGACCATTAGAATTATGGTCAGGTGAATAGCCCCCATTCACTGACAGTGAAATGAATGCAAAGAAGAAGAGCAAAAGACTGTTTGATTCAGGTGACCCTAATAAATCTATCTGCAGGGCTGGGGTGATATGTTGGGTTTTGGTGGCCCTAAACTATCTATAATTTGTGTCAGGTATTTCTAATGCTAGGTTCACACCAGCGTTCTCCTGTCCGTTAAGTGGTTTCCGTCTTCTGCATGCCAGAAGATGGAAACCACAGACCGGGTCCGGCCGTGAGCGGCGGTGAGCGTTTTAGGCTCTCCGCCGCGAAACCGGATTTTTTTATCCGGACACAGACTACTGCATGTCCGACTCTGTGTCCAGATTATAAAACCCGGTTTCGCGGCAGAGAGCCTAAAACGCTCACCGCCGCTCACGGCCGGACATCTCTCTCACCCATTCAAATGAATGGGTGAGAGAGACTCCTGCAGGTTTCCGTCTCCTGCCTCTGTTTTAGGCAGGAAACGGAAACCTGAAGTACGGAGTTCACAACGCTGATGTGAACAAGCCGTAAGTGATGTTGGTGATGGGGTGGACACTTATGAAACCTTTGCACGTAACTCAAGATCAGTACATGATAAGTAATGTAATGTATGTAGGCAGTGACTTTACCAGCAGAATAGTGAGCGCAGCTCTGGAGTATAATACAAGATGTAACTCAGGATCACTACAGGATCACTACAGGATAAGTAATGTAATGTATGTACACAGTGACTGCACCAGCAGAATAGTGAGCGCAGCTCTGGAGTATAATACAGGATGCCTGGTGTGTGGGCTGGTCAGCATACATGCATGCTGTATCTATGGGTATGTAGAAAAACTTTTCAGCTATTATGTTTCCTGCTCCATGCAGTCTATCCCTTACTAGTGTTTTGATTGACCATATGCATTTGCTTTGTGACTATTCCACCCTTGCTGGCTGGACTAGCCAGCTATGAGTATATAGATATGACTGTGGATACATCTGATATCTGACATATTCTATACAAATTGGATTGTCCCTTTTTGCACTAGCCATGAATTTGTCACTTTATGACACATGTTAGGGATTATCTAATTATTTTTTACTTTGCCTAACTTTTTCAGATGCATTGGAGCATTTAACCCATTGTTTGATATATACACACCCTTTACTTACTGAACCTGCCCTCATACCTACCTGTTGGTAGAATATGTCCTGTCACTTTTTAATATGTTGTCCCTTGTCTTTTGTAATTAATAAATAATAAATTTTATGATTATTGGTAGCATTTTCTTTCCGTTTCTTTTGTTTACCCCTTGTGTTGGTCTTGAAAATGCATGCATACTATGACCTCATACTGGGTATTCTCACTAGATGTGTCAATTATTGATCTTTTATACCCTTTCCTCATGCTTGTGTATTTGTTATTCAGTACAGGATAAGTAATGTAATGTATGTACACAGTGACTGTACCAGCAGAATAGTGAGTGCAGCTCTGGAGTATAATACAGGATGTAACTCAGGATCAGTACAGGATAAGTAATGTAATGTACGTACACAGTGACTGCACCAGCAGAATAGTGAGTGCAGCTCTGGAGTATAATACAGGATGTAACTCAGGATCAGTACAAGATAAGTAATGTAATGTATGTACACAGTGACTGCACCAGGAGAATAGTGAGTGCAGCTCTGGAGTATAATACAGGATGTAACTCAGAATCAGTACAGGATAAGTAATGTAATGAATGTACACAGTGACTGTACCAGCAGAATAGTGAGTGCAGCTCTGGAGTATAATACAGGATGTAACTCAGGATCAGTACAGGATAAGTAATGTAATGTATGTACACAGTGACTGCACCAGCAGAATAATGAGTGCAGCTCTGCAGTATAATACAAGATGTAACTCAGGATCAGTACAGGATAAGTAATGTATGTACACAGTGACTGCATCAGCAGAATAGTGAGCACAGCTCTGGAGTATAATACAGGATGTAACTCAGGATTAGTACAGGATAAGTAATGTATGTACACAGTGACTATACCAGCAGAATAGTGAGTGCAGCTCTGGAGTATAATACAGGATAAGTAATGTAATGTATGTACACAGTGACTGTACCAGCAGAATAGCGAGCGCAGCTCTGGAGTATAATACAGGATGTAACTCAGGATCAGTACAGGATAAGTAATGTAATGTATGTACACAGTGACTGCACCAGGAAAATAGTGAGCGCAGCTCTGGAGTATAATACAGGATGTAACTCAGGATCAGTACAGGATAAGTAATGTAATGTATGTACACAGTGACTGCACCAGGAAAATAGTGAGCGCAGCTCTGGAGTATAATACAGGATAAGTAATGTACTGTATGTACACAGTGACTGCACCAGCAGAATAGTGAGCGCAGCTCTGGAGTATAATACAGGATATAACTCAGGATCAGTACAGGATAAGTAATGTAATGTATGTACACAGCGACTGTACCAGCAGAATAGTGAGTGCAGCTCTGGAGTATAATACAGGATGTAACTCAGGATCAGTAGTATATAAGTAATGTAATGTATGTACACAGTGACTGCACCAGCAGAATAGTGAGCGCAGCTCTGGAGTATAATACAGGATAAGTAATGTAATGTATGTACACAGTGACTGTACCAGCAGAATAGCGAGCGCAGCTCTGGAGTATAATACAGGATGTAACTCAGGATCAGTACAGGATAAGTAATGTAATGTATGTACACAGTGACTGCACCAGGAAAATAGTGAGCGCAGCTCTGGAGTATAATACAGGATGTAACTCAGGATCAGTAAAATTTAAATGGAAATTGCTGAAGTGCTGAAAGCTTGATGTTCTGTTTGGGAAAAAAAAAAGTGCTGAAGGGGGTATACTAGGAAGCATCTGACACCTGAGCACAATTTGACTTAAGAAAATATCTTTATTAAAAAGAGTTAAGTATATTTTGAAGCAATAAAGCAAAGTTCAGAACAGAAGACGTGAGGGGCAGGGCTGCATATTTATCACCTCTTTCTAGCTGCTAAATGTGTTTCCTATCTCTGGCTCTGTTACCAAACTACAACTACCAGCAGGTCCTTACAACCGCCTGGATGCAAATACTTGGAATTATAGCTCCCAAACTTGCCAAAACGTCTGCAGAGTTTCCTCATATAATTATCTGCATAAAATACTCTAATCGCAATGACTGCTAACATAACAATGTACAGGCAGGGAATGATGGGAACTACCAAAATATCCGTCCATGTAAAGGAGGTCAAAGCCACACGTCATCAATTTGGATCTCCTATGATTAGAGGAAGGAGGGGGTGGGTCACTGGTCTATGGTATCCTAACGTTAATCTTGAATAATATTATGGGATTACCTATAAACAGAGCACATTCGTCCTAAATGAAATTCTCCTGGGAATTTTCTTCCATTAACTTTAAAGGAAAAATAATTCTGCTGCCCTGTTCCTTTCTCCCCATATTAGATTTACTATTAGATTTATTTAGTATAGGGGCTTTTTATAGATCTAAATCGGAATCCACCTCATTGTCCAGACATTCACACAATGACTCCGTAAGGCAGAGCCGCCAGTGTGTGAGTTGTCATACGAAGTGGTTATAATGGTATACAGAGTCCTTCTGGTCTTTACTTGATGACAGTAGAATTTATTTTACACGGAATGATTCCTTCAAACTTTCGAGAGCTTGCTCCTTGGTTATTTCATACCAGTCTTTGGGTAGACTTGCAGGCTTCGCCTTGTATTTCTTTGCAAACTGGGCATTAAACTCTTTAAAGATAAATTTCCAAAAGTCAAAGGCATTGATACTCGGATCGGGTTGGATCATCCAATCTGGGTAAAACTCCTGGTAATCTTTATAGGGATGAAATTTCCAATCAGTATCCGAGTTTCTGAATGAATTCTCAGTAACAACATCGGTAGAACATAGTGAGGAACACAACACATTGGTGTCCACATATCTGTATCTGCCCAGACCTTGAGGACGATGGACAGTAGCAAAGTGCTCTGTGTGCTCAACACACCCGGCCTCACAGGGAACTTTACAGAATGGGCACTGCTTCCCACATCCAATAACTTTGTTGAACAATTCTTGTTCTGGTTTTAGGGTTACTGAAGCAAGAACAGCCTCGATGGTTGAAAGTCCCATTTCAGACAGGATGTCTTCTCCAAGCTCAAAGAGGAAGGACTCGACATCCACAGCAAACTGAGAGACAGGCACAGAATTCTGAAAACTGATCACCTTCAGATCTTCTTCAGATATGACTAAATCCTTACGAAGCATCTTACGGACATTTCTAAGGAATTCTGGGACATTTGTTCTTTCCTGCATTTGGGAGTTTTGAAAAATGTTTCTTAATTTTTTGAGAATGGACAAGATTATGTTTGATCGCAATGATTGCAAATCTTTGGGATCTTCATATTTCTCTTTAATGAACTCTAAGATACATTCCTTGACAAATTGCTCATAGTTATTGATATACTTGACATATTGCTCAAATGAGTGGTCTTCTAGAAGCTTACAGAGCACCCGCAGCTGAAAGAAAGTGCGGCTCATGTATTTCATGTTGTCATCTCCATTCAGTATGTCGCTGACTATCTCCTGCCCGAGGTGGTGGTTCACATATTGCACTATGGCCGGTTTGAGGCAGAGTTCACAGAAGTGTTGGGCCCTGGTTTTGCATTCATCTTTCTCCTGGAATAAAGCTTTGAAAACAGAAAAATATTCAGATTTTAAGGTTTCCAGACGTAGGTATGGGTTGTTTAAATCTACAAAATGATTGTGTAATTCTTGGAACTTTGGTGCTGCTTTGCCTAACACCAGAAGCTTGAGGTCCAACTCAAAATGGTCGGTGGTGTGCAGGCTCTTCACATCTTTCTGTTGTAGTTTCTCGTTGACCATTTTAAGCAATTCTAAACAAAATGTATCATGATAATTCTCGTTCGTCTTCACGATTTGGTCGACATAGCTCAGACCTTTCTCTACCAAGTATTCTGCGACCTGCTTTGACTTAAAACTGTATTCTTCTTTATAGTAATCTTTTAAACCTGCAACTTTATACCAGATTTTGTCTTGACATTTTTTGTACCATTTTAGATCAATGTGTTCATCTCGGACCTCAAACATTTCACCTACAAATTCAGAAAGGGTCTTGATATTCAACAGTTTCTCATTGATGGCACCTGATTTGTGGTTCATCTCTTTCCGAAGTTGACAGAGCATGATTTGGTCAATGTCTTGTTTTTCTATAGATTTGACTTGTAGGCCTCTTATTGTATCATCCCACATGGCATCAAATTCTGCTTTAATCTCCTCAATGTTTAGTTTCTGTGTTCTGTCCCTGCACAAGCAGAAAAGCGTTGTCACCTTTTCTTCTATTTTTGATATGTAAATGTCCTTCAAACTTTCTATGTTACGGTTTATCTTTTGGATACGAATGGCTTCTCTGCTTTTTTTGGTTATTTCTTCATTTAATTCCTTTGTAAGACTTTTTATACTTTTCATGAAATCTTCCCGATATTTTTCTACCAAATGTGCATTTTCCAGTTCGGAATCGAAATAAGTCTCTAGTAAATGTTGCATTTTCTTCTCTTCTTTGGCCAGTATTTCTGAAGTGGACTGTATTATTTCAGTCAATGTTTCCAACGTTAGATTTGCCGTTGGCTCATTCTTTATAGATGTCAACACCTCGGTCAGCCAGTTATAGATTTCTTTTCTTAAGCTCCACTCCAGTTGTGAATATTTTATTGACAGCTGGTCATAGGCATCTGCTATTAGGCTGTTTCGAAAGCTGAATATAAATTTTTCGTGTTTTACAGCATTCCACAAACTTTTCAACCACTCAAGAAAATCCGGAATGGTTTGTGGCTTCTGTACTTTCTTTTTCAGGAACTCAAGTATATATTTTTTAAGTGAAAGAACTCCCTCACTGTAGCCGGTGTTTATGGGAGCCATGGGTGGAATGCCATACCACAAGCCAGGAATGTACCATGTGTGTTCATTGAGATCATAATCCATGATATCATTAAAGCTTGTTATCCCCTCCAATTTTTCCATTTTTGCTGCAGCTTTGGTCATCTGGTTGAGGTGCTCCAAGAGTTTCTTCCTGTCTCTTATACCCATAGCATGAGCGGACACATCACTCACATTCTGATGAACAAAATGACAGTTGGGTTTCTTTCCTATTTCTTTCATACGGAGAAATGCATGGACTACAATCTGTAAAATATCCTTCATTTCTGATGAGTTTTCCATGGATATATTAATGATGGTGATGTCACTCAATCCAACTACTAGTGTGGCCAACTCATTGTCATGTTCGTAACTGTCCACTAGAGAAGCCAATTCAGGAGCTTTTAACCCCTCAGTGTCAATCACCAAAATAAATTCACAGCCTAGTTCTATCTGGAAGTTCTCTTTTACTTTTATGATGGTCATGAAGGCTCCTCGTGTGCATCTTCCACTAGCCACAGGAAACTGTAGACCAAACATTGTGTTTAGAAGGGTGGACTTCCCCGTACTCTGCACTCCCAGCACAGTTATCACTCTCATTCTACATCGTCTTCCTGTCTTCTTATCCAACTCCGTCAGGACATCAGTTATCCATTGCAAGGGAATGTTGGAGGCATCTCCATCTATCAGCTCCAAAGGGAACCCATCCAACAGGAGACTGGCAGCCAATCTGGGAAGATCACTAGGCTCACTTTGTCCTAGATCTTTATGATTTGGTTTAAAAAACTGTGCCTCATGCATCTGCCCCAGTTCACGTAAGAAATGTTCTAATCCAAGTGAGCTGTCAGACATCTTTTGATCTATTTCTTTTAGCATCACCGTGCTGGTAGAATTTTTTAAATACTCAATTTGTAACTCTTTTAAATTTGATCGAGAAATATCATCAAGAAATATCTTCATCCACATCAAGAAATAAAGCTTCTTAGCCTGAGGCATGTCAGTGATTGCAAACAAAAACTTCTTCATGTTTTCCTGAAGTTCTTGCTGGCTTTGTTGTCTACGTAGCGCCAAAATTTCTCCTTTTAGCTCTGACTTGTAGGCCTCCCCACTAACATCTCCTTGTTTCGACATTCTGCAAAGTTCTTTTTCGTTTTTAGTAATCTTTTTCCACAGATCCCCCTGCAGGACCAGGGTTTGTTTCTTATACTTTGATACATCTATGATTTGACTGGTAATCTTCTTGGCTAGATCCTTGGCTCCCTGGCAGTCTTCCTCATTCTCATCTACAACGATTCCATGTTCATTGGAAATGTCCGCAACTTCCTCTAACGTCATAGATTTAGGAAAAGTCTTGGTCAAACTTCTTATATGGTTCTGTATGCCTTTTACAATTTCAGCATCATTTATCTTGGAATCTTTCACCAAAATGTGTTTTCTGCTCAAGTGAAGAGATGTCAGTAACTTATGTAGAGTTTTGTCTGTTTCCTCATTGCAATGTTTGCCATCAGGTAGAGAGATAATGAAATATAAGTTTGGATTCTCTAATGCAGAACTCTCCAATACTCTCCAGTGTTTTTCTTCTAGACCTTCAGAGAAAATAAAAATAGCAGAAGAGACCTTAGTTATCAAACTGAACTGCTTTGGATTTGATTCTAGATCTCCACGAAGATTCATGACAGCGATGGGGTCACATAAAATGCTAGAGCTTTGACTCCCACTGGGAAAGTACCAGAAGAGCTCCACGAGTCCATCTGATATTTTTCTAGGATGGTAACCACATTCAATGTCCTGGTGCACAAAGAAGTCATGATGAGTGTAGGATGGACTGAGGACATTGTTGAGGATTTTGGATTTTGAGAGACTACAATTGCCTAATCTGACAAATGAGAAGATCGGCATAGAAATGTTCACAAGGTTGTCTTCTCTGAAACCTTTGGTGCTTAGTAATGACATTGGCCTCCACTTCTTTATAATGTTTCTCATGGGCCATAGCAAAAAGGTACATGGCTTGTTCTCATAAGAAGGAAGTACAAGAGGAACTGCAAACTGACACATGGACATTTTTGAGAAAATGAATTGTTGCAGAAAGCTTTCAGCAGAACGCAGAAGAGCGCAAAGAACATCCAGTGGGTGAGGAGAATTTCTAGACAACATCTCCATGGTTCCAAACAGATCGTCTTCTTTGCTGAAGACACTTACGTTGTGATCAGTCATGGTATTTCGTGCAGTTTCATCCAGTGCAATAAGTTTTCTAAGAAAGATCCATGGTAGTGAAGTTTGAGCAGAAGATTCACCCTCATTCTCCTTTGTGATACACATGACATGTTCCAGACTAAGCTTGGCATCTTGGTAATCCTCCAATTGGAGCTCGGTCAGTAGGCAATCCATTCTTTTTTCCTGTCTTAAAAAACAAATAAGAAATCTTAGGCTGAGATATTCTTCTGTAACATCTACAAAACGTATAATAATGAAGAATTATAGACAAAGATTTTATATTCCAGTGGCCATTTCTGTCCCGTTCCAAGATATATAAAGATGTTACATCTACAGAATGAAAGTGTTTTATTCCTCTGTTTTGCAATGTACACACAGGTCTGAAGGTGGAGATGGTGACAATGCCAATGTAGTTAAGGTATTCCTGTGCATCTGCTGTGAACAGTGTTAGGAGTATTTTGTGTCGTGGGTATTGGTGCACACCTTCTGACTTGCTCGCACGCACTGTTGGTAGGCAGCTTGATTTCCTGGTTCATTAGTCTGTCCTCCCATTTGCACCTGGGAGGAGTGGTCTCTACTCTGTATTTAAACCCATGCCTCCCATGGTTCTGTGCTGAGTGTCGCTTTTACAGAGCTAGGCCTTAGCAGGAGGAGTAGGTGGTTATCTTGGATAGAGGAAGTTCCGTGGTTGGTTTTTGGGAGGTTTTGGGTGAACAAGTTGGTTTGTGTGTTTTCCCTTCTGTGTTCACCAATCCTCCCTCCGTGTATAATTGACTGTGTGAGTGAATTGCCTTATCCTTTGATTTCTACTCAGTTTCCCTGTGTTTGTTTCCTAGTGTACGGTTCCTTCCCATATTGGTTTGGGGAATTCCTTTCCTACATGTTTCCTGTGTGCTGCTTGTGTTGTTAGTCAGCGCACACCCTTGTCAGTCCCTGTCAGTAGCAGCTTCACTTGTTCGTTAGGGGTGACCCCCTTTAGTCTCCAGTCCCTAGAGATCTTATAGGGCATTCCTTCTCCCACTTCCCTCTAGGCCTACGGTGTCAGTGAGAGAGGAGCTGTCGGGGTCAGGTTTAGCCTGAGAACAGCCGACCTACACCCGTGAGGCAGGGACCGGGTTAGCTAGTGGGAGTAGTGCAGGGCGAGATTCCCTACTGCAATCCCTTAGCCCCGTTGCAGCTACCTGGACTGACATAACAGTACACTCAGCCGGTAAAAAAAAAAAAAAAAAAAAAAGGGAAAGGTTCGTTTGCATTATGACGGACCTGAAACAGTTGTACCAGGCGGTGCAGCAGATCTCCACTGAGATGGAGGGGATCAAGCTACGAATGGATGCCATCCAAGCTTCTGGCGTATCTCAAGTACAGCAGTTGGCTCAACACACAGCCTCTCAGGTGGAGGGCATACAGAGGCAGGTGAGTAGCGCCCCTGTGGGTCGGCCTCTGGAGCCAAAAGTCAGCTTACCTGAACCCTTCCGAGGTAAGAGGTCAGATTTTTTCCGATTTCAAAAGGACTGTCTTTTGTATTTCCGGCTACGGCCGTTTTCCTCCGGTTCTGAGGTACAGAGAGTTGGGATTATTATTACTTTATTGAGAGATGATCCCCTCATCTGGGCACATTCGTTACCAGCCGACTCAGCTTGCTTACTAACTGTAGAGGCGTTTTTCTCCACAATGGGGTTACTGTATGACGACCCAGACAGGGTACGCACGGCTGAGTATAACCTACGACGTGTGGTGCAAGGGGATCACGCTATAGAGAAATATTGCACAGAGTTTCGTAGGTGGGCAGCAGAAGTACACTGGAATGACCCCGCTCTACTTAGTCAGTTTGAGACAGGGCTCTCGGACCAGGTTAAAGATCATCTAGTTTCTCACCCTGTTCCTGGAGATCTAGATGAGGCCATGCAGCTGGCAATTAGAGTTGGACGGCGCCTCCGGGAGCGTGGAGACAAGAGTCCTGGGGGGCTTAGCCCTCCTCAATTCTCTGTTTTTGGAGAGGACCCGGGGGACCAACCCATGCAGATTGGGGCCACTGTGCGAAGTGCTAGACCCAAGAGTGAAGGGTCCCGCACAGTACGCTGTTTTGTGTGTGGAGGAATGGGACATTTAGCAAGGGTGTGCCCCTCCAGAGAATGGTTCGCCAAGGAGGGTAATAACCCCAGGTCTATTGAGAGTAAGGGGAGAAAACCTACTAAGGAGGGAGGTGTGCATATTTCCTGTACTCAGACTGCCGGGTTGACCCTTGATGGATGGGTAAATGGGCAGAAGTGCCGGATTTTGGTTGATTGTGGTTCGGCAGTCAACCTTATTGACTCAGAGTTTTGCGAGCAACTAAGGGTGAGTCCTTTGGTCTTGAAGTCTCAGATACCGGTGTGGGCTATTGATAAGACCCCTCTACAGCAATCTGTCATCTCCAAACAGGTGGAGGGTCTGGAGTTTATTGTGGGTGGCCACAGGGAAGAGATTGACTTGTTCTTGTTGTCTAAATTACCAGCACAAGTAGTGTTGGGGTGGCCCTGGCTGAAGCAGCATAACCCTATTATCAACTGGGAGACCGAGACAGTAGTTTCTTGGGGGCATGGGTGTAATGGTCGATGTCTGCCCATATCCGTGATGTCTTTGTCTATAGACAATTTGCCTCAAGAAATATGTGAGTTCAGGGAGGTCTTTGAGGAAAGGGCAGCCAAGACATTACCACCACATCGCACCTATGATTGCTCGATTAAATTTATACCTAATGCAGTGTTACCCAAGACAAGGTTGTACAATCTCACTATTCCGGAGAGGGAGGCGCTCAAAGAGTATATTGAGGGGAGTCTAGAGGTGGGGCATATTCGCCCATCTAAGTCCCCAGTAGCAGTGGGGTTTTTCTTTGTAAAGAAGAAAGATGGAGGGTTGCGCCCTTGTTTGGATTTTAGGGAGATTAATAAAATCACGGTGCGGAATCCCTATCCCATCCCGTTGATCTCGGATCTTTTCAGCCAGATTACGGGAGCTCGCTGGTTTAGTAAAATAGATTTACGTGGGGCGTATAACTTGCTGAGAATCAAGAAGGGGGATGAGTGGAAAACAGCGTTTAACACACCCCTAGGACACTTTGAGAATCTGGTGATGCCTTTCGGTCTAACCAATGCGCCCGCGTTTTTTCAGAATTTTATTAATGATGTACTAAGTGCCGTCATAGGGAGGGGGGTTGTGGTCTATCTGGACGATATACTCATTTACACCCCGGATTTGGAGACTCATTGGGAGAGAGTGAGAGAGGTTTTAAATCTCCTGAGGGTTAACCAATTAAGTGCTAAGCTGGAGAAATGTGTGTTCGCGGTCAATAAATTATGTTTCCTTGGCTATATCCTATCGGACAAGGGGTTCGAGATGGATCCTGAGAAGGTCAGGGCAGTCTTGGAGTGGCCGCGACCTGAGAACCTAAAGGCGGTCCAACGGTTCTTGGGATTCTCCAACTATTATCGCCAGTTTATTAAGGGATTTTCTGAGGTTGTGAAACCCATCTCGGACTTGACTAAGAAGGGGGCTGACTGTGCTAAGTGGTCGCCAGAGGCGCTAGCCGCGTTTGAAGAATTGAAGAAGCGATTCTCCTCCGCTCCCATTTTGAGACAGCCGGATGAGAGGTTGGCCTTCCGAGTGGAGGTGGATGCCTCCTCGGTGGGGGTGGGTGCAGTACTTTCTCAGGAGTTCGAGGAGGGTACGCATCCCTGTGCCTTCTTTTCTAAGAAATTCTCTGCCTCTGAACGGAATTATGACATCGGAGATAGAGAACTACTGGCAATAAAACTAGCGTTCGAACATTGGCGTCATTTCCTGGAGGGGGCCAGAAGGCCAGTCCAGGTATTTACTGACCACAAGAATTTGATTTATCTTGGGTCGGCGAAGAGATTAAATGCACGGCAGGCCAGATGGGCTCTATTTTTTGCGCGGTTCCATTTTACCGTGACTTATGTGCCGGGTTCAAAGAATGTTAAGGCTGATGCTTTATCCCGGTATATGTCGACTGAGGAGGAACGAGAGGCGCCGGCCACTATTCTTGGGGATGGAGTGGTGGTAGCAGTATTGGGCACGAAATTGGAGAAAGCCTTGATCGAAGCGCAACACGCTGCACCTTCCAAGATACCTAGAAACAAGCTGTTTGTCCCAACTACTCTCCGACAAAGTCTACTGAGGGAGTGTCACGAGTCGGTTCTTGCTGGTCACCCGGGGGTTTCAGAGACCATGAGATTGGTGTCTAGGAATTTTTGGTGGCCAGGGTGGAGTAAGGATGTCTTGCAGTTTGTTCAAAATTGTTCGGTCTGTGCAAGAGCCAAGGCGTCGCATACCCGTCCCCACGGTCTTCTACATCCGTTAGAACCTCCTAAGGCACCTTGGACTCATCTGTCTATGGATTTCATCACGGGCCTTCCAGTGTCTAAGGGTTTCACGGTCATTTGGGTAGTCGTTGACCGCTTCACGAAAATGTGCCATTTGATCCCGTTTTCCAGGCTGCCATGTGCCAAGACACTATCAGGGTCATTTATTAAAGAAATTGTAAGGTTGCATGGTCTTCCTGAGGAGATCGTTTCGGACAGGGGTCCGCAATTTGTGGCTAAATTCTGGCGGGCTTTTTGCAGCAGGTTGGGAGTTACACTGTCGTTTTCCTCCGGGTTTCACCCGGAGTCTAACGGGCAAACAGAGAGGAAGAATCAGGATGTGGAACAGTTTTTGAGGTGTTTTGTTCGAGAGAATCAGAATAATTGGGCTGACTTTCTTCCCCTGGCAGAATTTTCCTTAAACAACCATGATTCCAACGCCACAGGTACCACACCTTTTTTTTGCTCCGGTGGTAGACATCCTGTTTTCGGAGTATTTTCTTCCATTTCGTCCCCAGTTCCGGAGGAGGAGCTATTTTCTAAAAAGCTGCAAGGGGTATGGTCCCGTATCCGAGAGAATCTGGTGCGGGCGTCGCACCAGGCTAAGGTCCAGGCGGATAGGAAGAGAGGGGAGTTGCAGTTCTTCCCTGGTGAGATGGTTTGGTTGTCCACCAAGAATATCAGGTTGAAGGTTCCTAGCAAGAAGCTGAGTCCCAGGTTTGTGGGTCCTTTTAAGATCATCAAGATGGTAAATGAAGTGGCGGCGCAGCTGCAACTACCTAAAAGGTGGAAGATAAACCGGGTGTTTCATGTCTCCTTGTTAAAGAAGGCCAAGAAGGGAACGTCTCCAGTTAAAGTTCCACCAGTTTCTGAGTCCGGGGAGTATGAGATATCCCGAGTTCTGGATAGCAAATATGTTCGGGGGAAGCTACGGTATCTGGTGGCATGGAAGGGATACGGTCCTGAAGATAATTCTTGGGTTCTGGAGTCGGATATGTCAGCCCCCAGACTCGTGGAGAAATTCCACAAGGAGTTCCCGAAGAAGGATGCTCCTAGAGAATCCGGAGTCTTCTCCTTGAGGGGAGGATCCTGTTAGGAGTATTTTGTGTCGTGGGTATTGGTGCACACCTTCTGACTTGCTCGCACGCACTGTTGGTAGGCAGCTTGATTTCCTGGTTCATTAGTCTGTCCTCCCATTTGCACCTGGGAGGAGTGGTCTCTACTCTGTATTTAAACCCATGCCTCCCATGGTTCTGTGCTGAGTGTCGCTTTTACAGAGCTAGGCCTTAGCAGGAGGAGTAGGTGGTTATCTTGGATAGAGGAAGTTCCGTGGTTGGTTTTTGGGAGGTTTTGGGTGAACAAGTTGGTTTGTGTGTTTTCCCTTCTGTGTTCACCAATCCTCCCTCCGTGTATAATTGACTGTGTGAGTGAATTGCCTTATCCTTTGATTTCTACTCAGTTTCCCTGTGTTTGTTTCCTAGTGTACGGTTCCTTCCCATATTGGTTTGGGGAATTCCTTTCCTACATGTTTCCTGTGTGCTGCTTGTGTTGTTAGTCAGCGCACACCCTTGTCAGTCCCTGTCAGTAGCAGCTTCACTTGTTCGTTAGGGGTGACCCCCTTTAGTCTCCAGTCCCTAGAGATCTTATAGGGCATTCCTTCTCCCACTTCCCTCTAGGCCTATGGTGTCAGTGAGAGAGGAGCTGTCGGGGTCAGGTTTAGCCTGAGAACAGCCGACCTACACCCGTGAGGCAGGGACCGGGTTAGCTAGTGGGAGTAGTGCAGGGCGAGATTCCCTACTGCAATCCCTTAGCCCCGTTGCAGCTACCTGGACTGACATAACAAACAGAGCCTGTGCCCCCAATGGATAACACCCCTACCAAAAGAGCTCAAAAACCAACTTAGCCTTCTATACCTATTCTTTCTGGATCCGACTGACGGACACCAGCTCTATCCTCTTCATACCTGTACACACCTCTACAGCCGCTGTAGCCCTTACAACTACTACACCCAACGGGCACTGCAGCCTCTGTAGCCCTTAGAGCAACTACATTCAACGTCTACTGCAGTCTCTATAGCTCCTGCATTCCTACAGTCACTACATCCCATACAGCTACTATAGCCTCTATATCTACTATGAAAACTAGATCCCCTACATCTACTATAACTACTACAGCCCATACAAGTTGTACAACTACTACAGTCATTGCAGACAATACAGTTACTACAGCCGATTCAGCCGCTACACACACTGCCACTACAGTTATTACAGACTGTACAGCCATTAAAACCACTAAAGCCACTATATCAATACAGTCACTACAGCCACTAAAATCACTACAACCATTACAACCACTATAGTCACTACAGTAACTACAACTACTACAGCCATTACAGCAGTACAACCACTACAGTCACTACTGCCACTGAAATCACTACAACCATTACAACCACTACAGTAACTACAACCACTACAGCCACTACTGCCATTGCAGACAGTAAAATCATTACAGTTAAATACAACCACTACAGTCATTACAACTAATACAGCCATTTCAGCAGCACAACCGCTACAGTCATTAAAGACACAAAAATCACTATACCCAAATACAACCACTATATGCATTACAACTACTGCAATCAATACAGTCACAACAGCCACTACAACCATACAGTCAGGAGTGTAGCTTATAGGGTTGCAGAGGTAGAAATGGCTACTGGGCCTTGGAGCCTCAGGGGGCGGAAAGGCCTCTCCACAACATAAGACACCAATATTATAGATAGCACATTGGAAGTGGGGGCCCCATTAAAAATTTTGCGTTGGGGTCCAGGAGCGTCAGGTTACACCACTGCATACAGTCAACAGAGGCACTTCCAACCATTAAAATCACTACATTCTGTACATATGCTACTGCCAATACAACCATACAGTCACTACATGCGCTACAACCACTACAACCATGCGGTCTCTACAGTCAGCACATGCACTACAGGCAATACAGTCACTACATGCGCTACAACCACTAAAAACCATACAATCACTACAGTTAGTACCATGCACATGTACTACAGGCAGAACAGTCAGCACATGCACTACAGGCAATACAACCAAACGGTCACTACGATCAACACATACACTAAGTAGAATACAACCATACAATTACTACACTCAGCCATGCACTACAGCCTCTACAAGCATACTGTCACTACAGTCAGCACATGCACTATAGACAATACAAGCATACAGTCACTACAATCAACACATGGACTTACAACCATACAGTCAATACAGTTAGCACATGCACTACAGACACTACCACCATACAGTCACTGTTTAGCACATGTACTACAGGCAATATAACCATGCATATGCATTACAGGCACTACACTCAGCACATGTACTACAGCCTCTACAACCATACAATCACTACAGTTAGCAGTTGCACTACAGGTACTATAACCATGCACATACACTACAGGCACTATAACCATGCACATACACTACAGGCAGAACACTCAGCACATGCACTACAGGCTCTACAACAATACAGTTACTACCACCATACAGTTACTGGTTAGCACATGTACTACAGGCAATATAGCCATGCACATGCACCACAGGCACTACAGTCAGCATATGCACTGCAGCATCTACAACCATACAGTCACTACAGTCAGTACATGCACTACAGCCACTACAACCAGACAGGTATTACAATGAGCACACATACTACAAGCTGTACAACCTTACAGTCTATATACTAATTCCTTTAAAGGGATCCTATCATTGGATACCCTTTTCTTCTGACTAACATGTAGGAATAACCTTAAGAAAGGCTATTCTCCTACCTTTAGATGTTTTCTCCGTGCCGCCATTTGGTAGAAATCCAGGTTTTCTTCTGTATGCAAATGAGTTCTCTTGCAGTACTGGTTGGCGGTCCCCAACGTTCAAACAGTACTGGGGAGTTCCTAATGCTGCAAGAGAATTCTCCAGCGCCGCCTCCGTCTTCTTCTGAAACACCCTCTCCCTGTGTCTTCTTCCGTCCTGGGTTTCAATCTTCTAGGCCTCGGGCAGAGCCATCTGCACATGCCAGCAGCCACAAGAAAATGGCCGCTTTCTCAGTAAGCTGTGGCTATTGTGGTTGCATACACAGCTTACGGCCATTTTCTTGTGGCCGCTGCATGCGCAGTCAGCTCTGCCCGAGGCCTAGAAGAGTGAAACCCAGGACGGAAGAAGACACAGGGAGGTGGTGTTTCACAAGAAAATAGAGGCGTCGCCCCAGTAGAGGCTCGCATGCCGGCTCCCATAGAAATGAATGGAAAGTGTTCGGCAGCCCTGCTGTAACGCCGGCGTGTACGGCTGTGATACACACTGGCGTTACGTAGTGTGAATGCAGCCTTAAGGTTATTCCTACATGTTAGTCAGAAAAAAAGGGTATCCAATGATAGGATCCCTTTAATCTTTCCTCTAGATTTAGCTGCTCTTTCTCTGTCCTCTTCCCTGACATGTCTGGAATACTGTATACCAACCCTGGAGCCTCTTTTCTATAACTCTGTGTTATTCTGTTTCTCTACTGTTCCTCCTGGAAATTTATGGATACATTAACACTATCCGTTCAGGGCTAAGTTTGTCAGACTTTGGTATGGAAACACGCCTTCCTAGAAGGGAAATGGTAATACCCAGTTATCAATTTATTCCATGATTTCTGGGAGGAATAACAGAGGAACTGTGCAAAGCGGAATTAAGAGAAAATATTATCCAGAATTATTAAATGGGGAACACAAATATTGACTAAAACAGATAATGTCCTTTTTTAAGATTGCACTGTTACTCTATTGTTCTTCCTGAAAATGTCTGAATTAATTGACAACTGTGCATTACCATTTGCCTTGTGTCCTTACACTGTTTAACAGTGTGAGTACTGACTGAATATGTACAGGCACATCCTATTTTAAAAAAAAAGTTAAAGGTAACACCCATTTCGGTCATACATTTCCAGTAAGAATAACAGAGGAGCAGTAGAGGAGATGTTATAGCCATCTTACATTACACAGAGCTCTACGAAAGTATTTTGTCAGGAGAGAGAGCAGACATGTTCACACAGAGTTTTTTTGCAGGCGGATTTTGATGCAGAATCCGACTCAAAATCCGCCTGTAAAAACAGCTCAATGGGAGGAGGTCACACTGCAGCCTTGCAGCACTGGAGTCATGGTGTTCAAATCCCGCCAAGGGCAAAAAAACATCTGCAAGGAATTTGTATGTTCTCCCCGTGTTTGCGTGGATTTCCATCCCATATTCCAAAAAAGACATACTGATAGGGAAAAATGTACATTGTGAGCCCTATGTGGGGCTCTACACTTAAAGAAAAAAAAAACAGCTCAATGGGAGCCGCTCGCTTTTTTTCCCCGCTAGCTAGTAGCAGAAAAAAGAAGCAAGATGACCTACATTGCCATGGACTCCGTGGCTGAACCAGCCGCGACGTCCGCGGCTCGAGACACGCTCCTGTTTAGGCCCAATCATTCAAGCCTACTCAGGAGCGGTATGCCGTGACGGAATGTTCTCAAGGTGGAAAATGTTTCTGCGATCTTTTCCTCCGTGTACCCTACTACTAGGGTACTACTGTACCCTGATAGTGACACCATCCCGGCTTCACAAGGACCCTTCTCCATCCTGTGCTCCAGTAATAATTTCCGAGTCCTGGGTCGCCTGTTGTTATGGACACTACTCCTGAGGAGGTGACGGGTTAATACTCCTCAGATTGCCCCTCCATGGTTCCACGCCCATCCCAGTTGCCTTGTTACATGAACTACTATAGACTTATTTCTTGCCCTTTGCTGTAACACAGTGAGAAACATCCCTGGTTGTTCCGCCTTTAGTTATCAGGATATACTGGGAATTGTAGTCCCCATATGTTATTAGTTACCTGAGGTTCCCGGTCGTCTCTCCGTACAGTGCGCTCTGGGCTGTGCAGTCAGCTCACAATCACCAGCTTTTATTTTCACTTTCAGTTCTGCGTGGAGGAAAACTCCCTCTACAGGTCATGTATGTTATACTGGATCCAATACTGGTCAGGAATCATAGACTAGAGCACAATGTACAGTATAGTACAGTCCTATGAAAAAGTTTGGGCACCCTTATTAATCTTAATCATTTTTAGTTCTAAATATTTTGGTGTTTGCAGCAGCCATTTCAGTTTGATATATCTAATAACTGATGGACACAGTAATATTTCAGGATTGAAAAGAGGTTTATTGTACTAACAGAAAATGTGCAATATGCATTAAACCAAAATTTGACCTGTGCAAAAGTATGGGCACCTCAACAGAAAAGTGACATTAATATTTAGTAGATCCTCCTTTTGCAAAGATAACAGCCTCTAGTCGCTTCCTGTAGCTTTTAATCAGTTCCTGGACCCTGGATGAAGGGATTCTGGACCATTGCTCTTTACAAAACAATTCAAGTTCAGTTAAGTTTGATGGTCGCCGAGCATGATGGTCGCCGAGCCCGCTTCAGATCATCCCACAGATGTTCAATGATATTCAGGTCTGGGGACTGGGATGGCCATTCCAGAACATTGTAATTGTTCCTCTGCATGAATGCCTGAGTCGATTTGGAGCGGTGTTTTGGATCATTGTCTTGCTGAAATATCCATCCCCGGCGTAACTTCAACTTCGTCACTGATTCTTGAACATTATTCTCAAGAATCTGCTGTGACCCTCAACTTTAACAAGATTCCCGGTGCCGGCATTGGCCAAACAGCCCCAAAGCATGATGGAACCTCCACCAAATTTTACAGTGGGTAGCAAGTGTTTTTCTTGGAATGCTGTTTTTTTTGGACGCCATGCATAACGCCTTTTTGTATGACCAAACAACTCAATCTTTTTTCATCAGTCCACAGGACCTTCTTCCAAATGAAGCTGGCTTGTCCAAATGTGCTTTTGCATACCTCAGGCGACTCGATTTGTGGCGTACGTGCAGAAACGGCTTCTTTCTCATCACTCTCCCATACAGCTTCTCCTTGTGCAAAGTGTGCTGTATTGTTGACCGATGCACAGTGACACCATTAGCAGTAAGATGATGCTGCAGCTCTTTGGAGGTGGTCTGTGGATTGTCCTTGACTGTTCTCACCATTCTTCTTCTCTGCCTTTCTGATATTTTTCTTGGCCTGCCACTTCTGGGCTTAACAAGAACTGTCCCTGTGGTCTTCCATTTCCTTACTATGTTCCTCACAGTGGAAACTGACAGGTTAAATCTCTGAGACAACTTTTTGTATCTTTTCCCTGAACAACTATGTTGAACAATCTTTGTTTTCAGATCATTTGAGAGCGAGCTGTCCATGCTCAGCGACCATCAAACTTAACTGAACTTGTATTGTTTTGTAAAGAGGAATGGTCCAGAATCCCTTCATCCAGGATCCAGGAACTGATTAAAAGCTACAGGAAGCGACTAGAGGCTGTTATCTTTGCAAAAGGAGGATTTACTAAATATTAATGTCACTTTTCTGTTGAGGTGCCCATACTTTTGCACCGGTCAAATTTTGGTTTAATGCATATTGCACATTTTCTGTTAATACAATAAACCTCATTTCAATCCTGAAATATTACTGTGTCCATCAGTTATTAGATATATCAAACTGAAATGGCTGCTGCAAACACCAAAATATTTAGAACTAAAAATGATTAAGATTAATAGGGGTGCCCAAACTTTTTCATAGGACTGTATACTGAGCTTTACCACTGTATCTAATCTTGTCATGTGTGGTACTGTCTACAAACACTGTATCTAATCCTACCATTTGTGATACTGTCTGCTGAGCTGTTGTATCTAATCCTTTCATGTCTGGTACTGTCTACAGCCACTGTATCTAATCCTATCATTTGTTATACTGTCCATAATCGCTGTTTCTAATCCTGTCATCGTATAATACCATCCATTTTCAACCCTTTGGTTTTCGAAGGGGAGGGAATGCCTTCTCATCCGGCACGTCACTGCTCACACTTGGGTTAGGATCGTCCTCGGGGACAATATTTCTACTGGGCAATCTGGTGGTCTTTCAGGTCTCACACCCTCAGAGGGGCCTGTTTTATAGCCCGTCTGGAGCGATCTCTGGTGCAACAGAGAAGTTTTGGGGGGTCCTGGCCAATAGGACAGATTTATTAGATCGCTGTAAAAGTATCTTATTTACCCATATCAGCCAATCACAGCGCAGCTTTCATTTCTTGGAAGCAGAATACAAAATGAAAGCTGCACTGTGATTGGTTGCTATACAGTTTCACTTTTACAACACTAATAAATCTGCTGGACTCTAGAAGGCTTGGGGCCTATTTTGTGACATCCCAGATGTCACGTGGGCCGGGCTTACGTCCTAACGCGTCACGACGCAATTCTGACTCGTGATGTCTGATCCATCATTGAAGATGGCCGACATCAGCAGTATCCCAGAGCCCAGGAGACGTAAGTAACAGTTTTTTTTATTTTAATATCCTCCTCTGGGTCTGATCATTATACTCTGGGGTCTGAAAAGGTCAGACGGGGTTTTTTGGGGGGGGGGGGTGTCAGGGAGCCCATGTGAAATGCTCACCTTGGAGCCCCATCATCCCTAGTTACGCCACTGATCCCTTAGATGTGTATTATTATCTGACATCCTTTATATGCCCCATGAATTGCATTATTATTACCTCCTGACAAAGCCTAGCAGATGTGAAACGCGCATTGGGGTAGTAGGGGGGCGACTTTTCTGCTAACACATTGGGCACCATGTCTATGGTTATATCTATATTATATTTTTAATGAAGTGAATATTGGGGTACCTGTTATGTACAGCACCCTATTACCTTTACAGCTTAGGGGCCGTGATTTGGTATGTATTGAATTTATTTTGCATCCATTCTTTATTATCTTTGTCCGCTCCCCTACTTATGTCTAGTTATGTCATTCAATAAATATTTCTTATTTTACTAATTATTATATATCTGCTTTCGATGGTTTTTCTTTTTGCTTGATGATATTGTTCAGAGAGCTTAAGTTGAGTTATTGTGTATTTTTGTATTGAAGTTTAACCCTTCACTGAACCCCAAGACCCTCTCACATCTCTAACAAGAGAATGAGAAGAGGACAAAGACAAAGATAACTCTGAAACGTGACTAGGGGCGATGGTCTGTCAATATATCATTATGCTATTATAATCTATAGGACATAACTAGTACATGACACCTATGGGAGCAGGGAAAGGTGGAGGGGCTATACATGATCGGGGAAGGGCTATACATGTAGAACCGGTGGTTGACGATAAAACGGTCTTTCTCCATTTTTTCCATTTTTGTCCGGTCACTGTGAAAAGCTTTACATTCAATATCAGCAGAAGTTTGGTGCCCCCTAGTGGCAGCTTCTACAAAGTAAGGGTATATTCACATGATCACGTTAAAATTGTAAACATAGATTTTTTTTGTTGTAGATTTTGTTGCGTTTTTGAAGCCAAAGCCCAGAATGGCTGCAAATGGTATGGACTCACTATTGGAAGCTTTTTAAGAAGCTATGTTTTTCAGCACGTGATCTTTTTATGTGTGCCGATATTTCATAATTATATGTACATGCGTTTTTATATCTAGTTTGGTTGTTTTTATATTTATTCTTTTTTTTTTTTATTTACTTGCATTTGTAATTTTGTGTTTCTATAGTACTTTGGATCTCATGAAGGGGTACTCTCTGTGTAGCGTTTAAAAAAGTCCCGAAATGCGTTATCCATACCGATAAAAGTTCTTCGTTGTACTACGTGCATATCGTGTCCTACCTCTCTGAGAGAGAGCGCGAAATCTCAGAAGGATAAGGACAGAAGAAGGATACGGACAGAAGGATACTCTTATCTTTTACTGTGTAATTTTTTCCACATTAATTTAGAATTTTTTAATATATATTTTTTTGCTATCTCCAGTGATGGCTGTGTCTCGCAGACATATACGATATTCTTCTGATAGCGTGGCCCTTCTGATAGCATGGCCCATCTGTCCTGACCCATATTTCCTGCCTCCCCTTCCTTGTCCTTCAGTGGGAACCAGACTAGCCTGAGCCAGTAATGGAAGAAACCATCTTCGCTGAGTAGAGGGGGTGTTTGGAGCAGCTGCAGTGATAGAGAGTATAATATGGTTCACAGCAGCAGAGCCACACACAAAGAGAGGACAAGAATGACACCCTTCTGGCCGCTCTGAGGAGGCAATCAAAATCCAGAATCTCTCCAAAATCAAATCCATTCCAGTCACTTCTACCATCATGACCAACTATAAATTAGCCTGTTTTCTGAGTGCCCAGAGTCGGCGCCATCACTGCGCACGTATATCTGTCAGATCAAAAATATTCTATCTTCAGACGTTGGATATTGTGTTACTAATACCATGTTTACGACCCTAGCCGCTGTCTTATTTGAGGAATAAAGAGGTTGACTGTGTATATATGACCGTATGTAAAACGCCGCAACTATTATAATACCGCACTCGTATTGACAACGATAGTTTGACCCAAGATATGTCATATTGTATCTGGGAAAGCTGGGTGAGAACTTATATGTCCATGTATAGGAAAGGTGAATATTGATGGATTGTTGCCATGCAAGATTGTGGAAAAACATGGTTGATGATAGCTTCTATGACGTTGTGTTAGCCGAGGACATGGTCATCTCTTCATCGTTCCTTCCGTGTGTAGGTAAAAAATGGCAGGTTATCGTTACTTGGTGGCTGCTTCAAGTAAACCGGTATTAGCGCCTCCCCCTTCATACGTAACTGACGTATCCGCGACAAAAAACCTTCAGTGATTGTAAAAATGTATACATATACTTTTTTTAACGACCAGTTTTGATCCAACTGGGACCTGTTTTCACGGATCCCTCATTGAGTCTATTAATCAGTGAAAAAGCGCAAAAATAGGACATGAGTAGCCATATTGGGATAAACGGGGAGGTTTCTGAAGACTGAAATTTCTGCACCGACAGAGGGTGGCGTAGATTTTAGGGATGATTTACGCCGCATCCATCAACATATCCACTCTGAGGAAAGTAGTGAGGGCGGCATAAAAGAACACTGTTGCACGTAATCCCATCACGGGCACAAAGTGGAGTCTTTTTCACGCGTTTCACGCCTGAAAACTAGCGTAATAAATCTCCCTCAATTACAAAAACGGCCATGACACCCCATTTCTGACAATCGTGACTATGCTTTGAGCACGCTCATTAGACCCATGGTGGGGCCAGAACGATTGGCTATGGTATGGGCGTAAAAATACACCTGCAATATTCCTGTGAATCGGGTTTCAAGCATGTTCACACGTGAAGGATTTACGCATTCGATTCGACGCATATTTTTCAAAGAATCCGCAGCAGAAATCTGAGGCGACAGTGATATCACGTGTAAGAAGGAAAAAAGTGAAGCGGCACTGACGTTCTTATAAAAACATCTTTCTCTTTATTGGTAGCTCAATGCAGGACAAACATCGTGCAGTAGAAATATGCCATAGACGTTACGCGTTTCCACGCTTCGTCCCACCTCACGTAACGCAGCCATCTTCTTTTTGCACTGTCCCGAGCAGACGTAGGGACGTAATGACATCACCAAGGTAATACTGCGCATGCGCGTACTCACACAAGTGAGCATAGTGACTCCCAACACAAAAAAGTAAGATACAGAGACACCAGGCCCATCTGAACATGTTTACACAAAAAAACGTAATGATATTTTTGCCACGATTGTGCCTGTGATTTGCACCAGGATCGGCGCTTGTGTAAATTCGATAGATTGGTACTGAATTGGTGCGAGATTATAAAACCTGCCGCAAACATAAATTGTAGCACCATATTTTAACATTGCTCCGCAGCTGTATCGTATCGTAATGCGATTTACAATATTTTCTACCTCAAAAAAATAATAAAATGACCGCGTATTTATATGAGATGACGCTGCACATGTCACAGTATAGTTATATATGCGTAATATTGTATATAATGTAATATCAGCCAGGACCATAGACATACAAGTATATAATGATGCTGCCTGTATTACAGCAACAGCACCACACACCACTATTAGCACTCCCCCGCAGATCTGGCAGGATGGTTCGCCCCAAGTGCATATAAGACTCTGCACAGAGCCCGCCCCAATCACTGCAGCGTGAGGAGGCTAAGGAGAAGGAGTTTTTCTGTGTGAAATCAACCAGAACAACGATCATGGCGACTAACGGTAAGAAGCCTGGCCTCCGGTGTGTTCTGAGGGGTGAATTATAAGCCTGTGTGTTATATTTATACCCATACCCCGGGCAGCGGCGCTAGTGAGTGAGTCACCGAACCGGGCGGCTGATACCGCAGTGTGTCGGACCAGTAGTTGCTGTGTGTGCGCCGTCACGACCTCGGTATTTTTCGGTATGAGCCGCTGCCGGTTTTCCGGTATTTTTCTTTGTTGGCGGCCATTTTGTTGTGGTGAGGTGGCGCCATTTCACGCTGAGGGCGGGGGTGGTTGCTGTGTGGAGAGGCGAGCGGTGATTGGCTGCGCCTGTTACTAGGCAGAATAGACTGCATTTGATGGTGTGAGAGGATTTAAAGGGGCCGCAGAGGAGCTGGGTCTGTTAGGTTTTTCGGGGAGGGGTAGAAGTGGCTGTAAGGGGAGGTGCAGAGGATGGTGAAATTTTGGGGGTTCCAGACAAGGTCCTAAAGCCACTGCTTCGTCTGAGATCCCCCATTGATTTCTATATGATCCCGCTCAGAACACTGAATACACTCCTCATTTTCCATTGAGGCGGGGTCACTGCGACTGTCAGCGATTGGCTGAGCGGTCATATCCTTTGTTTCGTGAGGGATCGGGTTGTAGAGATCAATAAGGGTCTGAATAGAAGTGGGGGATCGCAAGGAGGGGGATGGGATGTCCTTTGTTTTAACCCATTTAGTTTCTATTGGGTGTCCGGCCAAATGTGCAAAAACCGCACTTGTGACTACGCTCGTTCAGTCTGCGGCCGAGTGAGGTTATTAAAAAAAAAGCTGCTATTGTGTGAATGTGCCGTTGGGCTATGTTCATACAACTGTGGAAAAATTGATGTACGGTCCATTTAATAAATAGAAAAATTACCATTTTGCAACCATGAGGTGCACGAGGGATATGTGAAATGGGACAAGTCGAAACACCAAAGGCTTGTGATTGGAACGCATCTATTTCGTCTTGCTTGCCGACTATCAGTATTTAAAGTCACAATTCTTTTTGTGCAAATTGATTCATTTAAAAAAAAAAACCTGCACCAAGCCGTGCCCCTGACCATGGCGTAAATAATCCCTGGAATCAGACATACCTGCTCACTTGTGTGGGGGCCCCTTATTTATGATGAGGCCTATAGGTCGTCATAAATTGCCGTGGCCGTTATCCGGGAGGTCGGGAGGGAAGTCTATGGCCTGTGTAGATTTTCTGCATCATATACCAAGGCTTTGTGGCACAAATGAAAATAAATCTGGTTGGGCCGGTGGTATGTAGAAATCAGCAGGGATAGGACCAGCTTTATATTTTGTAGCTCACATGGGTATGTGGTAACGGATCACACATGGACCAACACTACACACGTGTGCATGAAACGATCTCCCCTTCTGTGACACCACTGGTCTATTCCCCTGGGACCCTCCACCCCTAGAAGTAGTCAGATCCCTGCTGTCAGTGTCTGAATTAGACGAGGATCTACTGGATTATTAGTGTTGCACAATTCAGTTGTGATCTGTGGTTGATCTATGGACATAACGCCTGGAGCTGCTGTATTGTGCCTTGCTATAATATGGGGGGGGGGCTGTGTACTTACTACAGAGGTACTTACCTTCGTCTTCTGTTTTATTTGCAGATTACACCCAGCAAGCCAGCCAAGGGTAAGAATCCACAAGATTTGGAGACATCATAGCGGGGGATCCCACTATTAACTAGAAGGGGGAGCTACTAGTGGAAGCATCATTGCCCTGGCCTTATACTTTCTGGAAGTTTATGTATCTGAATGGATATCATCATGTAATACATATATGTGGTGATCAGATGATCAGTGAGGGTGGGGGTCTAGAAGAGACCATAAACCGGTCGTCTGATCTCAGGGCCAATCCATCCTATGTATGGGGACACAAATGTCAGGGGCATTCTCATCAATTCTCAGTCGCCCATGTGTCCTGTAACTGTACAGTGACTGCTATATTGGCCATTTATGCCATTATTTCAATTTGTTAAAGGGGTCTTCTAGGCTAAATTTATTAATGGCCCGCTCCTTTTAAAGGCATGTACTGGGTATGACACGGTATCCCCTGGAAACTGTAGGTGATAAGACTTTGATCAGTAGGGGTCCAACTACTTCGATCTAAATGGGGTTGTGTGTTTGTCTGACTGTTGGGGACACCGTTGATCCCCTTTTTTGTAGTATTTTTATACTAGGGCTTGTCCTGCTCCCTCAGTCTGTGATGTATATTCAGGTCCTGAGCTGTGGCATGGAAGTGATCCTCTGTAGACAGAGATAGATCAGTCAGTTTTATGCCCCATTTGCTCAGAGCGCCCTCTGGTGTTTCTATGAATTATATTTCTGCTTTTTCCTTTCTTTGATTAGGTATGGGGCCTACCCATCTCAGCCAGCGCAGAGCTATTCTCAGCAGGGCAGCCAGTCCTACAGCCAGCAGGGTTATGGCAGCTATGGCCAGTCTGCTGGGTCCTCCTCTTACGGTCAGGGTGGAGGATATAGCTCTTCCTATGGTCAAGAGCAGAGCTGTAAGTGTCCCCTATAGTCATTTGTTTGTGTGTTTTTTTCTTTTTGGAGCTTGCCTCATTCCTTTTCTGTTTACTTCTGTACAGCCGGCTACAGCTCCCAGTCAGCTCCACAAGGCTATGGGGCTGGTAACTATGGCAGCTCGCAGACCTCACAGACTCCTTATGGTGGGGGGCAGCAGCAGCCGTCATCTCAGTCATCGTATTCCAGCTACCCTCAGCAACCCCCCGCCAGCAGCAACTCAGGAAGGTAAGAGACTTTTCGCTCTTCTTACTAAATGATGCCAGACCCTTTGACCTCAGCTGTGCCTCTGACAGTCTACTGTCCTTTTATTGTAGCTACGGCAGCAATTCCCAATCCTCATCCTACCAGCAACAACAGCAAGGAAGCAGCTATGGCCAGCAGAGCGGCAGCAGTTATGGCAGCCAGCAGGGTGGCTATGGGGGGCAGCACCAGTCCAGCTATGGAGGACAGCAAGGCAGCAGCAGTTATGGAAGTCAGCAGCCAAGCTCTTATGGGCAGCAGTCCAGCTACAACGCCCCTCAGGGCTATGGCCAGCAACAGTCACAATACAGCAGTGGATGTAAGAACCCCAAAGGATCAGATGTTTTTGCAGACATATATGATTGTTTGCCATTCTGACATCTTTTTTTTTCTCCTTTAGCTGGTGGCTACAACCAGGACTCTCCTTCCATAGGTGGAGGTGGAGGTTACAGCAGCTCTGACCAGGGTGGCTATGGCGGACCTGAAGGTAGAGGCCGAGGGCGTGGAGGGTTCGGTGGCCGTGGAGGCTTTGACAGAGGTGGCAGAGGAAGCCGTGGCGGAAGAGGCGGCATGGGGTAGGTATCTGACCATGGGCAGTGTGTGTGGGCGGAGCATGGATGTCTGGATGCTGATTGGCTGCAGCAGAGAGGTCTTAATGACTAGACTATGCAATAAGGGTTTTACTACAGATATGTATACACTGGTGGTAAACTGATTCCTAAGCACTGACAACCCTGTGGCTGTAAAGAGAGGAATGAAAAGGGTGTAAATGTACCGCAAAGGTCAAGACAAACTGGTCAGTGCACTCTAGGCAGGATGACGGAGGGCTCCTTGTGGTTATATTCATAATTGTACAATGAAAAAAACCCCAAAAAGGTGAAAAATAATGCAACAAAACTGAACCTCAAACAAAATGTCTCCTGGGCTGTAGTAATGTGGTGTACAATATACTTGGGTACCATGATACAAGTGTTGTGTATTATAGTGGTTAAGTTTTATTATAAGCCGTAAGATTTCCAATAAATCACTGAGTTCACAAAGTGTCACGGAAACAAACGGAGCAATAACAAAAAAAAAAAAATGGTCAAAAGTGCGAAGGGCACAATATTATCCTTAAAGCGTGTTCTAGGTCAGAAGGTCTGTGTGTCTCTGTCTACGGCCGATTTGCTTAGTTTGTGTGATGGTGACGTGGGGGGGCGTGGGCAATGCCAATGGTGGAGGGTTAGGTGGGGACGAGCCGGACACAGGATGGGGGGGCAGCACGAGGTAAGTATGGAGAAGATGGCCGCAGAGTTAGGAATACAACTGCCAAATCATGTTTGTTGTGTTGCTCTGCTTGTTAACAAATTCTGCATTTTATGTGCTACAGGTTTTCAAGGTGTCGTCCGCTTTCACACTAGCTTTATATCAGCATAAATATATATATATACACCTAGCCTCTATAAGTGTAGCGTTACACAACCGTAACTACCCGTGTGCACATAGCACGGACAATGAGGTGAATTCTGTGCAAACCTTGGTATTAAAACCACAATGAGAGCTCGTAGAACGAAAAATAATGGTGTCGAACGTAAAGGTGTTGACTAGATGTAATGTCAAAGCCGAAATCGCGCAGAAGGCTTCCTAGCAACAAAGCCGCAAGTGTGTTAGTTGTACCGAGTGCGTGCACACCTAGACATTGTGTGTGACGGATCAGAACTACTTCTCTAGCCTCGGGAATCTCAGTACAAAATGCTTCAATTTCTCCTAATTGTCTTCTCAGCGGTGGTGAACGGGGAGGATTCAGTAAATTTGGTGGTAAGTGAAAGCGTTGTAAAATCTCCAACACAAATTCTTGTTACTGTTCATTTTCTTTGGGTTCATTCATGCCGGAGGAGATCTGGGGGGGGCTCATTCCACTGTCGGTGCCAGTGCACTTTATGTTCAGTCTTATTTTATTTCTTATTATTATTTTTGGTTTAGTAGAACATATATTCCAGGGTGGTGATGCTGACGGCAGCAGAAGCTGCAGGGGTCTGGTTAGTATTGGGGAGGCAGGAAATTGGTCAATGCATGTGCTAAGAGTCACGGGTCCATTAACTTTATCAACCTGGTATATAAGAAAAAAAACCTAAAAAATAAAATTCTCACGTGTGTAATGTGGAAAATGGTTTCAAGCTTAAACTTGTGTGACCAAAATCCATGGTGGTTAAAAAGGTACAAGACAAAGACACTGTGTACTGGTTATGACTTATCGTTGGGTAATATTTGTGGCTAAAAACAACTCAGGTGGTCAAAAAAAACAAACATCTAAAACTATGGTTCAGTGGACGTGAAAAAAAGTGCAAGAGTCACAAAAAACGAGGGTTGAACACAGGGTGCACTAGGAAGGTGGTCGTACATGGTGGCCGGTGTGCCGAGGCTCACATTGTGCCTTCATAGACTGGATGGATATTATAGGAGTACGGCACGCAGGAGTTGGCTCTGCCGCAGTGTATGGTTTGTTTTCTGCTCCTGACATGGCAGACCTGGGTCCTGGAGGAGACCCTAGAGTTTCCGTAAAGACCAGAGTAGACTTGTGTGTAAAAGTCTGTATTGATAATGGATAGTCTGAGCGTTCATATAGCTGTTTCTGTGTGTGGGGGGGTGGTAGCCTGCGTGTGCTGACAGACCTGTAACATGGCGTCTTCTCTCTGCTCTTCTCCAAAGGACCACGTGAAGGAGGACCCCCCCGACATGACATGCGTAAGTGCTCCTAGTATGTCCTAGTATTAAGCCAATATTGCCCTCTATACACTGCTATGATTACTAACAGCAGGTTGTTATTACAGCCGAACAAGATAACTCCGACAACAACACCATCTTTGTGCAAGGTCTTGGTGAGAACGTGACAGTGGAGTCAGTCGCAGACTACTTTAAGCAGATTGGAATAATCAAGGTGAGGGCTGGACATTGAGCCGTCCTGGGGTGTGAGGGCTTACACGTGTGTACATGCTATAGATTTGCTGCTTTTACAAGTGCCATCGCTCTGGCAGTAAATAACTAGCCTTGTACATGGCAGACTACTGCAAAGTGAGCCGTTTCATGGAAATATTGTTTCTACAGGTCTGCTCTTTTATCTGTATCAGTCATTTACACGATGTCATGGAGTATGTGAGCCTTGTCATTATGGTGCGTATTATACACCGCATTCAGACCACTTACATTATGTACGTTCCCTAAACAGACAAACAAAAAGACTGGACAGCCCATGATAAACCTGTACACCGACCGCGAGACGGGCAAGCTGAAGGGCGAAGCGACAGTGTCCTTCGATGACCCTCCCTCTGCTAAGGCCGCAATTGACTGGTTTGATGGTGAGTGATTGTTGGCGTATCTGTGCGCCCTCCATTGTGTGACTTACAGGGAGTTACATCTCTGTATTTATTCCATTCAGGTAAAGAATTCTCTGGAAACCAGATTAAAGTCTCCTTTGCCACACGAAGGGCAGACTTCAACAGCCGAGGAGGTGGAAACGGCCGAGGAAGAGGACGTGGAGGTATGTAAATGGATGCCTGGGCTATTTTTCTTTTAAACTATTGCACCTGATTTTTTATTTTTTTTTTTTAAAAAAGCTCTTAAGCCATGAGGGTGCACTCACATGGTGGTGTAAGGGTATGTTCACATGGCAGACGAAGAGGAATTCCTCTTTTTTTCCACCTCTGGCATTTTCACTGCGGTCTAGACAGGATGTGCAGCGCATCAGCATTCCCTCACTGCATCCCTCTCCTGATTAGGGCCGTACGAATGGGTCTAATCTATAGAGTCTCAAGCCGTGGACACACTGGGCTGAATCCACGGCAGGGTCGAGCAGGACACTTATTTTCTGCATCCTGCTGCAATCTCTGCTCCCATTGAAAAGAACGGGAGGTGGATTCGGGAGGAATCCGCTTCAGATTCAGGGGCAAAATCGGCTTCCAAATCTGCAGCAAATTCCTCCCTAAATACTGCATGTGGTTTATTTGAGAATTGAAAGTTAAGTTTGAAATCAAAAATTAAAGGTTTGTGGATGCAGCCAAGGCCCCATGTAGCAAATCGCCGTGAAAACGCATCACATTTTTTGCCGCAGCATTTTCATTTTTCTTTGCATTTTTCCATAGTTTTCCTCTGTGGACTTTCTGCCCCTATTAAATCTTTACAGAATCCGCCAGTGTTTCCACAGCTATAAGTGACCTGCTGCAATTTTCAAACGCTTTTCCATTCCAGATATTTTTTCCACAATGTGTGGATGGGATTAGCCAGAATCCCATTCACTTTCTAGGTACTGTAAAATGCAATGTTTTCACAACGTGCGGCTCCTGCCTTAACCCCTTCCCGACCCATGTGGTACTATTACCACATGGATGTCTAGTGCTTCACGACCGATGTGGTAATAGTACCACATGGATGTAAACAATCCCCGCAGCGCAGTGCGGGCGTTCTTGGAGCGGGTGTTAGTTGTATCTGACAACTAACAGCCTGCTCCATCACCCTCCATCGGACATGAGTGCCGATTTTGGGTTTTAACCCGTTGATTGCCGTGATCAAACATGATCACGGCAAACAACGGGTTGCCCGATCGTGTAGGGGTCCCCAGCACCCCCCGCTGCGAGATCGGGGGGTGCTGGTATCCCTACTAAGTGGCCAGGGGTCTGTTTAGTGACCCCAGCCAGCCCTGAGTCCCACTCACCTCACTCACCTTTGTATCCTGGCCGGCGTCTTCTGGAAGTGAGTCTGTGCCGTCCGTACGACTCACTTCCTGTTTCTAGAGTGATAACACACAGGCTGTCACTGCAGCCTGTGTCTCACTCTAAACTAGAGAATCAGTGATGCAATCATCACTGCTCTAAGTGTCCCATAGGGACACATGAAAAAGTTAAAAAAAAAAAAAAAAAAGTGGAAAAAAAAATAAGTGTTTTGAAACAATTAATAGTTATAAAGCCCAAAAACCCTTTTTCTCTATAGAAAATGAATTATATAGAAAAAAAAACTAAAAATTAATAAAAACAATACATATTTGGTATCACCGCGTCCGTAACAATCTGTACAATAAAACTGAAACAATATTTAATGTACACGGTGAACCACAGAAAAAAAAAACGGAAAAACCCGCCGGAAGTAGTGATTTTTCGCCATCTCACCTTACAGAATGTGCTATAAAAAGTGATCAAAAAGTCAAATGCACCTCACAACAGTGCCAATAAAAAGCACACATTGTCCCGCAAAAAATAAGCCCTCAACCAACACTGTCAAAGAAAAAATAAAAATGTTACGCCTCTCAAAATATGGCGATGCAAAAAACATTGATTTATGTCTCCAAATGTGTTTTTATTCTGCAGAATTAGTATTGCATAAAAAAATAATATAAATGAGGTATCGCCGTAACCGTACCGACTCGCAGAATAAAGATATGTTAGTTATACTGTACGCTGCATGGCGAAAAATTTAAAAGGTAAAACGCAATACCGGAATTGATTTTTTTTTTTTTTTTTTTTTTTTTTAATCCAGCAAAAAAAAGAGTTAATAAATTGTATTCGGTAAGTTGTAGGCACTCAAAAATGGTGTCATTACAAAATGCATCGCATCCCGCAAACAACAAGCCCTTATATGGCCACGTCACCAGAAAAATAAAGAAAATACAGCATCTAGTAATGCAAGAACAAAAGCCCGCAAAAACCGCCAAATTATTAGAACACGACTGGCTGCATCAGGTAGAGAATATATAAGCTGTGCGAGCGTATATCAGGGGACACCCCAGATTTACAGCTTATGAACGAAAAGACACCAGAAGTGACCCCCCAGAGTGACTCCCCCAATCATAGGAGCTACTGGGACATAGTAGGCAATTTGGTGTTTGCAATGTTCTCCATACTGCTTATATATTCCCTCTTCGCCATCCGCTGTGCAGTCACGTCTGGGATACTAATACTCACTACACCCCCTGATAAATTCTTTGAGGGGTGCAGTTTTCAAACTGGGGTCACTCCTTTGTGGAATCCACTTTTCCGGTACCTTACAGGCTCTACAAACATGACATTGCGTCCAGATACCAAACATCTGAATCTGTACTCCAAAAGCCTCATCGCGCTCCTTCCCTTCTGCCCCCTGCTGTGTGCCCAAACTGCAGTTTATGCCACATGTATGACACATGTATGACACTGGTGTACCCAGGATAATGCACGTAATGTCATATGTGGGAATAAACTGATATTAGGGCACAGCCAGACACAGAAGGGAAGAAGGGTTATTTGGTTTTTGTAGCACAGACTTAGACGGTTTGGGTTTTTTTTTTCTGGATGCCATGTCACATTTGCAGAGACCCTAAAATTGCCCTTACAAAATGGGGTCACTTCTTGGGGAATTCCAGTTCACTGGCACCTCCAGGGCTCTGCAAAAACAACATGGCACCCAGAAAGTCCCTCTAAATCTGTACCCCAAAAGCTAAAAAGCGTAGTGCTCCTTCCCTTCTGAGCCCTGCTGTGTGCCCAAGCAGCAGTTTATACCTACATATATAATTTTTTGCCCCTCGGGATCGCCCACTTAATAGTTTTAGGAGTGCAGGTCTCTGACAACACAAAGTGGGTGCAACGTATTGGGCACCGAAATGACATATTTCTTTAAAAATTAAAATTTTCATTTTGTACATTAATTTTTGGGAAGCATTTTTTAGGCTCAAAATGATAATACCCCTTGATTCATTCCTTGACGGGTGTAGTTTCTAAAATGGGGTAACTTTTGAGGGGTTTCCATTGTATTGGTACTTTAGGGGCTCAGCAAATGCGACATGGCACCTGAAAACTGCCCTCAAAAGCCAAATAGCCATCTTTCCATTCTGAGCCCCACCATTTACCCATACAGCAGATTATGGCCACATATGGGGTATTGCCATGTTCAGGAGAAATTGTGTAACAAACTGGGGGGCTTTTAATTCTCTAACTACTTGCAAAAATTAAAAATATGGCGCTAAATGGACGATTTATTGGAAAAAAAGTAATTTTTCATTTTCACATCTCAATGGTAAAAAAAATCTGTGAAACACCTGTAGGGTCCAAGTGCTCACTAAACCCCTTTATAAATTCCTTGAGGGGTCTAGTTTTCAAAATGGGGTCATTTGGGGGGGGTTTCCACTGTTCTAGCACTTCAGGGGCTCTCCAAATGCAACATGGTGCCTGAAACAGATTTCAGCTAAATTTGCCCTCTAAAATCCCAATAGAGATCCTTCAGCTCTGGACCCTACAGTGTGCCCATACATCACTTTACATCCACATATGAGGCATTTCTGTAGTTGGGAGAAAATGCTTGACAATTTTTGGGGTGCATTTTCTCTTTTAACCCCTTGTGGAAATGCAAAATTTGAGGTTAAAGCAACATTTTATAGCAAAAAATGTCACTTTTCCTTTTGTTGGGCCAATTCTGTTACACTCCTGTAGGGTCCAAGTGCTCACTATACCCCTTGGTAAATTCCTTGAGGGGTCTAGTTTCCAAAATGGGGTGACATTTTGGGGGTTTCCACTGTTTTGGCACCTTGGGAGCTCTGCAAACGGGACATGGTGCCTGAAAAGTATTGTAGCAACATCTGGCCTACAAAATCCAATTAGCGCTCCATCCGCTCTGAGAGCGACCGTGTGCCCGTACATTAGGGTAACAGAACATATGTGGTATTGTCGTGTTCGGGAGAAACTGTGTAACAAAATTTGGGGAGCAATTTTTCCTTTAACCCCTTGTGAAGATGAAAAATTTGGGGCTACAGTGACATTTTATTATAAAAAGAGTAATTTTTCATTTTCACATCTCAACGGTAAAAAAATCTGTGAAACACCTGTAGGGTCAAAGGGCTCACTATACCCCTTGATAAATTCCTTGAGGGGTCTAGTTTCCAAAATGGGGTGACATTTTGGGGGTTTCCCCTGTTTTGGCACCTTGGGGGCTCTGCAAATGGGACATGGTGCCTGAAAAGTATTCTAGCAAAATCTGGCCTACAAAATCCAATTAGCGCTCCATCCGTTCTGAGAGCGATTGTGTGCCCGTACATTAGGGTACCAGCACATATGGGGTATTGTGTTCGGGAGAAATTGTGTAACAAAATGTGGGGTGCAGTTTCTCCTTTAACCCTTAGTAAATGTGTAAATTCTAGGGCTAAATGAATATATTAGTGACAGAAATTGAAAAATGTAAATTTGACCTCCATTTTGTTGTAATTGCTGTGAAATGCTGAAAGGGTTAAGAAACTTTCTAACTGCTGTTTTGGATTCTTTCAGGAGTGCAGTTTTTAGAATGGGGTGACTTTTGGGGGGTTTTATTAGAGAGGCCTTTCAATTTCCCTTCAGAACTGAACTAGTCCCTTGAAAAATGTGTTTTGGAAATTTTCTTGAAAATTTGGAAAATTACTGCTTGACTTGTAAGCCTTTATAATTTCTGAAAAAAATGAAAGGGTGCTTAAAATTTGATTGCCACATAAATATGAGACATGGTTAATTATATTTATGAAAAAATTTGGGTAGTATGACTTTCTATTTGAAAGGCTTGCAATTTCAAAGTTTGAAAACTGCATTTTTTTCAAAATTTTCACCAAATTTCCTATTTTTTCATAATTAAAGACAAAACATATTGTCGAAAATTTACTACTGACATGAAGTACAATGTGTTACGAAAAAACAATCTCAGAATCACTTGTATAAGTTAAAGCGTCTCAAAGTTATTGACATTTAAAGTGACACGTCAGTTTTGAAAAAAGAGGCCTGGTCCTTAAGTCACTTTTGGGCTGTGTCTCTATGGGGTTAAAGGGATAGTTCAAAGTTCTGATAACCTCTATCATGTTGATAGATCACTCCATATTCGCTGGGGCTCTGACTGTGGGGACCCTCATTAATCTAGAGGAAGTCTTACTACCATTCCTATAGATCAGGAGACTGAGCCTGCACCCCGGCTACTCCATTCATTCTCTAGTTCATCACCGGCCTTTATCTTATTCCCTAGGCTATTGATATGACCTCAGAACTTAGTGCCGAGCTGGTGCTTACTATTTGCTATTTGGACATGTTTGCAATTTTAGTAATGTATTTATTTATTTTTTTGTCAGGACCTATGGGGCGTGGAGGATTTGGAGGTCCTAGCAGCAACAACAGCCGTGGAGGTGGTGGATACCCCAGCGGCGGTGGAGGACAGCAGAGAGCTGGGGACTGGAAATGTCCAAACCCGTAAGTTATAGAGGCCCATTCACAGGCTGCATAGTGAATGAGTTATAGGATCTTCTCTGACACATCTTCTGGTTCCTCCTTACAGGACTTGTGAGAACATGAACTTCTCATGGAGAAACGAATGCAATCAGTGCAAGGCTCCCAAGCCTGATGGGCCCGGAGGGCCAGGCGGTGCTCACATGGGTGAGGATTCTGATTTAACCCTTTCCTATAATGCAGCGTTGTGATTTTTCATGTGACTTAACATAATGTGGGGTTCTTTTGTGCCTCAGGTGGTGGTGGCGGTGGAGGTTTTGGCGATGACAGGAGGGGCGGAAGCCGTGGTGGTTTTGATCGTGGTGGCTTCAGAGGCAGAGGTGGTGACAGAGGAGGATTCCGGGGAGGCAGAGGTGGAGACCGTGGTGGCTATGGACCAGGCAAAATGGATTCCAGGTGAGTTATAGCTGAATATTGTAGTAAAAGAAAAGCTGTAATCTGCCCAAAACGTCTGAGGTAATTGTAGAACTTGTATGTATGCGCTTAGATGGGAGGGGCGGTGTAAAGACAGACTTGCCTGTGTCTGGTTCTCTGTCCGCTAACAGAAGTCCTGAGCCTTAATTGACTGCGGAAACCAATTGGTTCATGCCAGGGAGAAAAAGGTGACATGTGCGTGATATCACAGGTCCCCCTCCAGGGACCGCTGAGGCTATAGAATGGAATGGTATAAATAAGGCTTATGTGGGTGCAGAGGGTGGCACTGCCAACGCTCTTAGGGGTGTTAGTTGTGGACTCTACCCATCAGTCTTCACAACTAACACACCTAATGCCTTGGCATTTGGGTGCTGCATGGCCCAAGTAGAGACTAACCATGCCTTATCTATATGCATTCATAACCCCCCTGTTCTGATGGTGACACAGATGATGCCTCATACTAAGTCACAAGAGGCAGCGCCACCTACTGGATCCAAGGCATATATGCCAATATATTACCAACTCCATTCTAGCATCTACATTGAGGTCACTGGTCTGTAGTCTTAAGGGGCTCAGGACCTTGGGGGCAGGTGGTTATGCTTTGTTCTACATCCCCCTGGCTGCCCCAACTCCTGGACAAGCCTTTTTTTTTTTTTTTTTTTTTTTTTTAGGTCTGAATGTATTGCTGTATTTTCATTCGTCTATTTGGGATCATGTCATTGCCTCCACTTATCATTAATTCCATGTTCTTGCGTTTCAGGGGTGACCACAGACAGGACAGACGTGATCGGCCATACTAACTTGACCCCTGCACCATTTCTACGGTTGTTATACTGTTTTTATTTTCTACATATGATGTATCCTATGGATTCTCGCAAAACTGTTCTGAATTTCCGTACACTTTGTATTACCTCCGCAGTGCGCTGTGAATTTTATCCGTCTTTGTAAAGTCCTTGCCCATTAAACAGATGAACTTGTGTGTAAATTTCCTACACGCTGTGCCACGTCTCATCTCTTGCGGATAAGTTGTCACATACAGTGTCGTGTTGTCAGATGCCCCTCGCTGTGGCTGATGTAGATGTATATAGCGTGTGCACTAGTCTAGAGGTCACGCCTCAGGGTTTACTCCTATTATGATCTGAACAATCCATTAGTCAGATCGCCATCTGTTACGTGGAGACCTGCGAATGAGCAGAACAAAACTGTTGACGCAACATCAGAGCTGTGGAACGGGACGAGCGATGACTGCGCATACCTGGCAATGACTGCACAGTCTTGGCTCATTGTACATACCCGGCTGAGGCGTCACTCACCCCGATACTCTTGTATTATGTCATCTGAGGCTGGCTCAGGTCTCTAGGCCTGTGGGAATGATGTCAAATGACGGGACTTGGAGAAATGTAAATCACTCGTCTGGTTGTGGCCATGAAGGATCTTCAGTATTTATGTAAAACCACTTCGGGGGGATCTGATGGGACTTTCGGGTTGTGTAAAGATTCAGTGCTTGTTGGACGTCACCAATAAAGCTTGTGTTCTGAATGCCTTTTGTATGTAATAAGCTCATGGGTACGGCCAAACATGGCAGACAATCGGGGGAGTTAATGTTTTTTCAGGTCATGGTCATCAAACCTGTGTGGTTTTGTGACTGGACCATCAGGTCAGATTTGATATTGTCCCTGACGTTGCACAAGTTAGGGATGGGCAAAACTTAGTCAATGTCTATTGCTCTGATCAGTCACCGTATAAGGACACTTGCACACACCATTGTGTGGTTCGGCATGTGGAGACTTGACATCCATGTAACATGCGGCCTCAAACATTCAGCACGGTCTGCAAAACAGGTACAAATAAGACCTGTCCTAAATTACGCTCCTGACCCTTTACTGCGGACTGTGACAATATGGTAGTGTGTATGGGACATAGAAATGACTAATATGGCTAACACACAGGCCTTAAAGACAGCAGAGACTTGGTTTCCTCGGTAAGAGGTTATTTTAGTTCACCCCAAAGGAAAAAATAACATCACGGAAGCCTTTCTGTGTTACATGGAGAGAGATGAGGGATCAAGCTGTCAGGTCATGTTTATTTGGATACTGATGTATCTCCATATACAGCCACTGGATCATGAAGCGGAGAACCCCTTTATCCCACAGCTGCCAGAGAGGTTATGCAAATATCCGGCATATGGACTAAAAAAATTTCAATAAAAAAATAACCCACATATGGACTAAAAAAATTCAATAAAAAATAACCTGCATATGGACTAAAAAAAAATTTCAATAAATAACCCGCATATACCGCCTCCAGTGATTGATGTACCAGAGAGGTTATGCAAATAACCCACATATGGACTAAAAAATTTCAATAAAAAAAACCCCCCGCATATACTGACTCCAGTAATTGATGTAAAATCACAATGTAATGAGGAAGGATAAAATGTGCGTGATAAGACTCTACCTTGTCCTCAAACAGAATTTGAAGTATGTCACAAGACGCAGTGGCAGCAGCTAGTTCACAACCCCGCTATACTGAGACATGACTCAATGTATAGTGCTAGCGTGACAATTCATCACCAAAAGTTAGCTCAATGATGAATGTGAACCTGCTTGACCTGTGATATTGTGACCTGATATTACATCAATCTCATGCATCTTTCTAATACAGTGCCAATATATTTTTTATAGCGCTTCAGATACTTTCATCGCTTGCTGTACAGTCTCACGTTATATTTGGATTTATTAACTTTTTGGCAGGAACAGGCTACAAGTACCAACCACAAAGGTAACACGTCTGTTTCCATGTGTCTCATTCACTTCTATTGGTGTTGTGGAAACATCATACTGCAAGCCCTGTCATTTGTCTTCACAGTCCCTGCCTTGGTGGTCACAACTTGTGGCCATGATTGGCTGAGATGGTAATAACTAGAGATGAGCGAGTAGTATTCAATAGAGTAGGTATTCGATCGAATACTACGGTATTCAAAATACTCGTACTCGATCGAATACTACTCGCTATTCGCAGTAAATATTCGATTCACAATCAGCGTTGATTGGCCGATTGCTATACAGCATTCGGCAAGTCAACGCTGGTTCTGCAGCAGGCTTTTCCTTGCTAGGTCGGGAGAGCTGGCAGCTTGGTGTTACGAGGGAGCTGACTTTTTGTCATAGGAATGAATTGACCAGCGTTGATTGGCCAGTGTACAGCATTCAGCGAATCAACACTGGTTCTGCCGGAGGCTTGTCTGTGAGGAGGCGGAGTCTAAGATTGGACCACAATGGAGACTGTCGTGGTCCAATCTTAGACTCCACCTCCTCACAGACAAGCCTCCAGCAGAACCAGCGTTGATTGGTTGAATGCTGTACACTGGCCAGTCAACACTGGCCAATGCATTCCTATGAGAAAAAGTCAGCTCCCGCATAAACGCAAGCTACCAGCTCTCCCGACTAGCAAGGATGAGCCTGTTGCAGAACAGTCTTTGCTAGTAGGGAGAGCTGGCAGCTTGCGGTTACGAGGGGGCTTACTTTTTATCAGTGCAACTGCAAGATCTGTGCAGTTAAAGCGCACAGACCCCATAGACTATAATGGGGTCCATGCGCTTTAACTGCACAGCGCTCCTCCTAAACACTCTCCTCCTGCTATTCGTGGACTTGGTGACTCTCCTTTAGTTGAATAGTGGTTTCCCCTGAAACGAGCATTTTTTCCCCATAGACTATAATGGGATTTGATCGAGTATTCAAATATTGAGGCTCTACTCGAAACAAATATCGAATCTCCAATATTTCACTCTTTGCTCATCTCTAGTAACAGCCCTTTAATGGATTCTCGTCTGTTCCGGTTATAGGTCTGGGTCAGGTTGTTTACTTTTTATGTAATTGGTGGGAGGAATAACGCAGTCCCTTCAGGGCGTACAAGAGGCCTCTTCTAAGGACGCTTTATCAGTTGACGTAACTAAGAGCAGTCTAAGAGATCCAAGAAGTTCACCCCTGTGAGTGCTCCAAATGGTCGTGACCTGAGGTGCTCACATGGAGGCTTCATCAGGATTTGGGCGCTTGCCCTGTGCCTAGAGACAAATCAGCAGCCCTGGGGTTGTCAGATTCTGGTGGCACTTACATCACTGTTGTGGGGTCAATGTTCATGAATACGGTGCAGGAAGTAGCTCTGCCCACAACACGCCCTGCATACTTTTGGCAAAGTGTTGAGGCTGGTGCTAAAAATGCCACCTGCAAATATTTTAGTTGCTATTAGTCGAGTCTAGTTCAAATTTTCTTCCACTTTCTAGGCTTTATTCACACATTCACATCTGTGGAAAACAGATAAAATATAATGTGTGTATGTGTATATATATATATATATATATATATATATATATATTCTTCATAAACAATTTACAGGAATATTCTTTATTCATAAACAATTTACAGGAATGCAAAACAAAAAGCAAGACCTTGACAGGACCGGAAAAACTGGAGCTACGAAACTTCTCTCTCGTCCTCTTGTAGGATATTATATCACGCATTAAATTATCTGTCTTGCACAGGGGCAGAAATACCCCATATTGTGCTGCTGTAGGACGAAGGGGAACAACTTTGTATTGAAAGGTAATAGTTTGCATTTGGTACTTTTGAACAATTAATGTTCACTATTTACTTTGCACTGTTTTATAGTGACCGTGCAATGTTATTACAGCCTGTACTAATATCACGTCTGCTATAAAGCAGATACTGTGTGATATAAATAGTAAAGGGCCCACACACAGAACAATGTGCTCCACAGTGGCCTCCCACACTGTACAATCTGATCCACAGAGAGGGCTCTGAGTGCCACCTGTGCCATAGATTTGCCACCATAGCCTTAGATGGTCTACTTTGCACAAAATTCTCACACAATATTGGCTCACATTAAGCCCCATTTCCTTTCATCAGGCCAGTCCCCTTTCCCACAAAGTCTCACAGTGTCTAAAATAGATTCAAGAGCCTGTTAAAGAACTGATGCCCGTAGGATATGTTTACACTTTTTGCAGGCTGATTTTGAGGCGGAATTTGCCTTAAAAAATACCTTCCATTCATTTGCTTTTTTGGGGGGCAAAAACTATAAGCATAGTTTCCAGGTCCATATAGAGTGCTGCAGCAAAAACTGCAACATGTACAAAACACATCAAAAAATTCCTGAAGCCGAATTTTGCAACCTATAAAAAAAACTCCATATGAACATACCCTTAGGCCGGGTTCAGACAGGGTTTGTTGATCAGGATTTTGATGCGGAATCTGTGTCAAAATCCTGACCAAAAAAAACGCCTCCCATTGAAATCAATGGGAGCCGGTCATTTCCTTTTTCCGCGAGTAGTTTGTTCTCGCGCACGGAAAAAAGAAGTGAGCTGCCCGTTCTTCAGGCGGCCACGGACATCCGCCTCGCAACACCTTCCACCCGACTAGGCCCATTAATTTGGGCCTAATCCGTGGAGAAATGCCACGACTGGATGCTGATGCACTGCACCGGCATCCAGGTGCGGCTAGCCGTTTTTTTTGGTCCGGAATCTCAGGCAGCCTCCAGGTCAAATTCCGGACCAAAAAAACTGACGTGTGAACTTTGGAAGATTATGAATGATAATCTGTTTTCCCTTAGCCCAAACAGCAGCACAACTGGGGTATTTCTGCCCCTGTGAGCTGTTAGGACAGATGGAACTTTTAATGAACTAACAGCTTTAACCCCCTATAAGAGGCCGCAAGACCTCCTCCCCCCTGTGTTAGTACCAAAGTATACAAATACAATATATACAATGACAAGGATCTGGGAGGGAGCCTTGTGCTGCTGTTTGGGCTAAGGGAAAACAGATTATCATTCATAATCTTCCATTCCCCCTATGCCCAACCAGCAGCACAACTGGGGATTTAGCAAGTATCGCTATTACCCTAGGGTGGGTGATCCTGGCAGGCTGATGCCAAGACAGACTGTCCAAACGCTGTGGAATCCGCCGCACGCCAATCCAGCCTGTAGTGCCTGGCGAAGGTCAGCTGTGAACTCCAGGAAGCAGCGGCACATATCTGTTCCAAGGAAAGGGAACGTCTTTCTGCCCAGGACGTTGCCACTGCTCTGGTGGCGTGGGCACGGACAAACTCAGGTACCGGAAGGTCTTGAGCACGCAGGAAGCAGGTGATGGCCTCCTTGATCCATTTTGACAGAGTCACCTTCGATGCTTTGACACCTCTATTGTGGCCAAACACATTGATCAGCGGATTTTCTGAACTCCGGAAGGAGGCTGTGCGGTCCAGGTAGATCCGCAGTGCTCTGACCAAGTCCAGCTTGTGCATCTTCTCTTCCCACTCGGAAGTGGGGGAGGGAAAGAAGGCCGGTAAAGAAATTACCTGGTTGATATTCTGAAGTGTAGGTACCTTTGGCAAGAATCCTGGGACAAACCTCAGCTGTACCCTGTCTGAGAAAAAGGTTATAAAGGGTTCCGAGGCCGCTAAGGCCTGTAGTTCTCCAACCCTTTTGGCAGAGGTTATTGCCAACAGAAAGGTAACCTTGTATGATAGGTACTTCCAATCCACCTCAAATAAAGGTTGAAAGAGGGGAGCACAGAGCCCCTGTAGAACCGCAGCCAGATCCCACCGGGGGACTGGAGGTTGTACCTGGGGGCGGAGCCTGGCGGCCCCTCTTAGGAACTGCTTGATTAGAGGATCTTGTGATAGCCGAGTCTCCAGGAGAGCGGACAGAGCTGAAACTTGAACCTTCAGGGTGGCAGGTGATAGCCCCCTCTCTAGGCCGTCCTGTAGGAATTCCACAATTGAATTTCTGTTGGAGTTGCGCTGGTTTTCCTCACACCAGCCTCGGAATATTCGGGCGATCCTCTGATAGCTCCGGTTAGTAGATTCCGCTCTTGAATGGGCTAGTGTCCTTAGCGCTCCCTGGGACAATCCTCTATCTCCACATACGGCGCGGTTAACCTCCAGGCAGTGAGGTTGAACCTGTCCAGTTTCTGGCAGAGCTGTCTGTTTAGAGTTACCAGGTTGTGGACTGATGGAAGCCTCCAGTAGATCCCTCGACTCATCAGAATGAGGTGGGTAAACCATGCCCTTTTTGGCCAAAACGGCATGATCACTATTGCCGAGGTCTGGTCCTGGCTGAGTTTCGCCAATACCTTCGGAATCATCGGAATGGGAGGAAAAACGTATGCCAGTTTGAACCTCCAAGGTATTGACAGGGCATCCACCGCCAAAGGGTTGTCTTCCCGGTACAGGGAGCAAAACCTTTCTACTTTGGCGTTGTATTGGGTGGCCATCAGATCCACCTCGGGGAGACCCCACAACTCGGTAAGATGGTGAAAGATTTCCGGATCCAGGGACCATTCGCTTAACGTCACCAGGCCTCTGCTGAGCTGATCCGCAAGGATGTTCAAGCGACCTCGGATGTGAACTGCCGACAACTGGGACAGATTCTTCTCTGCCCAGGCAAATATTAGGTTGGTCACCTGCAGGAGAGAGGGGGATCTGGTTCCCCCTCGTTTGTTGATGTAGTGGACTGCTGTTAAGTTGTCCGTCCTTATCTTCACAGCTTGTCCCTGCAGGTGAGGTGCAAACGCCAGAAGTGCACAGTGAACTGCCGTAAGTTCACGCCAATTGGACGAGCGCGTTTTCTCCAGACGATTCCATGTACCTTGTACTGGGGTCTCCCCTAGATGCGCTCCCCATCCTGTGAGGGAGGCATCTGTAGTCAACAGGATCCAGGAGGTCTGGACCGTGGACTTCCCGTCTTGGAGATGCGACCACCAAGCCAGTGATCGACGGGCACTGATGGATAACTGGATAGGCTTCTGAAGTCCTGAAGGACTGTGGTTCCAGACTCTCAAGATCTCACTTTGTAATGGGCGCATGTGCCACAGGGCCCAGGGGACTGCCTCGATGGTGGCGGACATGAGACCTAGGACTTTCATGGCCGTCCTGATAGTAACCTTCCGGGTAATGGACAGGTGATGAGCCGCTCGACCAATCTTCTCCTTGCGAGGAGAGGGCAGGGAGATCGTCATACTGAGAGAGTCCAAGATAAATCCCAGGAACTGGATCCGGGTTGATGGAACCACTACTGACTTCTACCAGTTTACTAG